>NW_024080954.1:1668108-1930192 GCF_003009895.1 Hyaena hyaena | reverse complement strand
AAAGAAAAAAAGAAAGAAAGAAAGAAAGAAAGAAAGAAAGAAAGAAAGAAAGAAAGAAAGAAAGAAAGAAAGAAAGAAAGAAAGAAAGAAAGAAAGAAAGAAAGAAAAATTGTGTGGAGAGCTTCCGTGGCTCAGTTGGTTAAGCATCCAACTTCAGCTCAGGTCATGATCTCACTGTTCCTGAGTTCAAGCCCTACATCTGAGCTTCAGCTCAGAGCCTGGACTCTGCTTCAGATTCTGTGTCTCCTTCTCTCTCTGCCCCTCCTCAGCTTGTGCTCGCTCACTCTCTCTGTCTCTGTCTTTCTCTCAAAAATAAATAAATAAACCTTTTTCTAAAAAAGAAATTAATGGTGAAATTATTATAGATTTTTGATCAAAGGATCACCTTAGAAATCTGCAGAAATTGGAAATCAATTCCCAAACCGCCTTTGTGGTACCAAAATATAAAGTAAAGATACTGAAGGAAGCAGGTGGGAGAGTTTCCAGGTCAATGTTTTAAGCAAAACTACACTTACCCAATCAGTTATACTGAAAGAGGTTGACAACCAAATCAAAACCAAAAATACTACCAACTAGATTAACTTTTGGTATCAGAAAATGAGAAAACCAACATGTGCTGAATTCCACAAAGGAATAAGGTATATGCAGAAGTTTCAATTCTTTAAAAACGGTATCCAAAACAACCAACTTCACTGAGCTTTTAAACTCTTAATTCATATTAGCTGGATGAACAAAATTGGGTTCCTACACATTTCTGTTGAGTAAAGTTCATAAGACCATTTTAAACATCTAATAGGAAGTGGTAAAGTAATAGAATATCTAGAAATTTAATCCTTAAATCTATATATATTTAGACTGCATTAATCATTATCAAACACATTATTGCCAAAATATACATTAAAAATCCTGCTCAGAGAGGGGCGCCTGGGTGGCTTAGTCGGTTAAGCGTCCGACTTTTGCTTAGGTCATGATCTCGCGGTTCGTGGGTTCGAGCCCCGCATCGGGCTCTGTGCTGACTGCCAGCTCAGAGCCTGAAGCCTGTTTCAGAGTCTGTATCTCCCTCTCTCTCTGACCCTCCCCTGCTCACGCTGTCTCTCTCTCTCTCCTAGAAGTAAATAAAACATTAAAAAAAAAAATCCTGCTCAGAGAATGACTATGAAATATAAAAATAATACACAATAAATCTAAAGCTTCTAGCTTGATTTCAAACATCTTGATAATGCTGAGTAAGGTCCCAAAGACACTCCTGAAATACAAAATCCCTGAAATATAAAATAAGAATCCCTGCAATATAAATTAAGAATAAGGAATATGCAAGAATATGAATGAAATAACTTGGACACTTCTGCAACTTATAGATAATATGTATGAAGGCACCAAAAAATGTTATCATGTAGAAAATAAAGTATATTTAAAAAGACAGGAAGGACTGCATGACCTCTATTCATGCTATTAAAATGTCTTCTGGTCTTCAGTTTATAGAATATCATTACTGGAAATCGTGTTTATTTAAAGCATTTCTAAAATATGGATATCCATTTTAACAGAAAAGAGTACTAACATTCTACTGAACTCCTCATGCCATTTCTATTGCTACAAATATTTAAACTGGAAAAAAGAAGAACTCTTATTACAAGAGACTATAGTACAGATAGTGAAAACACTATGGAATGAATTCTCTCTTACCAAAACAGCAGGTGCTATTCTACATATGGCACAGGTAAACAGGCAAAAACCTTGTTAGAAATCTTTCAGTAGTATTCTCCTTTCTGGACCACAATACTTTTAATATAAACTTAGATTTACTCATTTTGGTGACCTCTCTTTGGATGTCTAAAGGTATGCTTATAACTCCAAGCCTTATAAAGAAAACAAAGGGATTGCTTGAGAATTACAGAACCCACACTACCAAATACCTTGTGAATATTTTCCAAATATTTGATACTTAAGCAAATACTATAAAAGACAACAAAAGCAATATTTGCATATGCCTATTAAAGCCTGATGTTACTAATTCTTTATAGCTGGAATATCAATGGAATCCTCATAATAAAATAAGTAAAGAATGTCCTAGACCTGTTCAGAACTTCTTCTCACATGATCTATGCCATTAACATCCTCAGAGGAGAGGTCAGTGGAAACACATTTGCCAAAACGAATAAGCAAAATATCAAAAACTGGAAAAGGAGCCAAAGAAACTGCAAGCTATAGAAACTAAGCCAAGTAAAGACAAAATAGTATCAGAAGGTCAAGTGTAGGGGAAACCAAAAGCCAGAGAAAGTAAAGTTGAGATTGGAGATGAAGACTAGTTGGTGGCAAACGTGTGAATGGCAATCGTGTGGGTGGTATGTGTGGGTCAGCATGTAGCACTGGAATAAAGCTTGACTCTCTAAGGAGCTAAACTTCCTCAGACACCACCTTTGTCCTCAGACTTCCTACCACCATCCAAACTGCCATACAGACAACAGAAAGATGCTGATGCCTTCCAAAACTGTCTTATAGTCCAGGGCTCATTTAAGTTCAGCCAGAGGCGACTCCCAGACATGCTTCTTCAGTGTGCATCTCTGTGGGCCCACAAGCCCAGCTGGACCAGTTCTCTTCAAACCACTGCTCCCAACCAGCCCATCTCTTAGATCCCTGAGGAACTCTGTGGCCAAGAGGCCATTGCCAGCATCTCCAATTCTGGCTTCTCCACACTGATGATGGGAGTGGATGGAGATGGGGCAAGAATATGCTTGTTGGCCCTGGCTAAAGGCAAGAGAAATATGAATAGAGAAGCTGAAGATCATAAGCTGTAAGAATGACTCCTGGTTCTATGGGACCAAGTGCAAGAATTGTCCTCTCAACCACAAAGGGCAGGGGGATGGAGATATGAGGCAGAAAAAAACCCTAACCTGGCTCTACTCCCAATTAATTCCCTATTTTCCAGTATTGATGGCCAAGGCTTAATGCCAAAAATATTTCATGGAAATGTGAATTTTTCATAAGTTACCTTACTTTCCACTCTTTTTTTTAAATTATAAATTTAGGTATAACAATCAATAATGATGACAATCACAAATACTTGAACAAATCACAAGTCTCTGCTATAAGAACCCTCATGACTTTTGCACATTCTTAGCTTCACTTAACTTTTTTACTTCTTTCTTGGGTAGACAATAAGGAATAACATTTGCTTTATCTGATATGCAAAATAAAAAGGTTGGAAGAACATAAACTTTCCTATCACCTCTAGGTCATTTATTCATTCAACAAAGATTTATTGAGCACTAAAAATGCCCCAGGCAATGTGCTGTGCACTGGAGATTCAAGACATGAATAAGTAACAAATTTATGCTTGGGCAATATTTGGCAAAGCAGCTCATTATTTTCTGGGCAACATCAAGGCTATACGGCATCCTGCTGGTCATTGTCCTGAAGGCTTTCAGTATCTGGCAGGCCCTCCCAACCTCTTCTTTCTATCAGCCTTCTTTCTTGATAGCTTTCATTTCCACCCATCCTCCCCCATTTCCTCCCTTGACCACTGCCAGGCACTCTGCCCTCGCCTAACCATACCCCAGCCACGAGTGGTTACATTTCGGTGCTCTTCTCTCTTATCTACCTTGTGTCACATTGTCTTATACTGCTGTGCTTATTCTTCAGTCTCGCTGAGCCCTCCAATACGGTTTATTCCTCCACTTTCCATTTGTCTTCTCTACTTACTATAACCATCACTTAAAACATACCTTTCTTTACTGAAACCCCAAATCCCTTGCCATTTGTTATTCCTTTTTGATTTTCTAGAAATACTCAAATTCTGGACCAATCCAGCTATTCATCTTCTTTCTTCCATATATAATTTGTTAAGTGCCATTAGATGAAAAGACTTCACAAATGAATTATGAGAGAATTTTAACACCTACATATTTATGATCTAGAAGCCTAGTTGGATTTTCAATGCTGACAGACAATTCTCTGTCCTTGAGAGGCTTTTTTCGTATTCTATTGAGGCTATTCCAGACCTTTATCAGTCTCAATATTCATTCCTGCTACAGATATCTCCCTTTCTTTCCTAGTTGATGGTCTTACCTACTTCTCAAAGAAAATAAGTCACTAACATCAGCTGTTGCCAATAGGTTTTCTGATTCTATCCAAGTCGATGCCTATGCACAAGCAAGACAGATTGGAGGAATATCCCAGTCCATGACTTTGCTCTGCATGGCCAGTGTTTGCAGTGAGAAAATTCAAATTCATTTCTCTACCTCTAGCCTATTTTTTCCCCTTCACTCTATATAACAAGTGTCTTTCCTTCTGTTTATGATGAATCCCTCTGCTTTATTCTATATTCCCACCCCCTCTTTCCTCTTCAGGAGCCCTATCACCTCTAGACAATCTCACACTTCTCCCTCACCACTGCTTTTTTTTTTTTTTCTCAGCCTATACCCACAAGTAAGGACACTCTATGTTTAAGACTCTCCCCTTGACCCTAATCTCTCTCTAAGTACAGCCCATCTATTCCTTTCCCTTCTTAGACAAGTTCTAAAAAGAGAAACCAGGAAAAAATATTTATCATATTTTTACCCTAATAGTAAAAGTAATGTCTTCATTTTAGAAACTCTGGAAGGTAGAAGAAAATAAAAATCACTCTTAACCAACCACACAGAGAAAACAACATTTATTTAATAATTTTATGGGGTCCTCATCAGTTTTTTATATCTCTACATTCCCAACATGCAATCCTATGCCAGGTGCCCAAAGAATATTTGAAGAACAAATCAATAAATAAATGAATAAACTCTTTTTATTATTGAAAGCAAGTAGAGTAAGTCTGTATTGTTCAAAATTCATAACACATCCTCACGGTCGTTGATTGTCCTTCTGCTCAGTCGGAAAAACATGTCTTCAGTAGTCACAACAAAGACCACCCATGGGCCTGTTGCTGCCAGGAAAAAAAAAAAATCCTTGTACCTCCCCTTTCCCTCAGACTCTGCAAATGGTGGAAGATGAAGCAATCTGGAGTTTGAGGGCAGTTGAGGCCTCTTCAGAATGATAGAAGTAGGGTTGTCTTGGGAGTAGGACAGCAATTTATTTCCACAAAACTTCTAGAAGAGAGCCCTTCAGGCCCACTTGGTAGTTATATTCCTGTCCATGATGGCCCTCAAGAAGTAGAAAGTAGAGGTCAGAGAATGAAAATGGAGAATTTTATGAAACAGGACATTGTCAAGAAACTTGACTGTCACAGAATGGTATTCACTCCACTGAGGAGAGTCACTCATCTTAAATTTCTTATTTTGCGTTGCCCAGAGTGATTGAGCAGCCACCTGTTGAACACTAAGCATTACAAAATTCAAATGGACGGGCACCTGGGGGGCTCAGTCGGTTAGGCATCTGACTTCAGCTCAGGTCATGATGTCACTTATGAATTCAACCCCTACATTGGGCTCCCTGCTGTCAGCACAGAGCCCACTTTGGATCCTCTGCCTCCTTCTCTCTCTGCTCTTCCCTGACTCCCATCTCAGAAATAAATAAACATTTAAGAAAAATAATATAAATTTGGGACACCTGGGTGGCTTGGTTGGTTGAGCATCCAACTTCAGCTCTGGTCATGATCTCACAGTTCATGAGTTCAAGCCCCGCGTTGGGCTCTGTGCTGACAGCTCAGAGCCTAGAGTCTGCTTCGGATTCTAGGTCTCCTTCTCTCTCTGTTCCTCCCCAGCTCATTCTCTCTCTAAATAAATAAATAAATAAATAAATAAATCTCAATAAATAAATAAATAAATAAACCTTTTTAGAAAAGAAAATAATTTTTTAAAAAAATTCAAACGGAATAGGATTGCTTTCACCACACTAAACGTGATACCTGACATGGCATCTTCTGTTTTCCTTCCCAACGACTGCCCTGCATAAGCTGCTGGGGATAAAGAACTACAGTATAAAATGTTGCTTTCATACAACACAATGAGAGGTTTAGGAGAGGTATGCAAACCCATAAAATGGGGCTTCCCCCCTGCTGTTAGAGGAGATATAAAACATATGAGAGAGGAGTCAGGGAACTTTTAGAAGAGTGTCAGAAGTGTGAAGGGTTTGTTCCTGTTGCCACTAATCATCTCCACCCCACCCCCACTTCTGAAGCCTGGTGAGAGGTGAAGGGATTCAGAAAAGAGAGAAGTAGGTACAAGTGTATCTCCTTTGAAGTTTGGGGCTCCAAGGAACAAGGGGAGCATTATTCTAAAATAGCCCCCCAAGAGTTTCTCCCATAGTCAAATTTGGTGTATGGGAACCTGTGCATCTCTTGTGGGTCCAGAATTTACTGAGAATAAGCCAACAATACACCAGCAATCCCCTCAGCAAAGTGGTAGGCAGCCTAGTTTTTAAGGCTGGGGGGATCAGGAATGATGCATCAGTGGGAATTAACCTAACATATATCAGGAAACCACGCAGGGGTGCCAGACGAAACTCCCAGACCACCTAATGACCACCTGATGGAGCCTATATTGAACATCATAATCCACTTGAGAGATCCTAGCATATGGAGACACAAACAGTAGACAACAGCAGGAAAGCAAACACAGACCAAACAAGTGATAAGCCTGTGAGACCAGATACCACCAATGAGTAGCCAGTCATGAAAGTGGGTTCCTGCTTAACATACATTCACACATGTACCCACACAAGCACACATAAATACACACCCACACCCACACACACACAATCTCCATTAGACAACAGGCAGGACCAGGAAGACAGAAAGAACAGCCTCATTGATCCTATGAGTTGAAATGTAACTAGGAAAATAATCCTGAATTTCAATGAAATAACTAAATTGGGCAGGATTTTTTTTGGAAGAGTCTGAATAAGCTTCCCACAATTCAGGGAAACTTAGCTCAACATCTAGAAAAGTACATTCTACAATTTTTGTGCACAAGTTTAACACAGTACATAACTAATTTATATCCTTTAAATTTAAATTTATATCCTATTTTTTTCCTTTAAACAGGAAAGTCATGTGTCAAATTTTAAATTTCTTACAAAGAAAACTGAGGAGATAAATCAAAACCTACCAGAATGGGATTTCAAATCATGAAGCCACAGCTCCTCGAGTATTTTACTATAAATCTAAGTATATTAAATTGGATTAACAATTAGATTACTAAAGATTTTTAAGCCAGTCATATTAAATGTGATCAAATTGTAAAAAGAAAACTTAATGGAACTAAAAAATCAATCTACCTACTTATCCAGCATATTTATTATGTTAGTTGACTATATTGTTCATTGACAGGGTGGACAAGACAAAGTCCCCAAATTCCAATAGATTATATTTCACCTTATAGCACAAGCATGCATGGAAATTGCAAACAACACCACAATCTGCCAAAGTTAGGAATTATGGAAGAAATGCAGACAAGGGATACATTAATAAGGTCTAATTAGCAAGGCAAAACTTCATAAAGGACACAAGAAACAGGCTGAATCTTGAAGGAGTAGCTTAGGATAGTTTTGGTACAGCTAACACACTACAGAGAAAAAATTAAAATTAAGGATCTCATTTTGCTGCTTTTAACTTTATCATGTGGGGCAATTTTTATGTAAATAGGTAAAAAATAATAAATAAAATACTATGGATATATTTGACATTTTAGCTCCTACCATGGTTCCATAGATGTTAAATAAAAAAGAAAAGAAAAAAGCAAAGAGAGAGAAAAGGAGGGTAGCTGCTCTGATTTCAAGACAGAAAAGCTCTAATTTCAAGAGTTTTTATAGAAGGAAGCTTGTTTAATTTCAAGTCTTACAATAAGAAAATTCTTAAAATAGGAACCAAGTCAAAATATTACTATCTGTATCTATTTATAAATTTTTTGTATTAGGGGTTAAGTATATCTTGGAAAGGAAGATATGGGAAAAGAGGAGAATTTTCTAAATGAAGCCTCTTACTCTGTATCATACCCCAAGGGACTATTATAAATGCTAGTGTTTGAAATATTTTAAAAAACCAAGATTATCACTGGCAAATGCATCGTGGGGGGCAACTCTAGCACTAGGGACAAGGATGAACCAGATGATCTAATGGTGGGTCTTTTCCTGTCCAAAAATGATGAGCCTATAAAGTGGGTTATTCATCTTTAAATGAACTTTTAAAAATAAAGTGGAAAAAAAAGTGGAGAAAGAAGAATGAAAGTAGACGTGTTGCATTTGAATGCCGCTGACTTTGAACTGTACACAGGGAGAATTATACTCCAATAAAGGCAAGGGGCCACAAGTATTTTTTTTTCTTTTTGTCTGAGAAAGAAAACATCCAAAAGTGGTCTGGTTTACATGCTGTCTGCTAACATTTCCACTAGGATGGAGACAGGAAGGAGGCAGGTTTGGGGGAAGATCAAACCATGAAGAACATAGGAAATAAAAGAAAAATTCCAGGGATATTTTACTGTCAGTAACAGATAAGTGGATCTAACAGAAAGTGAAGTTGTAAGGCTTATTGTGCAGATGAATACAGTACAAGAAATGTAAGTTAGCCTTTCTGTATTTGAACCTGGTCCATATAACTATTCATGGTTGAAGTATTCTAAAGAGAGCATTCTAGCAACAGAAACCTTCCTAAAACAGAATGGGACAAGGGTAAGTGGGTACTGCAGCACTATGTTGAAAATGACTATAAGATCAGGGGTTTTTGGTTTGGTTTGGTTTTCCACTACTTGCCTTTTTCATAGAAATATGGTATAAAGTATGGGCAGCAATGTGACTTTTGAAGCATACTTCATCTGGAAATTGTACTCTGTCATATCTGATAGTTGATCATTTTATTACATGACCCTGAATCAGCTTCAGCTTCCCCACTTGAGTATTTAACATCCAGGCAGTACTAGCTATCCATGCCCGTGGACGCAGCTTGCCCTCCCAGGACTGAGGAGACCCGCCATTCCTTGCTTGAAGTTCATATAATGCTTCACTTCACATAGGGCAGATGTCCTCTTGCAAGGGGTGTCCATTCTTATCAAGACCCACCCCAACTATCCTTCATTCCCATCAGTCACGTAAGTAGGATCATATCTCATCATGTTCCAGGAAGAGAAAGACAAAGTTTGATCTAGAAGCAAATAGCTTTATATAACAAAGGAGTGCAAAATTTTACTAATCTACACACACACACACACACCCATACATATATATGCCTAAGACCAAAGAAAAGAGACTGATCTTGGATCAGTCTAAATATATTAACACGGATGCGCTTACCTAGGAGTTTGGGTTTAAGGCTGTAACTTACACAGCTGGAAGCAGTTCCAACAGCACACTATTGGCTAAAACCCTATTCTCCAGCACTCATAATCACAAGGTCAATCAAGTCAATTAAGGTCTGAGTCTAAGGCTTCTTCATGGACAAAGTCTAATGATTCTTCTGAATCACTTCTGATTACCACTCTTTTGCATAACACCATGGCTTACCTCTGCTCTTTATTATCTAAGATGATGATTTTAGCTTTTTAGCATCCTTAGGACAATAGGATTTCAAAGCATGGTGAAGATATTGGTTATTATTTCCTGTTTATTTTTTCCTTAATTGATTTTCACATCAAGTGAAATTAAATAATCTTTTCTTAAATCCAGACAAGCTTTTGACAGGAAAGTGTTGCCTAACTGTGTAATAATCCCCCAGAAGACATGAAAACATCATAGAAAGCTCTTCTAGTTTTGAAAACTCTGTGACCTATTCGGAGATACTTGGCAATCTCTACTATTTCCCATTGCATTCCCTACATCCATTCTTTGGCAAAAACAACTGTTTGTTTTACTGTTACATTATGGTATTATCTTCTTTCAATATGTTTTATGTGACAATTAAGGATCCAGATTTAAAGGCCAACCATGTGTGGAGATAATAATGGCATAACGGTGCTGAGGTGACAATCGTAAGAATTGATGACATCTTTGCTTAGCACAGTGCCTGCATATACAATGATAACTAGGTCATAAATTCTTATTCCCTACAGACAACCTTTCCCACATTGCATTCCAACTGCAGATATAAGAAGAGGGCAATGCATATCTTACAACTATGGGAATTTGATATCAATATATATTTTTTAGCCTAGATACAATCTATTATGGCATTATTCTTCTACTTCCTTTCTCAGGAGACAGTCATTTTTTATCTGCATACATAGATCTACATATTTTTGTTCTAAAAGGTATTTTATAAAATGTATTTTATTTACTTAACAATATCCAAATGTATGTTCACATGAAAGGTTTCTTTTATTGTTTTAATTACAAATAATGCCAAAATGAACATCCTCATACAAATACCATAATACAAATTCCTAGAACTGAAATTACTGGTTTCAAGGACCTAAGTGTTTTTTATATAAATTGTTACTGCCAATTTGCCTTCCAAAGGTGCTGTATTAATTTACTCTCCCTCCAAAAGTCTATGAGAGTATACATTTCTCCATATGCTTGCTCCATAGCTATTATCACCAATCTTTCAAATCTATCAAGCCAGTCTTTAAAATGGTTACAATGAGGCAAAAGATATTACCTCATTTTATTTTAATTTACACATTTTTCAAGTTTTTTAGCCACTTATATTTCATCTGAATTGTCTATTATATCTTTCACCATTTTGCTATTACATGGATAGCCTCTTTCTTTCTTCAATATGGCATCTCTATATCTTTTGCATATTAAACCTTTGTTTTATATGTTGCAAATATACAAAGTTGAATTTCTGTCAATTATTTAACATTAATTATGGTGTTATTTCCTATAGTGAAGTTTTAAATTTTATGTAATTAAATCAATCAATATTTTTATTTGTGGCTTTCACTTATATAGCTTTCATTAAGACTTCTTTATCCAAAAATTATAAAAACGTTCATATCCTATTAAATCCCTTTAAGACTGAAACATTTAGTGCTATTTGGGCAATATTTTATAGATTTTTCTGAGGTATTAAAGGGTCTAATTTTCATTAAAAACAGGGTCTAATTTTCATTTATTTCTAATGGATAATTATTTTAATCTTTATATAACTCTTTAGTACAAGTGGCATTTAAAACATATTTTTAAATTTCCAAATGTATACGTTGTTACTTAAAATCTTTTTACATTAGTTTTTATTTTCCTTTCCTGTGTTCAGAAGATGTAGGATGTATTATTTTTACTTAATGGAAATCACTGAAATTTTTGTGTGACTAATACACACTCAAATCTGTTCTCTGATAAAATTGCATTCTGTTTGATCTGAGGCAAAATTTTTCAAAGTACTTTTTAATTTGTATTAAAAGATTTATAAAGGCTCATTCTTAGAGTCTTTCTATTTTCCCAAGTTAATAATTAATGGCTGAAAGTCACATCAGCTATTTTGAGAAATCAGGTAAATCTAAAAAATACATATTTTATCACTGTATATCAAGTCATTTATATTACCAAATTTTGTCAAAATTTTATAATCCCTCTTTGCCTATCTTAAGGGAAAGTAGTTTTCATGAAACCATGTTATCCCATGGGGCAAGATTAGTACGGTCAGAAGAACAGCGTTTCAGCCCTCGTTTGCCACAAATATTGCATGGGCTTAGGCAAATAATTTCATCCCTTCACGTGATATGGGGGAAATACCCACAAAGAATGCTTTGGTGATGATCCATGAGAAACTGTATTATTGTATAATTTAATGTACATCATGACAGTAAATTAGTAACTGACTAATTCTAACTGATTAATAATAAGGACCACCGACTAGACTATTAATCAAGACTCTTATTTAAGTGAACCCAGAGATGACTCCTACCTGATTTCTTCTGACTCCGCAAAGTGATATCCTGTCACTCCCTTAATACATTAGTTTACCAATTGATGATTAAGACAAATGAGGAATAAATCATGGGTGCCATTTTATATCATTCTTTTGGAATAATTTTTATGTGGGCAAGAAGTCATCAAAATTACCAATCTTTACCTAAATATTGCTTTGTATATGTTATTTGGTTCCTTGATATGTCACTAAATCTGTGTAATGAGGGATCAACACACTTCAAATGATGAATTTCTTAAAATACTTCTCCCCCAAAAACTAACCACGAAAACAAACTAGTGTCTTGCAGTCTTGTCTTCTTGAAATCTTTATCAGTAGTCTGTATAAACTCTACTGATTCCATACAAGTCCATTAAATTCAGGAACCATGTCTCACTGTTTTGTATTTCCATCCCTACGCAGAATGCTCAGTACATTATACAATCCATTGGGATTGAGCAGCACCATAGCAGCATTTAACTTACACAGGTTTGAAGCATATGGTCTTTGGAAAAAAAAGAAGGAGAAGGAGAAGGATGAGGAGAGAATTAACAACTAATAGTGGAGGTAATTCTTCCACCCACTCTAGCATATATCTATATCTATCTATCCATCAAAATAAAGAAAGACACAGAGGGGGCGCCTGGGTGGCTCAGTCAGTTAAGCGTCCAACTTCGGCTCAGGTCATGATCTAACGCAAGCCCTGCTCCGGGCTCTGTGCTGACAGCTCAGAGCCTGGATCCTGTTTCAGATTCTGTATCTCCCCCTCTCTCTCTACCCCTCCCCCACTTGTGTTGTCTCTGTCTCAAAAATAAATAAACTATAAAAAAAAAATTTTAAGAAAGACACAGAGAAAGAGACAGAGAGATTGAGATTTCTGAGTATGAGATGGAAGGTGTGAAATGCTTTTACTCCTGTTCTCAGTTTCTGGCAACGTTTCAAGGTATGAGTATGTCACTGAGCTGAGTGATTTTACCATTGAAGTATTCATATTTTTCATACAAGATGACCCTAGAGCAAAGCCAAATATATCATTATTTCTCAATCAAAAAAAGAATATTCTGTTCCAACACCAGAGGTAAAACTGGCTCTGCTAAACTTCATAAAAGATGTGAGCTCATCTCCAAAGTGGCATTTTTCCAAGAGCTTTGGATCTTCACAGCCTAGTCTTGCCTGTTTTATAATCTATACCAGTTGGCTGCTTTTTTGCTCCACTCTTGTGTCCATCCTACCCCCACTTTCTACTGTGTTCTGTATCTCAGGGAACTACAGCTTCCAAAGTCTCTTGCTCTCTGCCTTCCAGGTGTGTGTGGCCAATGGGAGGTCCTGGAAGAAGACTAGAGTGCTGGCCAGTTTTCTACTTCTATTTCTATTTCCATTTCTCTCTCTCTTTCTCTCTCTCTCTCTCTCTCTCTCTCTCTGTCTGTCTTTGGTGGTGCCGCTGGCAGGGGCTGTGTTTCCAATGTTGTTCTAGCTCCCATGAGACCTTCCACTATGGTTCAGAAAACCCCAAATTTAAGGATATGGAAACACCACTTATTTCTCCCCATTCCTCTGACACAACCGGGGGAGCAGTGTGCTATTGTTGCTGTTCTCTGGTTTGCCTCCCTCTCCTCTCTTTGGTGGCTGAATTCTTTCATCTCCTATGTGACCAAAGCCTTTGTTAAATTTCTTGTGCTGAAAAAACTAGATTGTCTTCTAGCTGGATTCTGACTGATTCAGGACCTAAGTCACACACAAAGTGAGACTACCCTGCAAATTTTATTCCTCATTATGATTATTTTTAAGTAACTAGGAAAGAATAGATGCCGAGCAGAAGAGTGAAGAAAAAAATGAACAATAACACAGCAGCAGGAGTGACTCTACCTTTTTACTTTTGAGTATCTTATAATTATTAAGAATCTCATCTGGGGATAGAGAAACCCATATTGAAACCAGCTTCTCTCTAAAACTTGAGTGCCCATGTATGGAGACGTGCTATTCTTTTTAAAGTCACTCCTTTCATACTAGATAGTTAATTTAACTTGGACTAAAAAAGTACTATAGGCTTAACTTTCACTAAAAATTGCATCATTTTATTATTAAATAAAGTCATTTGGCTTCTCAGAGACTCAGTTTCCTCGGCTCTGTAAGCTAGGAAAATCAAGCTAGATCAGTGGTTCTTAAATATGGGGGGAATATCAACTCATTTGAGAATCTGATGAAACCCATGAACTCCTTTCCCTAATGAATGGGCTTAGCCACAGAACTCTGCATACCATGTCAAGAGCTTTGACTCTTCAAAGCTCATCAGTAGTTCTTCAAATGGCCCATGGACAAATATTTGGAGCTTGTGGACATGATCCTAGACATCTCCAAAGGTCCACTTAAACATTAGGTTTTGTTAAAACATAAATTTATTGTCATACATTCTGGATGCGGGCAGTCTTGAATCAAGATGTTAATAGGGCCATGTGCCCCCTGAAACCTATAAGGGAAACTTCCATGTGAGTTTCCTAATATCAGGTCAGGAAGAGAAGACTGAAGGAAAATGACTTGAGAAGGCTTCCAAGATTATCTTGGATGTTTCATAACAGGCTGAGCTTACAAAGATTCTCCCAGTCCTAAACACACTCTTTCCCAAGTGTCTGAGATGAGATCAGTTTCTTGGAGTTATCAACTTGTCTGGCACACAAAGCAGGAGTGCAGAGATGCAGGCTCACTGGGATCGACAGTGGAGCAAGGCTGCTAGCCACTGCCTCCCTAGTCTGTTAAAAGGCAAGGATAAACCCCTAGGGAAAGTGCAGAATGCTAACAGTTCCACATTTCAGGACAGAAACAGGAACCATTAACGAAGCTCAGATTTGACTTAGCTGGTTCTACATCATTCATTTTGAAAGCTCTTTCTCTGTTCCCACTCCTCCACTCTCCTCACTCCCAACCATAGACCTCCTGGTCCCCATCTGTTCTTGAATTGCCTCAGCATGGACAGAGAATGCCAAAATCTAATGGCAACACTTCCCTTTCATGAAAAACAGGCATAGTTCTGATCAAAAAGAAAATGCTAACAATTCTAGAGAGTGTTATTCCGATAACAGAAAGAGCACTGGTTTTATATTTAAACTTGAAAAATATAGGCTTACCTCCTTTGTTTTGGCACAATAAAAGTAAATAATCTTAAAAGCTTTGTTTTTAACTATCAGTTGAACAATAACAGTATACAGTTAACTCTGCTTGGCTTCAGAAGACATGACATGAGCTTTAAGTTTCAGGTCTGTCTTCCATTATTTGTGTGACATCAAATAACTTAAAGTCTCAAGATTGGGATAAATCATCTCTGAAGTATATTCCAGCTCTGAAAGTCCTACCACTCAGCTGTAATTTCTATAAATATGTTCTGGGGAACATTGGTCCTCAGGATTTTTCTCCAAAATAAAACGTGTAAGTAGGTAAATAACTTTGGGAGACCCTGTAAATCTCTCCCTATCCCCATCTTATCTCTTAGAAATTCCCTGGATCAAGAAGATGTGGTTTATCTATACAATGGATAAATGGATAAATGTGATTTATCTCATACATGGCAATGAGAAAGAATGAAATCTGGCCATGTGTAGCAACATGGATGGAACTTGAGGGTGTTATGCTGAGCGAAATAAGCCAGGCAGAGAAGGACAGATACCATATGTTACCTATCCACGTATAGGTGGATTAGAAGGAACTTAACGGAGGACCATGGGGGAGGAGAATGGGGAAAATAGTTGGGGAGAGGGAGGGAGGCAAACTATGAGAGACTCTTGAATACTGAGAACAAACTGAGGGCTGATGGGTGTGGGGAAGAGGGGAAGAAGGGTGATGGGCATGGAGGAGGGCACTTGTTGGTATGAGCACTGGGTGTTATATGGAAGCCAACCTGACAACAAACTATTTAAGGAAAAAAAAAAAGAAATTGCCTATACATGTGAACATATAAAGACTATGCAAAGTCTCGTAAGGAAGAAAGGGAGAGAGAAGCAAGCTTGGCTTTGTCTAATTCACCATATCCCAAATGTACTTGGCCTCAGAAATCTTTCAGTAAATCATACCTTTTGACAGTTCAAGGAACACACTTTCAGAAATACTGCTCATTATATTATCAAAATATTGGTGTTTGAAACCTATTCTCAAGAAAGTAGAGTTATTAAAAAGTGGAAGGAGATAGATATTTTAGATAATGTGTAAATAAAATGGGAAAAGATCTATCATTTTGTGATCCACCGTCAATGCTAATCAATAAAGGTCTTTAATCAGGGTTAAACTTTTTTGAAACTGGAAGGATTGGCTGGGAAGGAGAAGCATTTCCAAGAACAACCATGCTACCTCCCACTTTGCAGTCAGCAGCTAACTGAACTCTAGTATGACTGACCCCCAACATGTAATACCTTAGACTACCCAGAGCCATTTGCAAGTGGGGGAGATTTTAACTCAGAAGAGGGCTAGCAGGGATAGTTTTCTACACCTAATATAACAAAATATCCTAGATTCCATGGATTAAAACAACAGAAATTTATTGTGTCCCAGTTCTGGATGCTAGAAGTCTGAAATCAAGGTGTTGACAGGGTCATGCTCCCTCTAAAACCTGTAGGGGAACCTTCCCTGCCACCACCTACCATCTGGTGGTCTGATGGCAATTTTTGGGGTTTCTTGGCTTGTAAACTCCATTACTCCCATCCTCCATCTTCATGACATTCTCCCTGTATCTTCAAATAGCTGTCTTCTTATAAGTACATCTGTCATACTGGATTGGGGACCCATTCTACTCCAGCATAAGCTCATCTTAACTAGTTATAGTCACAACAACTCTTATTTCCAAATGAGTACACATTCTAAGGTATTAGAGTTTAGAATTTCAACAGATCTCTTGAGGGGGCACAACTCAATCTATAACAGCAAGACTCTAGGACTTGCTCATAAAGGCCTTAGATGTTCTTATGGAAGGCTTTCTCAAAATTTTTATTTGTGGTATTTATGGTCTTCTCAGCCAATTTATACATAATTACATTGCAAGTATTGACTTTGGACTCTCAACTAGAATATTATACACCTTAAATACTACTGGTTGTGAGAGCAACTAAGTTTATCACATTTTTGTTCACTTAACACCTTATATTTCTCTTACTGACTTTCTCCACCTAGGAATTTTGAAGAGGCATGAAAGGAGTAGTAAGAAAGGGCATGGAATACTTTTGCCATGCACCTAAATAGCCATCTTCTTAATTATATCCATTATATAATGGATGAAGTTTGTGCTGCAAAACCTCAATAAGGATCCAAACAGAACAAAAAATTCTAAACAGCCTTCTAAATTGATTTTATCCATAGTTACAGGATGTGGACATCTAGCCTACAAAAGCCAACATTACTAAAAGGAACCGTGTGGGGGCGCTTGGGTGGCTGAGTCAGTTAAGCATCCGACTCTTGATTTTGGCTCAGGTCATGATCTCACAATTTGTGGGTTTGAGCCCTGCTTGGGATTCTCTCTCCCTCCCTCTCTCTCTCTGCCCCTCCCCTACTTGCTCTGTCTCTCAAAATAAATAAACGTAATAAAAAAAAGGAACCATATGAGCACAAAGCATTAGGATATCATTACCACAAGGCACATGCCGAACTGCCGTTGCTCTTTTACTCTGAATGCCCTTTTCCCATTTATATTAGTTTCCCATTTCTCCTCCACTAATATAGTTGGCTTAAAACAACAAAAATTTATTCTTTTATAGCTTCTGTAGCTCAGGAATCCAGGAATGTCATGACTATCTTCTTTGCTCAGGGTCTCACTAGGTTGAAATCAAGGTGTCATCCAAACATAACAGACTTAAATACAGAGAACAGAGGGTTGCTGGAGAGGTTGGGGTGGGGGATGGGCTAAATAGATAACAGGCATTAAGGAAGACACTTGTTGGGATGAGCACTGGGTGTTATACATAGAGGATGAATCACTGTAATCTACTCCTGAAATCATTATGGCACTATATGCTAACTTAGATGTAAATTCATAAATAAATAATAGGTAGGTAGGTAGATAGATAAATGAAACTTTTTAAAAAGAAAGAAAGAAATCAAGGTGTCATCCAAGCCTACAGTTCACACCTGGAGCACAGGATCCTCTTCTAAGCTCACTGATTGTTGGAAGGATTCATTTCCTTATGGCTTTGCAACAAAGGACCCCAATTTCCTGATCACTGTCAGCCAGGGACCATTCCCAGCTCCTTCAGTTTCTCACCACATGGCCAGCACAGGCAATTCACAACACAGACGCTAACTTTCTTTCAAACCATCCAGAACATGTCTGACTTCCTCTTCTTTAGCAGTCAAAGTAACCACTGTGCTTTTAAAGGGCTCACATGATTAGGTCAGACCCATTCAGGATAATCACCACTACAGCATAAAATAATCATGAGAGAGATATCTCACTGTAGCCAGAGCTTCCACTCACACTCAGAGGGGAAAGATTATACAAGAGGCATCTTAGAACTCTGTCTTCCACATCATTCAAGGCTTCTCTTTTGTGTGTCCTGGACACTTTTATGGCACTGGTAGGAATTTATTTTATAAATAGGAACAATGTGAAAGTGGCAGAAGCCACATATTCACCAGCAAGGAAGTGTTCAAAATGTTTCTAAAAAGAAAAATGTTTCAGCTGTTCAAAGTTACCTGGAAATCTATCATTAGGGTGGTGCAGTGTCTCTGTGGGTCTTACCAAAACATAATTTGGAAGAGAGTATATTCAGAGAAACAGGTTCTGTCACAGTCAAATTATATAACACAGCATAAAGGGGGTAGCAGGGTAGGAAGAAAATTATTTATCTTTTTTTTTTAGTACAGAAAATACCAAGTTGTAGCTTGGGCATAAATTTAAATACAGGAGGATGAAAATCATCTTGAGACTAAGAACATTTAGAGCCACATAAAAAGAGTTTAAATGACAGGAAACAACATTTTATGCTTACACACATCATATATATTTCCTTATTCCTAGGAATAAACACTCATCATGCACAGTGAGCATCTATGCTGCCTCTTGTTCCATGAAACCCCACCACCAAAGTCCTTATCTCACCAGACTTCTTATTCTTCTAGTTCAAAATTCCATCTTCCAGACTCTAGGCTCCTTCCTCCTACCCAAAGCCCCAACATTCACAAATTTTGAAAGTGGAAGCTTAGCAGTAATGGGACTCAAAACCCATGATTCCAAGCCCTGTAACAGGGACTTTGAAACAAACATCTCACATCAGATTGAGAAAAAGTATTAGGGGCTGTACCCCATCTTGTGAAAATGTGTCAGAGAAAAATATAATTACTCTTGAAAAGATAATGATACAAATACCTTTTACTACGTATTTGAACATTTCATTCTGTTTATTTCAGCAACTGCTATGTGACATAAACAAGGTTTTGGAACACCATTCCAACTTGCATCACTCCGAGACAGAAGCTCTAACATACTGCCCAAGGCATTTTCCCACAAAAGCAGTCCTACGTAGAGCACAATGGAGTATCCAAAGGAGAAGTGAAAATACAATGAAAATGCATTAGTTCATACATTTGGATTTGTGATGACCAGCTGATGTTTTATTTGTGATAAAAACTTATTAAACATATTAAATCAAGATGGAGATTGACAAAAGCAGCCTTTAATTTACTTATTAGATAGACTTTGTTTCATCTGGGATATGTTTGGCTACAGGTAACAGAATTCACAATTCATGATGGTTTAAACCTAAGGATATTTACTGATATGTGACAAGAAGTCCAGAGGTAGGTGGTCTCAAAGTAGATTCAGCAAGTCAATGACACTGACTAAGACTCTGGTTCTTTCCACCCTCCCCATCTGTCATCCCCAGTATGACAACAGTATCTTTGCTCATGACTAGAGTGGCTGCAACAGATCTGAACATCACTCCTCAGCATCCCAAGTAGGAAGGAGGAGAGCAAGTGGAAAGAGGCTCTCTCTCACACTAGTCTTCTTAACTTCTGCAGAAATCCTCAGCAGGTCCCCTAAATCTCAATGGCCAAAAGTGGCTTCCTCTGCAACCAAACTGCTTCACTTTTATCCACTTTTAAATGTACTTCCTAGGGGTGCCTGGGTGGCTTAGTCGGTTTAGTGTCCAACTTTGGCTCAGGTCATGATCTCACAGTTCATCAGTTCGAGCTCCGCATCGGGCTCGTGCTGACAGCTCAGAGTCTGGAGCCTGCTTCACACTCTGTGTCTCCCTCTCTCTGACCCGCCCCCCCCCAACCCCCGCTCACGCTGTCTCTCTCTCTCTCTCTCTCTCTCAGAAATAAATGAAACATTTAAAAAAAATAAATGTACTTCCTAAATACCCTTTGGGAAACTAAAAACGGATGGAGAACGTTTTGTTACTAAGTGCCACTGCCAAATTGAAGCTTTAAGTTCCTAATAAGGGCTCCCATCTTCCTGAATGATTTACTTTTCACAGAATGAAAACAAACTGGCTTCTTAAATTTGCTCCCAAATATATGATTCTTTCCCTTCAAACATCTTTTAAGGAGGGCAAGGCTATGGGAGGAGAAATTGCAAGACAGCTCTGCTCCTGGCCAAGCATTAATCCAGAACAAGCTACTGGCTCCCTCCTCCAAAATCAACTCTAGAACAACTAGATGCTGGAGGTGAATGCAAGGTTGTAGCAATTAATTTAAAAAAAAACAAAATGATAAGAAAACCCCAGAGACTGAAGCCTGCCATGAACTGGTCTGTGGGAGAGCTGAGTGGCTGAAGCCCAGGAGCCAGCAGTGAGGGAATGGGCTAGAGGAAAGCCTTTTAATTCTGCTCTTGCCTTGGCCTACTCCTTTAGTCTTGAGATACTCCTTTCCTAACTCTGTATCACAGGAATCGGTAGGCCATGTGTGACCACAAGAATGAAATATCAGAGAAGTGCACAAATACAGTTGGGGTGAAGAGGTTTAGAAAACAGATGGTGATCGACCACCCACCCTAAGCTCTCTCAGGGCTTAGGGTTATAATTTGGGAGGCTGTCTCCTCCAATGCTGCTTCTCCCCAAGGGCTCCAAGATAAGTTCCTGACCAGAAAGTGCGAGAGAGGAATTACCAACAAGGTTCTGTGACTCCTGGTTTTCTCTCCAACCTACTCCCTAATGTGCTGGTACTGACACTCACTAGTGGCTGGTTCTCATCTCCTCCCCAACGTTCATTACCAGACAGAGCCCCAGAGAAAAAAGAAATCACAGGCTCAGGTAGCAGACAAGACATGTGAGGAGTATAACATCTATTTTTTTAAGTGAAAAAACTGGAAAGCATATACCATTTGAAGCAGAATTACTGGAAATCAAGATTTTAAATTAAGCATAATAGGTATTCTTTAGGAAATAAGTAGAGAATAAAATGAAACAAGGACAGATATTTTTTAAATAGTCCAGTGCAAATATCAGACATAATCATAAAACAGTCAAAATAAAGAACATAAAGGACTGAGAATATTAGAGGGCAGATACTTTAAAGGAACTGTAATAAGACTGGGTTAAGCAATCCCCCAAACAGCAGCAAAAAGAATAAAGTAAGAAACAGAGCTATCAAGGGCAAAAGCAGAAGTAGCAACATCCATATAATGAAAGTCCTAAAAGGAGACAAAATATATAGACGTGAATACATGCAGCAATACAGGAACAAATAAAGGAGATATATGTCTTAGTATTAAAGAAAGGTGAAAGATCTCATATTCAAAGCATCAATTCTGTGCCAAACAGAAAAAAAAATAGATGTTATTTCTTAAAGTATTAAGGAAGCAAAAGACCTGAACCTGGAATTTTACATCCAGTCAAAATATCATTCAAAATATTTTAGTATCAGCTTCACAGAGCTAGAACAAACAATCCTAAAATTTGTATGGAACCAGAAAAGACCCTGAATAGCCAATGCAATCTTGAAAAAGAAAACAAAAGCAGGAGGCATCACAATCCCAGACTTCAAGCTGTATTACAAAGCTATAATTATCAAGACAGTATGGTACTGGCACAAAAACAGACACCCAGATCAATGAAACAGAATAGAGAACCCAGAAATGGATCTACAAATGTATAGCTAACTAATCTTTGATGAAACAGGAAAGAATATCCCATGGAAAAAGGATAGTCTTTTCAGCAAACGGTGCTGGGAAAACTGGACAGTGACACGCAGAAAAATAAACCTGGAGCACTCTCTTATACCACACACAAAAATAAACTCCAAATGGATGAAAGACTTAACGTACGACAGGAAGCCATCAAAATCCTAGAGGAGAAAGCAAGCAAAAACCTCTTTGACCTTGGCCACAGCAACTTCTTACTCAACACATCTTCAGAGGCAAGGGAAACAAAAGCAAACATGAACTATTGGGACCTCATCAAATAAAAAGCTTCTGACAGTGAAGGAAACAATCAGCAAAACTAAAAGGCAACTAACAGAATGGGAGAAGATATTTGCAAACAACATATCAGATAAAGGGTTAGTATCCAAAATCTATAAAGAATTTCTCAAACTCAACACCCAAAAAACAAATAATCCAGTGAAGAAATGGGCAAAAGACATGAATAGACATTTCTCCAAAGAAGACATCCAGATGGCCAACTGACACATGAAAAAATGTTCAGCATCCCTCATCATCAGGAAAATACAAATCAAAACCACAATGCGATACCACCTCAGATATGTCACAATGGCTAACATTAACTCAGCCAACAACAGATGGTGGCAAGGATGCGTAGAAAGAGAGTATCTTTTGCACTGCTGGTGGGAATGCAAACTGGTACAGCCTCTCTGGAAAAGAGTACAGAGATTCCTCAAAAAAATAACAATAGAAATACCCTATGACTCAGCAATTTCACTATTAGGTAGTTATCTAAGGGATACAGGTGTGCTGTTTCAAAGGGACACGTGCACCCCAGTGTTTATAGCCAACAATAGCCAAAGTATGGAAAGGGCCCAGATGTCTATCGATGGATAAATGGATAAAGAAGATGTGGTATCCTCATGTCAGTCAGAGTGGCTAAAATGAGCAAATCAGAGAACTCTAGATGCTGACAAGGATGTGGAGAAACTGGTGCCCTCCTACACTGTTGGTGGGAATGTAAACTGGTGCAGCCCCTCTGGAAAACAGTGTGGAGGTTCCTCAAAAAATTAACACTAGAACTCCCCTATGACCCAGCAATAGCACTGCTAGGAATTTACTCAAGGGATACAGGAGTGCTGAATGCACAGGGGCACATGTACCCCAATGTTCATAGCAGCACTCTCCACAATAACCAAAACATGGAAAGAGCCATGTCCATCAACGGACGAATGGATCAAGAAGATGTGGTTTATTTATATGATGGAATACTACATGGCAATGAGAAAGAATGAATCTGGCCATGTGTAGCAACATGGATGGAACTTGAGGGTGTTAAGCTGAGCGAAATAAGTGAGGCAGAGAAGGACAGATATCATATGTTTGCACCTATAGAAGGATTAGGAGGAACTTAATGGAGGACCATGGGGGACAAGAAGGGGAAAAATAGTGGGGGAGAGGGAGGGAGGCAAACCATGAGAGACCCTTGAATGATGAGAACAAACTGAGGGCAGATAGGGTGGGGGGGAGGGGAAGGGGGGAGATGGGCATGGAGGAGGGCACTTGTTGGGATGAGCACTGGATATTATATGGAAACCAACTTGACAATAAACTATTTAAAAAAAAGAAGATGTGGTATACACACACACACACACACACACACACACACACACAATGGAATACTACTCGGCAATCAAAAAGGATGAAATCTCTCCATTTGCAACTACGTGGATGGAAGGAACTAGAGGGTATGATGCTGAGCAAAATTAGTCAGAGAAAGACAAGTATCATATGACTTTACTTATATGATGACTTTGAGATACAAAACAGATGAACATAAAAGAAGGGAAGCAAAAATAATATAAAAACAGGAGGGGAATACAAAAATATAAGATACTCTTATATCAAAAATATAAGAGACTCTTAAATACGGAGAACAAACAGAGGGTTGCTGGAGGGATTGTGGGGGGGGGATGGGCTAAATGGGTAAGAGGCATTAAAGAATCTACTCCTGAAATCATTGATTATATGCTAACTTGGATGTAAATTTAATAAATAAATAAATAAATAAATAAATAAATAAATAAATAAATAAAATGTAAAAAAAATATTTTAGTATCAGCGCTCCTGTTTCAGCATCAGCATCGTAGGTGTACCGGATGTCCCTCCTTTTCATCTCTCCTTTTATCAACTAATTTTGCACCTGTCCTCAAATAAAAGTATCTCCCTGGTCATTGTGGGATCCAGCATCATACTCCAAGGGACCAGAAGTAGTCTCACCCACCTGTGCATTAGGTAATAGGCAGGCCAACCCCAGCTGAGGGCGCAGAACCAGAAGTAGCTTACAAATTGGCCACAGCCCCTCTCAGCTGCAGCTGGGGAAAACCAACAGAGTGATGACTTGGGTAGACACCTATGGATGAGAAAGCCTTTATAGAAATCCAGCCTTCTCAAGGAGGGATAACAGCATTCTGATGGAGAAGAAATATATATGAGTTTGGACTCACTGGAGAGGGAAAGGGGAACTTTGCCAGCACTTGCCCCTCCTCCAAGACAGTATGGTACAGGGCTGAATTAGCCAGAGGCACCCTATTCTACAGGGGAAAGAGAGAGGGGTGAGTGAATGCCCAGCTACCCAGCTCTGTAGGACACAAGTGGAAAACCCTGTATCTTTCCAGCACCCTGAGTATTTATGTGTGAACTCCACAATTGGGGAGAGGAAGGTCAGGAAAGAGAAGGACAAGAATTTAAAGAACATTAAAGGGACAAACTTCCTGCTAACTTTCAGGACTCCTGCAGAAAGCCTGTCCACAAGCCACTGGGATAACCTCACTGGAAGATACCCTGACCTGTCCAATGGGCACCCACAATGCCCTAAGAGCTAAACCCATACCTCCCCCACTATTCAGCCAGCCCCTTGTGTGTGCTCCCAAGTAAATAGGGAGTCCCCTTATAAAAACAGGCCACAATCTAGAGGCAAGGAAGAACCTACAACCTTCAGTGACACTTTCTGAAAAAGAGAGAGACAGAGAGATTCCCAGCACCATCCTGATGAGTTGTAAGAACCAGAAAACATATACAAGCTTAAAAATTCTGCAACAAGCAGGAGAATTACAGAGCAAGTATATCCATACAAAGTTGGAGATGATCTCAGATATAAATGGGACGAATGAAAAATATCTCTCACCCAAAAATGGTAAGAAAAGATTTGAGGAGTTGTCTAGTACTTAAAATAAGAAAACTTTGGGGTGCCTGGGTGGCTCAGTGGGTTAAGTGTCCAACTTTGGCTCAGGTCATGATCCCACAGTTCGGGAGTTTGAGCCCCACATCAGGCTCTGTGCTAACAGCTCAGAGCCTGGAGCCTGTCTCAGATTCTGTGTCTCCCTCTCTCTCTGCCCCTCCCTTGCTCATATTCTGTCTGTCTGTCTGTCTGTCTCTCTGTCTCTCAAAAATAAACATTAAAAACAATTTTAAATAAATAAATAAATAAAAATAAAATGAGAAAACTTCAGTCTCTGTGGTCCATGGGATGCTTCAGTATCACCCCTGGGCTCTGGAATTTTCACAAAGCTGTTTTGTCTATAGATAGCTGCCAGTTGGTCTTTCTATGAGGGAGACAGTTAGGGTCCATCTATTCTGTAATTTTGCTGATGTTCTATTTTGTTAATTTAAGGAGAATGTCAGAAAATGTAAATACCAATAACCATTCATAGATGTAGGCAAATCATACAACTATGGTGCTTGATTTGATGGGCACTGAAATGACCTTACATAACAAATATCTTGGGGCGCCTGGGTGGCTCAGTTGGTTGACTGAGCCATCCAACTTCAGCTCAGGTCACAATCTCACAGTTCATAAGTTCGCGTCAGGCTCTGTATGTGCAGACAGTTCAGAGCCTGGAACCTGCTTCAGATTCTGTGTCTCACTCTCTCTCTGCTCCTCCCCCACTCACATTCTCTCTGTCTGTCTCTCTCTCACTTTTTCTTTCTCTCTCTCTCTCTCAAAAATAAACATTAAAAAAATTATAAAAATTGGGGTGCCTGGGTGGCTCAGTCAGCTAAGCATCTGACTTTGTCTCAGGTCATGATCTCACAGTTTGTGGATTCTAGCTCCTCATGGGGCTCTGTGCTGATAGCTCAGAGCCTGGAGCCTGCTTCAGATTTTGTGTGTTCCTTTCCTTCTGCCCCTCCCTCCTTGTTCTCTCTCTCTCTCTCAAAAATAAACATTTAAAAAACATTTAAAATATTTTTTAAAAATTATTTAAAAATATAAGAAATATCTCCCCACCAACTTTGAAATTCTAGATAAATGCAATAATTGGCAAGGCATTTTATTACATAAAACTACAGCTAACATATCACATATAACATATATCACACCTAATATATATGAGTGAAAAGAATGGTTTATTACATTCATTTCACTTATTTGAATACCATCCACTTTCTATTATGTAAGATCCAGAGAAACAAAATACAGAAGGGAAGTTGGTAGGTGTAGGCTTTGTTCCCAGCAAGACCGGATGCGGCAGGCAGGTCAGCAGGCCTGGACCAGGTCCTGGAGTGATAGCTGCTGACTGACCCTGCTACATTCCGGGAGTGTTAAGACAGTAGAACACGTTCATCACCTCTACCAAACATGGCTGCTAGGGGCCAGGGAGTGCTTACATGTCAGGACTGACTTTTTATTTTTCATCCTGGTCCGAGTAATTCTAGTTTTTAAAGACGCAAGAAAGCAGTTTTCTAAGAAGTTATTCCATAACAAAGAAGCAGTATAAGTCCTATCCCTGTGTCCAGAAAAAAGTGGAGCATGTACTTAAATATCAGACCACATCCTGTGTCATGTAGAGTGGGTATGGAGCAACGCCTGGGCGCTGGCACCAAGTGGTAACTCTTTGGAAATGAATATTCATTTATCCTTCTTCAGGGGTAATTACTTTAAAATCTTAATGAAGCTAATTCTTCAAGAAAGAAGTCCAAACCAATCTAGCCTGCCAGGCAAACAAAGATGAATTCCTCAGCCTCTTTCCACCCTCCCTCTAAACACACACCACACACCACACACACACACACACACACACACACACACACACCCCAGACCAGCATCACACCCCAGACCAAGAGACCAAGGAAGCTGTAACAGAGCATGCTTCTGGCACAACACAGAATACAGAAGGCACCAAGATTTGGGGATGCCAAACCACAACTCAGGATTTTCTTAGCTTACCCTCCAGTTTCTTTCTGCCTTTCAGGTGGAGGCCAGAGGAAGAACAATCTTAGTTCAATGATGTTTCCAGCTAGGTGTACTGTTACCAGGGTGAATCAACCCTACCCCTCACCTAAGTAGAAAAAAAACTTCTTCCCTTAAAGCTTAAAGGGAGTTTGTAGTCCCTTGTAAAAAGATGAGGCAAGAACTAGAAAATCCTGATTAAAAACAAATCAATGGCACTCTTAGGCCATTTAATATCAATTTCATTCTCATTTTCTCAAATTTGTTTTTACAAAGACCACTTTTACATAAATCATAAAATCCACAGGGTTGTATGACAGGAAGAAGTCCAAATCAGGTCATTTTATAAATAAAGAAGCTGCAGAAAGACTCAAAAAATCCCCTGGCTTTGGGGACTGGACCAGGACTTGAGTCCACATGTTCTGACCATCAGTCCAGAATTTTTTCCACCCTACAATTTGCTTTTCTGATAATGATGCATGTACCTATTTTTAAGATAAACTTTAAAGGAAATCCCATTGAAGTTATCATGTTTTAATTCACAAGTTATTTTACTGAACAATTAAAACACATGTGTCTCCCTACGAAACCATCAATGGTATTTACAGCTTTACTTAAATAAACACAGCAGGAATAGATGAAAATTAACCAATCCAATATTCGTTCCTGGGATTTATACCGTACTGACCAATTATTTTTTCATTGATTTGGAGAAAAATCACCTCAATGCTTATTAACATTTAGAAACATAAGAAGATACAAAAACTCATTTTCTTTAATGGTTAATGTAATATGTATGTTACAGAGAAAATAGGAAGATTTAGTATCTAATAAAAGTGACTTACACCTGCCCAGAGACCCTCCATGTAAGTTAAACACGACACTTATCATCCCACTGTCACAATCCACAATGATACTGCTGTACGTGCTTTTTCAACTACTCCATTCATTAAGCATTGTCATTATTTTGTTTATTCATTTGTGGTAGATTTTAAAAGGGGAAGAGGGGTATACTATCTGCATCTATAAATGAAGCATTGCCCTCTGCTATCGTCTACTTCCAATTCTTCTGTTAACCCACTTACCAAACCTAGTGTCACTGCCAAGATCATAAACAGATAAAACTAAAAGCAATGGCTTGAGGCTAGAAAGGAGAGCAACAGCAATGTATTCTTAGACTTAGAGGCAAGAGTTCTGATTTTAAAAAATGATTTAAAAAAAAAATCTTCAAGTTTGGCTCCAAGTTTCTCAGTCTGCTTAAACTAGCCAACGTATGTCATCAACTAGGTCCTAAATTAAAGGAAAATTCCTGTATTGACTAGACAGCTGTCTGTTCAGTAATGAAAGCTGTTGGAAATTGTTTGCTATCTCAAATTCCTTCTAAGCTCTTCCTATAAATGACTGAGCTGTAATCAGTTCATCAATTAACATGCTTCACAATGGCTTAAAAGAATGTCCTATTTTTTTTCTAAAGATATGTTTGAACATGCTTGTTTATATACACACTTTAAGACTCTGATCCTTCTTATTTCCTCTTACATCAAGCTCACAGAACTTCAGAAGTCCCTTGAGACCACTCAATTATGCCACCTGACAGATGAAAAACTTGAGATAAAGAGACTCTTACACCTCGTCTGCTTTTGGTTCCCTGATATTATATTGCTTTTACCCAATCTCATTACTAACCACAATAATTTGTGGTTATCTAGCAGTAACATAATAGGTACTATAATAAAAACATCTCAAGTTTCATTATCCCTCAGAAAGGTATACTTAAGCAGTTTCAATTCTTATCCAAATGGTCCGATTTTAAAGAAATATTTGACCATAAAATCTTAAATCAAAATACTTGGATGTCTCCTTATAAATAACTGGGATTACATTTTATTTATTTTTTTATTTATTTATTTTATATTCAATTACCACTTTTTGAGTACCAGATACTGTTTTAGGAGTTACAAACAAGGTAAATCACTGAGATGTGAGGTAAATTTATAAAGGTGTTTGTATTATTTCAACTAGTGACAAGGACTGTATAGAAATCAATCAGCAATGCAACAGAAAGTAACTGCCTTGGCAAGGTGGAAGATGGGGTAACCTTGGATTGAGTGCACAGCAAAAGCCTTTCAGAAAAATGACATCTGAGCCCAGACCTGAATGACCAGATGCAGAAGAAGGAGTGTTTACTAGATACAGATGGGTATGGTTTTACCTGTGAGATGGCACACATGTCCTTCTCTCAAAGTATTTCTAGGCCTACTTCTGGGCACTGGATGGAGGCAAAATTTGTCCTGGGAATCTGAAAGCCTTCTACCCATCTTTTTGTTCCCTCTCCACCCTTTATGCCAAAGCTTGTATCATATGGGCCCGGATGTGCCTGATCTGTGCTGTATGCTACAAGGCAGATATGGAAAATAGAAGCTGTAGGTCAGGCTCTGGAGAAATGTAGAGTCTCACTAAGAAGAATCAGTGCACAAATAACCATCAGAGAATCATCAAAAAGATGTGCACTAAGCATGTGGTGGATACTAACCACATGGTTAAGTCACATTAATATGAGTTCCTGGGGCGCCTGGATGGCTCAGTCAGTTAAGTGTCTGACTCAGTCTCAGTTCAGGTCATGATCCCACAGTTTGTGAGTTTGAGCCCCATATCGGGCTACACGCTGACAGTGCAGAGCCTGCTTGGGACTCTCTCTCTCCCTCTTCTCTGTTCCTCCCCAACTTGCTCGCCCTCTGTCTCTCTCTCTCTCTCTCTCTCTCTCTCTCAAAATAAATAAGTGAACTTTAATATATATATGAGTTCCTAAAAAGGAACCATTGCCATGGATAATGGATGTATTAATCTAGGTATATTATTCTGGACATGTGTTTTTCAATGCTGCCTTCTTTCCTCAAAGATGAGAATCACATCTCATATTTCTGTATAACTTTAATCCCTTCTCAGAGTTTTCAACATCCTGGAGGCTCTTATTTCATATTAACTAAATAATTTTGTGTAACACTCTAACTTGCCGTATTAACAAGTTATCCAAAAGCTTCACCAGTTTCACATAAGAGTCATACTTGATCTTAAATAATGAGGAAGAAGGAATGACAGCATTGGGGCATAATATATTCACGCTAGCATCTGTTTAAAAAGTACTCGCATATAATTACCTGATTAATCTTTAAGATCCTCCTTGGGAGTCATTATTATCCCATTTTACAGAAAGGGAAGTTGAGGCTTAGAGAAACTGTGATTGTCCAAGAAAAAGGCAGACTCAGGCCTTCTAAGTGTGCTCTATCCACTAAGCTGAACCATGACTTACTACAACTTATCTTAGGGGTACAATATACATAGAGTTTGTATAACATCCTAAAACCTTAAAAAGCAGCTGTTAAGGGTGGACAGGAAAAACGCATTATAAGACTTAACCAAGAGGAGTTAGGATGAAACCTCAGAGGCACAGAGTCAGAGTCACAGGGACTGGCAGACAGCACACACAGTTCCTAACACAGACTAAGGAGGCAGATTTTATAATTCTCCAAATAAAGTATCATTGATACTATCAGCTGCATGAATTGAAAAGTACTAAATATAGCTGTGGAGAGTAAGTGACCATGGGCAAGACCCTTAACTGCCCCCAAAGTGTTTTATGATCAAATGAGTGAAGTGAGTTCACTGAATTCAATTTTAGCTCCACAATTTTATGATGAATAAATATAGCACCCCTGAGTGGAAGAATGTTCCCTTTGGAAAGGAGGGTTTTTTTAAAAAGTTGGAAACTGTGTTTTTTAAATGCACTCAATGTACCAGAACTTGACAAACCAACAGGTGAGTCATAAACACTATGGATGCTGGCATTACACAAGATCTACTTTTCCTTCTCTTCCTATCCTTTCTCCTCATCATTTTCTTTATATATTTTAATAATGTGCATTTATTACTTTTATATCACAAAACACCTTTTTAAAAAATGAAGGTTTAATTGATGAGTATGTGTGGCAATAATGGTAAGACCCTCAAGATTGGCTGTTCTTTGTGCCTCACGAAAGCCCAGAGTTATCAGAGGTGCCCATTTCCACCAGGAAGGCCATTTGCCTCAAATCCAACTTTCACGCACACGTTCAAGACCAGCTTGCTCCTTGGTCTTCACTACCTTCTGATGGAGAACGGCAGGAATTCTCTGTCCTCACAAAAGGGGCTTTTTGGGTTCTGCCTGATCAAGACTGATGCCTCAGCTCCATGGCTTGCTCTGAAAACCAAGTAGCAGAGGCCCCTCTCCACTTTTTATTTTATGACTACAACCACTACAACTACTACTGTCATCACCATCTTGATTAACATTTTGTAATAGAAATAAAGTTTGTACTTGGGAGTTCAAACACATGCTTGCAGCATTTCTAAGCTATTTGCAGTATTTCTCCTAAAATAAACATATTGGAAAATGCAAAAAGTAATAAACATGGTGATAAGCTGTTTACAGGGAGAGCATTAAGTGGAACTCTCACCAGCAGTTGGTTGAGGAGGGAGTTGAGGAAGAGAAGCTGACCGAGGAGTCTATTCCCCCTGGGAGCAGTCAAGGGCCTTGGAACTCAACTGCCCAAATGCAAACCTGCAAACCACGCACTCCAAGCAGAACATTTAAACGTGTTTACAACTGCCTGGTAAGGAACTGAACTTTTGAAAGAGCCTTTGATGAAGCTTGGCTTGGTTTTCTCAGGTCTATGAGAGTGGCATCTGGGGCTTGTTTAGGCAGAGTGGGATAAGGAGCTATTTACATTTCAAATACATATTTGCTTTTAAAAGAATCAACTTCAGATGGTTTGGAGGTTTTACTTGGAGACTCAGCCAAAGGAGCACTACCATCCACCAATGTTGATTGTCACAAGACAGTGAGTGGTGTTTCCATAGGCTTCTAGTGTTTCAAAGTCACCCAAGGAGCCAAATAACATGCAAGAGATAGACACACACAACCAAGAATTGTCCCACCCAACATACCAGTCCAAAAAAGAAAGACACTTATGACTCCAGCAGGTAAGTTAAATTCATAGAGATGGAAAGTAGAATGGCGATCGCCAGGGGGTGGGAATAGGAAAGAATAAGTAGTTATTATTTACGTATTATTTACCTGAAGCAGTTTCAGTTTCACAAGATGAAGAGTTCTGGAGATGGAGAGCGGGACGGTTGCACAACAATGTAAATGTATTTAATGCCACTGAACCGTACACTTAGAAATGGTTAACATGGCAAACCTATGTGTATTTTACCACAATTAATTTTTTAAATGTAACGGCACCTCCAACTGGGATACACTGAATCCCAGCCCAATCCTGATCGCCACATTGAACATAAGCACCAAAGGACAGGCTCTGTTCTCTTGATCACTTAGCACTAACCAGGGGTAGAGTTCTAGCAATTAGCTGTCATATAATGCCTGGAGCCAAACAGGCTAAAGTCCCATAAAATATAAACAATAATAAGTTAGCACAATTCAAATCCTTGTGAGATACATGAAGAGACTTCATTCCGTTTGAGTCTAAGAACTCAGAAAACACCTCATTTGGTACCACATACGATTATGTGTATAAAAGTTCCTTTTAAACTGTAAAACTGTAAATAAGGTACCATACTTTTTATTCAATACAGATTCTCCATCCTGTTCCTTGAAATTAAGAAATTCTACCACAAGCAGAATTGGAAGAGCTTTATCTGCCCTAAGTTTCTCAGAACACAACAGTTACTATTTACTAGGGAGAAAACACACATTAGTTTTGCATGATAACATGCACTATCAAATTTGGTGTTTACACTCTTACAAATCAGTAAGGCAAATACGACATGCCTATAGGAAAATGGGAAGGAACTTGAACAAGTAATTTTCAAAAGATATACAAAGCAGACAAATGTATGGAAAAGTACTCCATTTCATTAGTAATCTGAAAAGTGCTAATTTAATAATTAAGATATTTAAGCTGTTTGGGAAGACTGGGATGATGTAATTAGACTGGCAGCTCTCCTCTTGTCTTCCTCCAGTTGAAAACAGACGAGAACAAACTTCTACTAAGAAACAGCCTTGCTAGGACTGTCATTTCACAGACTGCCCTTGTATATGCAAAGAGACAGAAAAGAGAGTCAGATCGTTTCTTACTCCTTCAGGCCCCAAGGCGCCTGATCTGAAAACAGGAATACTAAGAATACTATCCTGCACAGAAAAGGAGAAATAGCTTGCAAATAATAAGACAAGAAAACAATTTCTTCTTTAGGAGTTTAGACTATTCAGCGCCTGAGAAGGAAAACTTTACCTTGGGAGATATGTGAGTACCTTCAGGGTTTCAAAACGAGTGATGGTTAACAAAATAAATAAACACGCCTGCAGCTCGCTTACCACCCACGTAAAGGATAGACAAGCTAGGGGAAAAAAGGGTCCTCACTTACCCAGAACCCACTGAGAAACTTGTGCTCCAAATTCTCTTGGGAAGAAGGACTTCTTTCTTAACACCTCGTGAGGCAGACAAAATAGGGAAGCGCTGGGTATTTGCGGGAGGAAGAAAACTGGAGGAACTGAGTCTGACACCAGACAGAGAGTTTGTGGCGATTAAGCAAACTCGCAACAGTTCTGACTTGCCGTGGCCGTGGCCGCAAGCAGCTTGTAGCCGGGGCCTAAACCCCCGCATGCCACAAAGACCCAGTTAGCGTGAAATCAGACTGCGCCTGTGCATAGCCGCTAACCTAGAGTACGTTATGTTAGGCAGTGTTCCTAGAAATCCTCCGCTACTCCCCAGAACCTTGCCTGAGTACTTTGTACCCCAGCTATAACCACCCATACAAATCAGAGCCCCACATCCACCGAGTGTAACTCAGATCCTCTTTTTTAGCACCCCCTCGCGCCCGCATGAAATGCGTACTCTTGCTCTGCCATAAAGCTTCTATACTTCTGGTCCTTGAATTTCTTCTCTCCGCAAAATGAAGAATCTGGCACTCGCTGGTTGTTGGGGTCGCAGGGCCTGAGAATCCCCCCGTCTCTGGTATCACTTGCCTTTTGGACTTAAGAGAAAATCTTACAAAGTACATTACTTTCTTCTTCCTTTGTTCAAATTCCCTTTTTAAAAGATTGTCTGGGCCCTTAAATAAAGAAAATTGAAAACACCTGAACGACTAGCCTAGTGGTTTTGGGGAGACTGGGGCACAGGATATACACGAAGAGTCTCCACCGAAGCCTGTGGTGTAGGGAAGGGGTCAGCCACCTATCAAACAGATCATGTCCTAAAGATCCAGCCTGTGGCCAACAACAGGAAGGCCTCATCTCCATTGCAAGTTTTCTATTGGTAGGGACTAGATATCCATTTTTTGTATCTTGTTCAGCATTAGACCCAATGCCTTTATCCATAAGCAACGCTCAGTTGTTCCTAGATCCACTTTGGTGGTAACTATAGAGAGGCATTTTCCTTTAAATAACACAAAAATGGGCTCCTGTTTTCTTCCAGATGTTTCCCTTCTAACTGGAGTTTAATGAATCATTTTATTAGTTAAAATATCTCAGTGATGGGTTACAAATGGCCCTGGGGACAGGAGTAGGAAAGTCCCCTGAAACAAAAACATCCCATCCCCATTTCTTCTGTGGTGAATTGCAGTTTTGGTCAGGACACCCTTACATCACTTACTGATTGTAAGGCTGTGTTTCATTAGGAGATGGCTGGGAATTTATGTTGATCTGGATTCTAGTCAGGTCATAGAAGCCAAGTGCTGACAGTGGGTGAGACACTATATGCCCAGCTCTCCTGGAATGAAAGAAAACAGCTGTGTTTGTAGAAAACAGGTGGACATCATTAACATGTTGGCCAACTATTCATTGGATAAAAAGCAATTTCTCTCCATTTACAGGAGGCAAAAAAGATGAGTTTATCAGGGAATGCTCTTTAAATTAGGGCCTAGAAATTTGGAGAAATTCTCTTCATCACTACCACCTCTCTAGAGTCCATAAGACTTTTTAATAATGATATATCTAGTGGCTTTGGTGCCATTTGGTTTTGAGAAATAAGTGGAATTCCCTGATGTAATACTTTCCTTTATTTAAAATGTTAGCCATTTGTCAAGAGCATTGTCTTAGCACCAGATGTCTAAAATTGTCTTCAGGATGGATTGTATCTCAGGCCAGGAGGGCATCTTTCAACTACTTGAGAGGAGAAAACAGACACACATTCCAATGCTGTACATCAGAATAACTCAAGGCATGCTAAGAATCTTCCATGACATCTGTTACAACCACTCCACTAATAAATGTCGCCTAATAAATGTTTTCCCTTTGGCCCCTTAGGCAACGCACCCTTGTCAAGAGCCATAAAGGCAGAAAGAATGGAATGGGGAGTATTCCTGAGTCCACAGTCAGGACTGCTTTGCGGATTTTGTATCCCACTGACGCTGTCACCTATTCCTTTTAACTCTTGGAAATATCTCAGGAAATATGCCCTTTGTCCTTGACACTTCCTGGCTAACTTTACTGGAGTAGCCTCTGCAAAGCCCTACAGCCACTCCACATAGACCCTTTTGTCTACTCCAAAGCAATCCATATACCATATTCACCTTAATTTTTAAAGAAAAGATTATAACAGTTCATTTTGACACTCTCCAACTCAATAACAAATAATTTGTTAATTAATTAAATATATAACAGTAATTAAAACATTGCTTATAAAGTCCAAATGCATCACCACAACATCCAGCTGAGCCCTACGCTTCCTATCTTCAATGCCGACCACAGGTTATTAGTATTAGATCACTAGACAGAGCTCACCTCGGTGTCACTACACACAAAGTTTGGTCTGACTGCTTCAAATGCAATTGGATCTCTTTAGCCATTGGTGAGCTATCAGAGCCTCAACAAAGTGGGGTCACCAAAAAGGCTGGCCTTAAGTAAAATTGAGGGGCAAATGGGGAGCAACATGAGTAGAGCTGTGAACAGCCCGCCAAGGGCACAGGGCTTCACACTTGAATCAAAGGGCGAATGAAATATAGGGGTAGATTGAGCCAAATGACAGGTTAGCTCTCCCAGGCAGCCTCAGGACACCTGCGGAGCTTAACCTTGAATTTGTGCATCTGTGAGAACGGCAGTGGGAAAGGGGAACAGTCCCATAGGCATCCCAACAGAAGTAGGGATATACTAAGTCAGAATGGGGTAAGGATTCAGTCATGGGTAAAACAGATCCTTCCCTGGTCTTTTAGCATGCTGTTTCTCAGCCGAGCCTGCAAGACAGCTGAGTTCCACACGGCTGCCACTGTGCTATTTGGTTAGTCTCAAGGTTCTAGATGTAACTTGTTAGTACTAGGACTAGGTAAGCAATGCTAGACTGGTTGCACAAAATTTTATTTTGCATTTCCAAGAAGAGAGCTGTAGCATGACCAACATTAGAGTTTGTTGATATGTCTACAGTCCCCCACAGTCCCCCACAGTCTAAAGCTATCAAGCAAGTTCTTGATAAAGCGTGAATTTAAGCACGCATGAGAAAGAAGCTTTCCCAAAAGGCAGATTCTACATGCCTAAGCAATTCCACACAAAGAGGTAGTGGAAACAGCTACTGGGACACAGGGACAAAATAGTTGCACATCAGCGGCACCTGGGTGGCTCAGTCGGTTAAGTGTCCAACTTTGGCTCAGGTCATGATCTCACAGTTCGTGAGTTTGAGCCCCACATTGGGCTCTGGGCTGACAGCTCAGGGCCTGGAGCCTGCTTCAGATTCTGTGTCTCCCTCTCTCTCTGACCCTCCCCTGCTCACGCTGTCTCTCTCTCTCTCTCTCAGAAATAAGTAAAACATTAAAAAAAATAGGCTTTAAAAAAATAGCTGCACATCAGAGAGAGGGCTGCCACACTGCAAATTTCTAAATTTTTCAAGAAGACAACAATGTCTTGAGTACCATTTTCTAAGAGTGGGGAAAAGATGGATTTTTCCCCCAAACAAAACTGTTGAGAAATCTCTCCCAACTGACTTTTAAGTCATTGTGGTTTCTGGACAACTGGCATTAGTTGGCATCCTGGAAAAACTAAAATCAAGTTTTTCTTAGTGTTGGTTTGTTTCTTTGGTTGTTTGTTTGTTTGGTTGGTTGGTTGCTATTGCTTTGTTTTGTCTACATTCTTTGCCTCAGATACTACTGGGTTTCTTACACGATCTATGGCAACACTGCATACTGGATACTGGAAATATAATTTTGCCTAGGCTATTCACTAACATTGTTGGGCATAGGATTAGGCCCTATTGACCCATTTGACCCTTTTTAAAAAGGAAGTTTGTCAGAGAGTTGGCATCAAGACTTCTGAAACCCATAACCAACTATACTCATCCATGTGAATGACACATAGGTCTAAATGTCTACACAGAGACCAAGTTCCACCTTCCTCTATCAAAGCAAGCAAGATGCAGTGACTTACGGTGATGACCAAATTCAGGAGCATGCTCAGCTTAGCCCTTTCCTTCTTTTTGGGGTAAGCTGCCTAATGACATCATCCTCTGTGTTACTCCTCCTGAAGTCAATTAGCAGGGCTTTTGGCTCTTACACTAAACTAAAACCTCATATTTAGACTTCATCTGAAATCAAGATGTTGATATCATGGTTTCTCACCTGCTACACCTTTGTTTTATTTCTGTCTGCTCAGCATGAGGGAGAGAAGGGGCAGCACTATTTATTGAGACTCCACCTATTCCTCTAACATCACCTGCTAAAGCAATGCCCACTGTTCATTCTAAGCTTTTTATTAAGCAGGTCCACTTGCCTCAAAGTATTTCCTTCTCATTTTCCAATTCTTCAAGACTCAACAACTCCATAAATCTTCTCAAACGTTCCTGCACCCAGTACTCCACCTAATTTCCACTCTAGCATTCATGTTAATGCAGAGCCATTTAACATGGTTTTATCTTCCCAGATGTCTGGTTCCTGAGCAACTGATACTTTGCTTACATATATTTGTAATTCCTCTATCTTTGTGGCACCTAACATGACCTATTCATGTTGAATGTACTTGATTATTTTTTAATACATGAGTACCTTTCTCTGCATTTCTCTAACATTTAAAATATGCTGAGAGGTTTCCTTTCTCTTAATGATAATAATGTCATACATTTGAATGCTTGGACTACAAAAGGCAAAATTCTTAGGAATGTATCACTTTTTTGCAATGTGTATAAATTGTGTATGAGAACTCAATTATGTTTTTCTACAAACTGAACCTTAGAAAAATTTTGCCATTTATTTTATATTTGTCCATTGAGCACCTACCATACACCTAGCCCCATTCTAGCAAAGGGGATACAAAGAAAAAACTTGGAGCATGGCTCTCAGGAAGATGACTCTTGACATGAGTGAGATTTCAAAGTGTGGCCCAAAGACTATATCATCAGAATCACTAGCCATTAAACATTCAGACCCCCTAGTCCCAAGACTGACTGAATCAGAACCTCTGGGAGGGGTCAGTAATCTCTTCTTAGGTGAGGTTTCTGGGTGATTTTAAGCACACTTATAACCACTGCTGAAGAGCCATAAGGAGACAAGTAAATGCTGTAATTGAGTTATGAACCTGACCCTGAAGGAGCACAAGGAGAAGCACCTGAGCTGGACTGCTTTTGGGAAAAGCAGAGAATCTTCTGGAAGAAAGCATTGCCTGAGAAGAGGTTGATGATGGATAGAGAGCTAACCAAATGACAAAAGGGGTAAAGTAGTTCCCACAAGCAATGAAGTTTGTTTTGTTTTGTTTTGTTTTTTATTTTAATCTGCAATGGTTCTTACTCGAAATAAATTCACCCAACAGGATGCTGCTTCAGTGATTGCTGATTGTTGTTAACACCTCCTATTGGGATAATGCATGATTCCATTTAATTCTCACAACCTTCCAAGACAAGCAGAGCTAATATTTTTAAACCTATTTTATAGATGTAGAAACTAAGGTGAATACTTTATCTAATGTCATACACTTGGCAAATGCCAAAGCCAGGATCAGAAGAACTAGTTTTCTTACTCCAATATTTGTGCCTTCTATTTCACCATGACATGCCATCTCATAAAGGATTTATACCAAGTTTAAAATACATTCTACCAACCAATCTCTCTCTTCCAATTAGGAATTCACAAAAGATTTGTGCATTCTAGATTACCTTTACTGTCCACCCAAGCACCAAAATTCCATAGATCTGCGAAAAATTTTAAACTTTGTTAAAATAAGAGCTAAGAACACCAATAATAGACTCTTTCATGAGACACTGCCCTTAGTTTCCAAGTATGTGTTTATTTTCAGGCAAAAACCATGGTAAAACTGGGAGATGCCAGATGGAAAAAATATCAAAAATTAATGTTATTATTCAAGTAAGAATGCAAAGATAAAAGAAAAAGACCACCATTACTGAATATTGTGACATGACATGATGTCATATGAAGATTATTTAAATACCAGTAAATTGTTAAAAGGAAAATGTTTAGCTGCTTGTCAAATTGGTTCTGATTTTGGAATCATTTATTGGACTTAAGACACAGCCTTTATTATTTTGACCTCTTTCAATCTGATAAATGAATAATGCAAAACACATACCCAGGCCCATCTTCCAAAGAGCATTGGTATTTCCTTCAGGTGTGAATATTTTTAATTTGTGTTCATTCTTAATAACTTAATTTGATTCAATAAAGTGGTTTTTAATATTGCAGGGTGGGAGGAAAAGAGCAGGATAAAGCATATCATTCAATATGCTTTTAACTTAAGTAACTGAAAACTTTGCTTCAATTGATTATACCAATGAGGAATTTATTATCTCACATAATAAGAAGTCAAAATACAGGACTGATTGATTTCACAGCTCACTGGCATTATTAAGTGATCAGATTCTTTCCCCCCTTTTTTTTTGTTCAGCTGTCCTCAACAAATCACCTCATTCACAACCAATTGGAAACCAGTTTGTAGACACTATGCTTTCATGAGAATGATCAGACACAGACAATCAGCTGTTCCTTCTCATTTTATCAGTGTGTGAAAATCTTCCCAGAAGTACCCCAGCAGACTTTCTCTAGTCGTATTGGTCAGATTTGTGTTAGATCCCCATGTCTAGCTACCTGAGTCGTTGGCAAGGGGAAAGGGGCCCCTGCAATCGCCCGAGACTGATGATTCTCGTGTGGGACCACTATGCCCCAACCCCTCAGCATGCCCTCTTACCCTCTCCCCTGCTCACATGGAGCATCTAGAAATGCTTTGGAGCATTTTTAGTTGTCACAGTAATGGGAAATGCTTTGGAATTTAAACAATGAAGATCAGGGATGTTAAATGTCCTGCAATGCATGAGTTAGTCCAAACAACAAAGAATTAACCTACCAAAAATACCTAAAATCTGCTCCTTCCAACTTGGAAAATTACCAGCATTGGCCTCTGGGGCTGGATATGGAGGTTGCCTTCCATGAAACACACAGGCCTGTGGAGGGCAGGTCTGGAAAGAAGTCAGGATTCTGCTGGATACGCAGCACCATCAGTATCTGCTATGAAGTACAAGCTAGTAAGACCATTAAGAGAGTGAGAATACTGGGAGTTAATTGAAGGTGTCCTTTTTCCTAAGCTCTTAGAGTTATACTTCATGACTTACACAGTTTTTGCATGGTTTTACAATGAGCACTCCAAACATGACATATGTAGAAAAGACAATGTTCTAATTTGATGAAAGGATCATCGTAGTGACCTTCACACTTTGTCCCTACAATTTCTACAAGACTGATAATTACCAGTGCCCTGCTTATTTGTGAAATAGCAAGTTATGCTCATCCCTAAATTGCAACAAAGAAAGTATATATTTTATTTATCCACAAGTGCCAACTTTTTGCTGTCAAAAGCAACAAAGCACTGTTGGCTATGGTATTTGGAATCCACCTGCACTAGGCTGATTGACAATAGGGGCTGCACAGAACGCAGGGAGATGGGGAAGTTACACCTGGCTGGTAGAAGGAGCAAATCTTGTTCTGACTTATGGCATGGGAGACTAGGGCCTAATCTCTGCCAGTTCTCCTTGTTTACCCTTTCCGCATCTGTTCTGCCTCTTGAATTGAGCCTAGGGTTATAGTGCTGAAAGATCCCAGTTTATAAAAATTAAATCATACTGTGTTTAAATATTCGAAAGCTGATCATGTGGAAGAGAGATAACACATTTCTCTATGGCTCTGATGGGTGGGACCAGGAAAAATAGGAGATGATTTTCTAGCAGTCAGAGCTTTCTAAAGATGGAATGATAAGCCTTAGTAAGAATAAGGATCTAATTTGGCAATCTTTGTAAGAGAAAGAGAATTTTGGACTAGATAAACCTGAAGGTGCTGGGGGCTTTCTATTCTAGCCCAGCGATTAAGTGGGCTAAATGAAAACTTGCTTTGGGAAGCCAATTTCTATGCCTCACTTCCTGGTCCCATATTCCACTGTGAATTTCATCAAATCTCTTCAGTCAAAATCCAAAAGATAGTGCTAATGTATATCACTTTAAAGAACTAGTACATTGTACTAGAACTGAAAAGTTTAGCTATATAGAGAGAAAGGGCCTGGCTAGAATGTTTTGCTCATATTAACTGGTAAATTCAAGCAATTTTTACTATTACATGGTAAATGCATAATTGTATATAATAAGAAAGGTTTTCACAAATCAAATCCAAATTTGTTCAAATATTCTGCCTAACACTGACTTTGGGAACCCATCCAAAAATCTTATGAATTGCATATAGTTCCAACGTGTCCATCTTTTATATATAGCCTTCAGTGATTTTTTTTTTTACTTCTCTGCTCTGTTATTAAAAGCATCACCTCACATATTTGAAACATTCCCTTAGAAAGTTAGATACTTCACATTCCAATATACCTGTCAGTCTTACGCATAGATAAGTAGATATACATGGTATTTCTTTAAAAGTAACTAAGTGACTTTTCAGTGTTCCATTTAGAAAAATGTAACATAAAATTCATGTTTATCTGGAATACATTTACTAGCTACTTATATTTAAAAGGCATAGATCTTAGGGGCACTTGAGTAGTTTGGTCGGTTAAGCATCCAACTTTGGCTCAGGTCATGATCTCCCAGTTCATGAGTTCAAGCCCTGGATTGGGCTCTGCACTGGTAGTGAGGAGCCTGTTTGATTTTCTTTGTCTCTGCCTCTCCCCTGCTTGTGTTCTCACTCTCTCTCTCTCTCTCTCTCTCTCTCTCTCTCTCTCAAAATAAATAAATAAACTTTAGAAAAGAAAGGCATAGATCTTAAATGATATTCTCTTTTCTAAGTACTCATATAATTCCAGAAGAAAAAATGAGTGTGTTCAGCAAAAGCAGATGCAATTCATAAGCTACCAAAACCAAGCATTTATTATTTAATGAAACTGACAAATATTCAGACACCAAATTCTTGATCAACACCCTTAACTATAAAAGATTATCTTGAAGTTTCTTTTATTTATAAAATGGCATTTGTCCAAAAAGTTTTATCAACTTTAATAAAAATCCATTACATAATGCTTACAAAAATACTCTTACTGAATTCATGATTTAAAAAGAATACTAAATAAGCCAGTTACAAAAGGACAAAAACATATGATTTCACTTATATGAGGTACCTAGAGAAGTCACATTTGTAGAGACTGAAAGCAGAATGGTGGCTGCAAGTGACTGGGGAAATAGGACAAAATGAGGAAGTGTCATTTAAAGAGTAGAGAGTTTTAGTTTTGCAAGATGAAAAGGGTTCTGGAGATCAGTTGCACAACAATGTGAATGTACTCAACATTACCATACACTTAAAAATGCTTAAAATGATAAATCTTATGTGTATTTACCACAATTCGTAATTTTTAAACTTTAAAAATGAAGGAAATCAGGGCACCTGGGTGGCTCAGTCAGTTAAGCCTCTGACTTCAGCTCAGGTCATGATCTCGCGGTCCGTGAGTTGAAGCCCCACGTGAGGGTCTGTGCTGACAACTCAGAGCCTGGAGCCTGCTCCAGATTCTGCCCCCTCGCTCTTTGCCCCCTCCCTCTCACTCTCTGTCTCTCAAAAATGAATAAACATTTAAAAAATTTTAAACAAAACACACAGAAAATATTCCAAATTAAGGGAGAAAAGGGAGATATGACATGTACTAAAGGACAATATTGGCACAATCGGCAAATTTTGAATGAAGACTATATTTACATAAATTGTTTTGATTTTAAATTTTCTGAATGTAATCATCATAACCTATTTTGGTAGGAACTAATGTTGATTTCTGAGTTAATGTGATGTTTTGATTTTTGCATACATTATTAAATGATTATCACAATCAAGCTAATTAACATATTCATCATCTCACATAGTTACCTTTTTTGTGTATATGATGAGAACCCTTGAGCTCTACTTGCTTAGTATGTTTCAAGCATACAATAATACATTTTGTTCTGAACTTTTTTTAATCTGGATATTTAACAGAGAAAAAGCAAAATAATAAACAATTAACAAAAACACCTGCTTCTCTCTCTCTCTCTTTTTCTTTCTTGTTTTTTGTTGTTGTTTTGTTTTTGATCAGTTATCTACATCATGGGTTCCTCCAGTGGTGATTATGGTTATATAAGAGAATTCCTTATTCTTAGGAGGCCAAAAAAATAAGTAAGCATAAAACATATGTATACACATACATATTAACAGTAGAGAGAAAATGGGGCAAAATTTTAACAGTTGGTTAATTTAGTTGAAGGGTATAAACCAATTCATTGCCCTATCTTGCCAGGTTTAAAATTTTTTCAAAATCAAAAGGTTAAAAGTATAAAATCTGAAAACAAAGTCACATGTCTTAATGTAAGACTCAATATTCTCATTTGTAAAATCTGAATGATTTCAAAATCAAATACATCTTTAGATGAACTTTCTAAAACCATTTTAAAAACATGATCACCACTTTTTGCTACCTTTTAAATATTAAAAATATTAAAAAAACCTTGAAAAAACTAACATTATTGGTTATAGCAAATATTCTATAATCTTTAGGCTATCCTTCCATATAAAATTCAACCTTTTCTAGCACTAGTTTTGTGGGACCCCAGTAATACCTGTGACATGAGCTATTTAATGATCACTTACTACAATCATGTTTTATATTTCAGGATATATGATTAAAACAAAATAAGTATAAAGAGCTACTATTAACATCAAATGTCCTGAAAACTTAACTTCAAAGCACACTCTATAAAATAACTACACCTGATGTTATGGGTCTCAAAAGAAATACAAATAATTACCCCTGAGCACAGGGGAGTCACATACTTAGTTCATGCTCTTCCAAGGACTAACCCTTCCTTGGAACACAATATGTGTACACCAGGGTTTCTCTACCTCAGCACTGTGGACATTTGGTGCCAGATAATTCTTTGTTGTAGATGACTGTTCCATACATTGTAGGATGTTTAACAGTATCCGTGGTCTCTACCCACATGGAGAATAGCTACTAGATGAAGTAGCATCTTTCCCAGTCATAAGAGGGGTCACCACAGGGTGCCCGGGTGGCTCAGTTGGTTAAGCGTCCAACTTCAGCTCAGGTCATGATTTCAAGGCTCAAGAATTCGAGCTCCATATTAGGCTCTGTGCTGACAGCTCAGAGCCTGGAGCCTGCTTCTGATTCTGTGTCTCCCTCTTCCTCTGTTCCTCCCCTGCTCATTGTCTCTCTCTCTCTTCTCTCTGTCTCTCTCTCCAAAACAAATAAAAGTTTAAAGATTTAAAAAAAAAAAAGAGGGGTAACTAAATGCCCTTTGGACAGGGTGGCCAAAACACTCTCTATTTGAAAACTAATTGTTTAGACTGACTGAAAGAAAAAGAAAAGAAAAAGAAAGATATTTGCTAATTTGCTACTTTTTTTGTTTTACCTGTTAAATATCCTGATTTTTATTAAAATTTCAGAACATAATGTATTGTAGACTTGAAGTTTGCCAAGAGTAAATCTCAAGTTATCACACCACTAAAAAAAGGAAACTATGTGATGTAATGCATATGTTAATTAACTTTATTATGGTAATTGTTTCACCAAGTGTATATATATATCAAATCATTACCTTAAATATATGCAACTGTACATCTGAAGTATACACACTTACACACCTTAAATATGCACATTTTTATTTGTCAATCATAGTTCAATAAAGCTGAGAGAAAATTTTCAGAAATAAAGCCAGGTCTCTACAACTATTCAAAGTGAAATGAATTTGTACAGTGAATTAAACAAAAACCATTTGAAGCTTTATCAATTTTCCTAAGGCCCAGCCTTCATTCTATATTTCCTTTACTCAAAAGTCAACAATATTTCTTACCAAATAAGTTCGAATTCCTAGTCTTGCATTTGAGATTCAATACAATTGCATACCAATCTTCCTTTCTAGGCTTATCTTAAAAACCTCCTGCTTGGATCAAATCACCCTCAAAGGTACACAGAGGACCATATTCCAATCCCAAATCACCAAACAGTAACTGGCAGAGTGAAATGGTAATTCTTGGTTGTGTGGGTAGCCTTGCAATTCCAGTAAAAGATAAAGATAATTATAGAGATAATGAAGAAATAAATCAATTACAAAGTAATTATTGGGGGTGTTCATAAATTTTGTAATAATTGTATTATTTGTGTTATTTTATTTTTTAGAGATTTTTAGAAACACTAAACATGAACTGATACACCAGAATATGAAATTCATAAACCTGATTTATAATATTTATAAGATACTTATAAATAAGCTTATAGTATAGATTGTGCATTTTAAAAGTATATGTTATACATAGAAGTGTAAAAGTAGCATGTTATGTAAAAGTATATATACTGTAGTATGCAAATAAAAGAAATATTCCCATATTAAGCACTCAAGAAATTTTTCTAATGATTATATAATACTTGATACCTAAAAATAGAGATTCATGTTGTTATTTTCAGTTTTCCCTATATGTCACAGCCCAGGTTTTCAGTATCAATAATTACACTACAAGCATGTAATTGAAAATGTCAGTTCTGTACTAAAACCACATCTAATCAATCTAAAAAACTAGTGGGCATCATTTCCTAGAGATGTATCAAACCCATTTCATGGAAGGTAGATGATTTGCATGAAGATATCTGCCAAGTTTAGCACTCAATCAGAATTCACAGTTTTTATTTTTGAACTAAGCTTAATTCTTTGATGTTATAGTTTGGCAGCCCTTGACTAAGTCAAGACTTTCTAACTTATGAATCAGACTCCAAAATGGTCAAATTTAAATAATCAGGAAGAAGCCCATCATTCTTGGATCAAATAGCTTGGAAAAAGTAACCTTTGAAATTTTAAGTGTAAATTAAACCCCTGCCAGCTCTAAGATTTTATGATACGTGAATGAAAAATATAGGGATTCCATTTCTCCTTTAGAAGAAAGAGGATTTGTTTAGAACTGTGGGTTTTATCTCAGCTTAAAACATTTGAAAAATTGAACTAATCTTCTAGAATCTGGGTTCATCACCAAACCATTGTGGCATGTGCTACTTAGAAGGGGATATCTCACTTGGGAAGTGAACTAAAAGTCTCCCTATCCTATATAATAGAGATGGAAAGATCTGCTCTAAAAGTGGAAGACATTCTCGAATTTTGGCTTATTTTACTATAGAGTTCCTCATAACTGAAATGTGTGTAGTCTTTCTATTCTTTACTTTTTCCACATAAGAAACTAGAGAAACTTTACAAATTAGATGAATAATAAAATCAAAATTAATGTGCTCCAGGCAAAAATTTTATTTTACTTGTATGAAGCACTAATTTCGTTTCCAGTGTTCTAATTATTCGGAATAATTTACAATATTTCCCACTCTGATATCATTCACAAGCTCTGGGGATTAAAGAAGCCAAATATAATTTTGACAAAGAATCTTTCCTGGAACTTAAAAAAACATATATTCAGTACAATAAAAAGAGACCTAGCTGGAAAAGAATAAGTCCAATTTAAGAGATGTAGCATATGAGAAATTTCAGATGACTTTAAGATAACATAACATATTCTTTCATTTAAGAAACATGTATATGATTTCTTCTTTAATTATTCTGATATAACTAATTTTGCTCATTTGGAAAATTTATTTTATTTATTTTGGTTAGTACCCTAAGCTACATAGAAAGTGACATGTATATTATAGAAATTGCTCCTTATAAAAATTTTAAATAATGGAATATAGAATTTGGAACACATGCACTTCGTTATGTGTGCCTTGATAATAGTTTAAACACCTTTATTCTCTCCTTAATATATGCAATTAGGAGATACATTATTTCTCTCTAGAAGAAACCTGTAAAAGTAATATACTTTAATATAATTACTATGGAATTGCAACCATGTCAAAGGAAACTTTAAAAAATAAATATTCTATTTCTTGCTAATCAAAGGCTAATTCAAAGGCTAATCTTATGATCTTGGTTGAATAGATCTTCTATATTCTGTTGTAATATTAAGGAGTCTACTTGGCTTAAGATAGGGCCATCTCTATGGGTATGAACTCACCAAGCCCTTCACTGATCTGCGACATCTCATACTTTTATACAAGGCAAAATAAACACTTAAGGTAGATTTGAAGGGAAAAGTAATCATAAGGAGAAGCATAAGAGAAGTGTAGAGTTGGAAAGAAAGAGCCCCACCTATTGTCTTGAAGAATGTTTAATGGCCTATGTTTTACCAATACCTAGAAGAACCCACTGCTTCAGTGAACCTCTACCTTGTCACTTCCCCTCACCACACCACTTTGATACTACTCACTAATGCATTTTATGGAGCACTTTATCCTAGATACTACTACTGCAGGTTCCAACTATAAAGGAAACAAACCTTCATCTAAGCCTCTCTGTCACACCAACTCTCTTGGGATGTCACTCTTGGCTGGCCAAACACTACTGTTATTGAAGTATTTCTGATTGCACATGGAATACATAACCTTCCTTATTCATATCCTATTCCAACTTCTGGTCATGTCCTGATTATAAGGTACGATGATAAATTTCTTATCTCCTCTTATAATTTCCGTTGCAGCAGCCTTAATGGAAATGAAGACTAACTGTTCCCCTGTCGCATTCACATCATCTTGAAAATCCAGGAGTCCACCCAGTCCACTAAGCAGATACCTGTTGGTTAGTAGTAGGTGGAAGGAAGAAAGGACAATAGAGTCAATGGACTACACAAGTCAAATTAAAAGTCACAAGTAAGAATGTGAAAAGCATTTGAGCCAGGAATTTAAAGGTAGAAATACCAATGACAATCCTAGATTCAAAAACAAAATCTGAACAATACACATAAGCCTAAAGCTGAGATCTCCAGAGCACCCTAAGACTGATTATGAAGGGCAATGGCAGCTAATTCACATCAGTTCTGCGTTCCATGTGTTGTCATTCATGCAGATCACACAGGTGTCTTTACTTAGCTAGAATTCACCATAAAGGAATTGTTTGGTATTCTGATATTATCCATCCTCCTCACATTTCTTGCTCTTAAAAGTCAACTTTCTATGATTGTTATTTCTACTAGCTGAAGTTCTTGGTTCATAGATTCATTGTTGGAAACTATAAGGCCAGTCTCTTCTCCTTCAGAAAACAACCCAAAAACATTCTAGGAGAATAAGAAACATAAAGCTAAGCTCTAGTTTTAATAAATTTAGACACTTTTATAATTTCAAAACATAATATGTGAAGATAGGCTTCCAAATGCATTGAAGGTCAAACAGAGGTGTGGGAAGATATCCAGAGAGGACGTATTTAGGTAACAATCTCAAACAAAATTATTAGAACACAGGTCCCCAGGGCCAGTAGGACAATCTGATATAGTCTATATCAAGGAGGAACAGGGAAGGTAGGGGACCGGGAATCACTCATACACACCACATTTTTGAAGAGCTTTCAAAAAGTAAGGGAGGATACAGTACATATGGGCGGTGCTGTGGCTTTTAATCACAGGTGGCTGTAAAGAAATAAAAGCTAAAAGAATTTATCCACATGACCTTATATCATAAGGAATTTTACTTGTAATAAAAATTTTCTATAAGCTTGAAAAACTCTCCTCTTTCATATGACCCTCACAAAACAGTGCAGAAAGAACTGTACTCATTATGAAGTTAAAAAGGAATAATTAAACTTCCTAAAATTCCACCAAAAAGCATGTGTGAGAGAGACAGAGAGGAGGCTGGAGGGGAAATGGCAAAGAATAATCACAAGAAAAATTTTCATGGAGCAGATAAAAGCAAATTTTAAAACTTAACAAACTAATTACTTCTGTAAAATAGAAGCTCAAAGCAAAGATGCAAAAGTTGAAGCAAAATAGTCTTTATCAAAATCCCAATGACTTTTTTTTGCAGAAATATAAAAATCCATCCTAAAATTCAAATGGATTCTCAAAGGACCCTGAATAGCCAAAAACAACCTTGAAAAAGGAGAACAAAACTGGAGGTCTCACACTTCTTAATTTCAAAATTTATTCAAAGCCCTGGTACTAGAATAAAGACAGAAATATAGACAAATAGAGTAGAACAGAGAGCCCAGAAATAAACCTTCACATATATGGTCAACTGATTTTCAACAAATGTGCCAAGGCTTACAATGAGGAAAGGAATCTTTTCAGCAACTGGTGTTAGGGAAACTGGACACTCACATGCAAAAGAATGAAGTTGGACTCTTACCTTACACCCTGTACAAAAATTCCCTCAAAATGGATCAAAGATTTAAATGTAACACCTAAAACTTAGAAGAAAATATAAGTGAAAAGCTTCATGTCATTGTATTTAGCAGTGATGTCTTGGACATGACAGTAAAACCACAGACAACAAAAGCAAAGTCAAGAAGATGGACTACATCAAAATTTAAAACTGTGCCTCAAATGACACTATAGAGAATGTGAAAGGCAACACATAAAATGGGAAAATATTTGCAAGCCATATAACTGATAATGGATCTAGAACATATGAAGAACCCCTACAACTCAACAAGAACAAAGAAGAACAATTAAAAAGTGGATATTTGAATAGACATTTCTCCAAAGATATACAAATGGCCAATAAGCACATGAAAAGATGTTCAATAGCACTAGTCCTTAGGAAAATCAAAATCAAAATCACAGTGTGATATAACTTTACACCCATTTTGATAGCTATTATCAAATAACAGAAAATAACACGTGCTGTCAAGGAGTGGAGAAATTGGAAACTTTGGGGGCTTTTTGATGGGAATGCAAAATGGTGAAGACACTATGGGCAATAATAAGGTAATTTTTCAAAAATTTAAACATTGAATTCTCATATGACCCAGCAATTCCACTTCTGGGTGTATACCAAAAGAATATAAAGCAAGGACTCAAACAGGTATTTGTATACCAATGTTCATTTTTATAGGAGTATCAATCACAATAGCCAAAATGTGGAAGCAATTCAAGTGTCCATTGATGGCTGAATGGATAAGCAAAAATGCACCATATACAGTAAAACCTTGGATTGTGACCAACTTGCTCTGTGACTGTTCCAAAAGATGAGCAAACATTTCTAATAAATTTTAACTTGATAAATGAGCAATGTCTTGTAATACGAGAGTATGTGATGCCAAATGTCACATGACCACCACTGAGACAACTATTCTTGAAATTTGCTTTGATATACAAATGCTTTGGATTATAAGCATGTTTCTAGAATGAATTGTGCTCACAAACCAAGGTTTTACTGTACATTTAACTAAATACTATTTAGCCTTAGAGGGGAAAGAAATTCTGACACATGGTACAACATGGGTGAACCTTGAAGACATTATGTTAAGTGAAATAAGGCAGTCACAAAAAGACAAACACTGATGATTACACTTACGTGAGGTATCTACAGTAGTCAAATTCACAGAGACTGAAAGTAGATCTGCAGTTAGGAGAAGAGGAAAACAGGGAGTTATTGTTTAATGGGTCAGAGTTTCAGTTTAAGAAGATGAAAAAGTCCTGGAGATGAATGGTGGCAATGATTGCCCAATAGTATAAATGTACTTAATGTCATTGAAATACACATTATAAAAATGAATGAAATGGTAAATTTTATGTTTTATATGTTTTACTACAATAAAAATGTGACTAATTATAAATGATAAGAAGCTCAATAATTAAGCAAAAAGAGAAGTCTATCAATGCCAAGGGCAGAATTACAAAAATCTTAGGGAATGGATGAGAAAAGGTGGTGACTAGAACCCTAAAGAGAACTAAAAATTTCTATTTCTCATCTCTGCCATTCTCCAGCATCACTGAAGTCCTGGTTTATATTCTCTTTTGTATGGGATGACATCCAACTGTCTAGAATCTCTTGGTCTCAGAGATTTGAGAAGGGACATATCTGCCCACCTTACCCAATCAGCTCTGAAGGCAAAGACATGTTTGGTGAATTTGGCTTCTCCCAACATAATTACTTGAATGGGAGGTGAGAGATAGGCAGCAGGGACAAGTGATGGAAAGTTACCAAAAAAGGGAAAATCACTTTGATCTGGGAGGGCAATTGCATGAATATCAACCACAAGTCCGTACATATTTAGATTTTCCCACTTTTTCAAATTCCTCATTTTCTCACCCTTTTCCCCCCTTTCTCCCCCTTTCTCCTTACCGCCACCCACTTTCTACAAGGCTTTCACTGGGCTACCCATATGTACCTAAAGTACAATGTCTGCACCGGAGATGAATTTACCTATCCCTGAACCTCATTTGAGTGTTCTGCCCCACTCTCTGGAACTTGAAGGAACTCAGTTGGCTAATGCAACACCTGTAAGTTAATACATGGTCATCCTGGAATGAGCCTATATGCATTTTCAGAGAATTTTCATAGATAATACTTTATTTCTCTATGGCATTAACAAACACTTTAAGGCAGACACTTTTCTATGCTCCTCAGATCATGCCATGTGGACAAAGTGGCATTGGCCAGGGAGTTTGGATCATTTATGTTTGACAAACCATTTATAAGGATAATTTAGGACCAAAAGATTATCAATTTAAAATTATATATCCATATATATCATTTTTCCTCAAAATATCCATCATAGTGCTATATAAATTCCAGTATTGTAGTGAAAAAGCAAGACTTCAAAGTAGTAAAACATGTATTATTAAATTAACTACAAAAAATGGTTTCCATAGGAAAAGAAACTAAAGCAATACAAATCTCAGAGAGAAAAGACTTTGAGCAAATCAAAGCCAGATGATGAAAGTTGAATACTAAAGAAAGAAAGAATAGTACACAGATGGTTCAAGACCAGAACAGAATCAGCAAAACAAAATTTTGCTGATGAACAGAGAGACCAAGGCTACTGCTCCAGTTTTTCAGGAAACCTCATTAGCAAGATGTCTATCCTGAACTACAAAACAGCCAGGACACCAATATAACTCAGTGGTTAAGAACGTGGGTGCTAGAGTCATGGCATTGAGTTCTGATCTCACTTCTGCTTTTTAAGAGCAGACACTTTACAACACTGAGAAATTTTTCAATAACCTTAAACTCATCTGTAAACTAGGGACAATAGTATTTACTCCAATTAGTCACAGGGTAGATTAAGAGGCAATACATGTAAAGCATTTGTTTTACACCTAGTTAAGTACTAAATAATTCAATAAACACTAGCTGTGTCATTTGAAAATAATATTTGTGAGTTGAACATAGAGAGTGACTTTCCAAGTCACATTATTCTTGAGTTGATATTGGAATGATTTTATCATTAATCTCTAGTTTTTACTTCAGATTGTTCTCCCCAAACGAGAGTAACATCCATGTATGTAATCACACAGGAACCTAAGGGATTGTGGATAAAAGCTCCAAGATTTAATCAAGGTCCATACGGTTTCATGGAAGTCAGGTGAATGCTACTGAGCGAAAGGATGGTGTCATGGTTAGGAGCACACACTCTGGAACCAGAATGCTAGGATTTGAGTGCAGGCTTTCCACCTACTCTTATGGAATACATTTATCGTCATTTTGTCAGTGTCTTCATCTGTACTATTGCACCTATCTTATGAGGCATTTGGAAGGATTATTTGACGTAACACATGTTAAGAACTTAGAACAGGGGCGCCCGGGTGGCTTAGTCGGTTAAGCGTCCGACTTTCGCTCAGGTCATGATCTCTCGGTTCGTGGGTTCGAGCCCCGCGTCGGGCTCTGTGCTGACTGCCAGCTCAGAGCCTGGAGCCTGTTTCAGTCTGTCACTCCCTCTCTCTCTGACCCTCCCCTGCTCATGCTGTCTCTCTCTCTCTCCTAGAAATAAGTAAATCATTAAAAAAAAATGTTTAAAAAAAAAAAAAAGAACTTAGAACAATGCCAGGAAGGCATATAGTAAATAAGCAATCAATCTGTTGTCACAAATGACACATGATGGCCATAGAGAGCTGTCATATAGGAGAGAGAACAGCATGGATATTATGGAAGAGACACTGACAATACCATATGATTATTTTCCTTCTTACGGGAACACAGGGGTTCAGTAATATGTGTTACTAAGTAATTGTCATCAACACCTTGGCGTTCGTTGCATTTCCCATGAAATGAACTGCACTGAGGAGAAAATGGAACACCTGGATCTCCCGGCCCAATGCCCCTTTGCTCGGAATTGAGAGGACTCCCTACTTTCGAGCCTAATTAACGACAGAAAGGACTTTGCCCTTCATTGTATTGGAGGAAGGAAGAGAGTAATGATTCCGAGTACCCTGGCCCATTATTTCTTTCCCAAGGTGGTAAAATAAAAGGAATCACACACACACACTCCCCTAAAGCCCTTATCTTGTCACAACCTCAGGGTCTGGCTATGAAGGTCCAGGAGAAACATCTGCATCTGTCCCTTCAACCAATGAGCCACATGGCTCAACATCCCAGAGTCCTTGAAAGAATTCCACCTTCAACACAAAGCAGAAAGCCATGTAATTAGTATCTAATATTGCTTAGCACTGCCTTGGGTGGAAAATAAAGAATTATTTAGAAACCTTTTGGGACTTGTCTCTGTCTCTTGGTACCCTGAAGCCTCTATCTGAGTGCAGAGTATGACCTGTCCAAAAAAGTGGAAACATCCCCATGAGGGGCAGTGTCTAAACAACTTGGACTCAGGAAACCTGAGCTTTAGCCCCTGTCCTAATCCTATGACTTTAGGAATGCCACTTAACCTCTCAGAACCAGTTTTTGGATTACTCACCTGAAAATGGTTGGGTAAAGGAGCCATTTCTGAGTTGATAATAAACATAGATAAATAACTTACTTGATCTTCTCATCCTAGTGATTAATGGATTTGAAAGAAACCTGTCTAGGGAGAAGCTTGGAGGGCAGCTCTCTGTAGCATTTGTGTGGGAAGAAATGCCCACGGCCCCCTTTCCACATGCCTATTCTGGGTGTCTGAGAGGACTCCATCACCCTGCAAAGCGACAATGCACAGGGCTCTTGCAGAGGTTGAGGACTAGGCTTAGTGACCCTGACACTCAAGTTCCTGTTTTGATGTCTCGTCTATTTATTAAAACTATCATTTCTACACTGGCCTCACAGGAAGGCATGGTTCTCACCCTACAGTTTAATCTCTTTTTTCAGTTCCCTTCAGCGCAACTAAAATAAGGCCAAAACATTTAGAAATCACTTACATCTGAAAGTTAACAGGAAGAGAATAAATGGGCAATTGGATAATCCAATTTACACAGTATAATTCATTCATCTGTAGCCTCCTCCCTTGTCTCTTAGGCTTCCTTTGTATGGGAGAGGCCATCTCAGTTCCCTCCTGAGAGCATGCTCAGGCACGTCTAAATACCCCCACGTCTGGACCCAAGAGTGCACTGCCCAGGGAAGGACAAGAACTCCTCTTCCACTCCTGTTTTCCATCTTCCTGTCTGAGGACCCACTGGGATCTTCGTCAGCAGAGCTGTATGACAAACAAGGAGTCACTTTAGGGAAGGGAAGAAGAGAGCAGGTGGGCCCTGTGGAGGGGAGGTCCCTTCAGTGTAGAATCAAACCCAATTACGCTCTTTCCTATTAGAAAATTTCTAGGTAATTCTCCCAGATGAGAGGGGCTTCCCGGATTGTCATGAAACATCTTTATTCAGATAAGCTTTTAGTTCACAATGAGAAAAAACATGTAGGAGTCTGGTGCTGTAAGTGAAGATGGGACTGGAGAGAAGCTCACCAGACAACCAATCCTCCACTAACAAGTCCATTTTGCTATCTTTTTTGTTATATTTGTTCCTTTCTAGCTGTGCTTATGAAAGGAGACGCACTGAGAGGAGAAAAAGTACTTCGAGCGCACAGAAGAAGTCAGCAGAGAAAGGTAGTAATAAATATATGATAGAGGATTCATGGAGACTCTTTGATTCTATCAAGAGATTAAAATTCCACAAAGTAGGTCAAACCTGGCTTGCCATAACTTATCCCCTAGCCAAAACAACCTAGAAGAATTATAGTAGAATATGGCAATAGTATCTCCTTCTAAATTTCCAAAGGTTAATGACCTCTTGGGTTTTTTAAGTCAGGATTTGCTTTCATAAAGTCAAAAGGCAGCTCCCACTCTGGATATGTTTTTTACTCAAAAAATAACAAATTAGTATATATAAATTATATGCCAAAGAACAAAATGCATCCTAAAAAGTATATGGTAATAGGAGCACGCAGAAAATCTTAATAAGTTTATTATCCTTGCACAAAAAAGAGAATACGTTCTCTGATCCCATTTCATTTGTAGTTCACAACAGGATTTTTAAAGTTTATTTCTTTGTTTGTTTGTTTGTTTGTTTTTGAGAGAGAGAGCATGAGCCAGAGAGGTGCAGAGGGAAAGGGGGACAGAGGATCTGAAGCGGCCTCTGCGTGGACAGCATAAATCATGACCTGAGCCTAAGGCAGATGCCCAACCAACAGAGCGACCCAGGTGCCCCCTCACAACAGGAATTTTTAAATCACACATCAAGTTGGGTTTTCTTTGTCCCAATCCTCTTCTGCCCCCTAGTGGCAGCATATTTTATCTGTTTTTTTCCAGGTTTTTGAAGCATAGACAAAAATTATGTATATTTAAGATGTACAACAGGATGATTTGATTTGATATATATATAGATTGTGAAATGTTTACCACAATTAAGTTAATTAGCACATCCAACCATCACCTCACATAGTAACTTTTTTTGGTTTTTTGGTCTTCTGTGTGGGGGAAGCACTTAAGATCTACTCTCCTACCAAATTTCAAGTATACGATAGATACACTATTATTAACTATAGCCAATATTTCTGTGCATTAGTTCCCCAGAACTTATTCATCTCATAACTGAAAGGTTTCCCTTTAACTAACACCTCTCCATTTTCCCCACCGCCAGCCCCTGGGAACCACCATACCACTCTCTGGTTCTGTGAGTTTGACTTTTTTTCCATTAGGAACATTTGGTTGTTACACTTCTACCATTAAGTTAACTTTATATTTTATACCTATTATAAACCTTAAAATCAACTTCATAAACACACTGGACTGTGTGATAAAACTTCATGATCATTTTAGAACTTGGTATGTATATTAATAATTCACAACAACTTTACCCAAAATATTTTCCCTGAAAAACTCTCAGAGGGAAATATTCTCAGACATGTATGTGCTTGTCTGAAAGTTTGGCAAGCAGAGAATGTCATATCCTTCTCTTAGAATTCAAAACACACATTATCCCATTAAAGATAAATCCTACAACTCTGATACTTTTTGTGATTTCCTAAACTTTGCCATTAAGCACTCTTTCCACATTAGGCCTGATGGCATGAGATAAAATACACCTTGGGAAGTGGTGGCATATAGGCATCGTTGCCGGCTATCTTTTCCTGAGCATGGCTAAGAATTTCCTTCTTTGTGATTCTTCTTCCTTTGTCACACTTATTAATCCCTATTGTATCAACTTGAGTTCAGTTGAATACTTTCCATCAAGTTGGCAAGGCAATGTATACCATAGTTCCATACCTAGAACTCCCACACGCTCTCAAAATCAAATTTTGAAATACTACTCAACAGTAAAAGGGAATGAGCATTGATACATGCAATCACTTGGATGATCTTAAGGGCATGAGGCTGAAAAGGAGGGAAAACTCAAAAGGCTACATACTATATGATTTTATTTATATAACATTCTCCAAATTAAAGAGACACAGAGCAGATAAGTGTTTGCCTGGAATTAAGGAAGGAGAGGAAGGTATGAGTATAAAGCTATATGAAGCAGTTCCTTTGTGGTGATGTAATGGGTCTATATTTTGGTTGTAATAGTGTTTATTCACATTTATGAGTCCTAGTCCATTCAAGCTGCTCTAACAAAATACCATAGGTTGGGTAGCTTATAAACAACAAACATTTATTTTTCACAGTTCTAGAGGCTGGAAAGTCCAAGATCAAGGCACCAACATATTCGGTGTCTGGTAAAGACACTTGGTTCTTCCTGGTTCACACATCGCTATTTTTCCCCTCTGCAGCCTCAAACAGCTGAAGAGATTAAGGGATTAAGAGATATGGGCACTGATCTCATTCATACGGGCTCTGCTCTCATGACCTAATCATCTCCGAAAGGCCCCACCTCCTAAAACTATCACCTTGAGGGGAAGGTTTCAACATAATGAATTTTGGGGAGACACATTCAGACCACAGCATTATAAAATGTCCTAGAATTCTACCTAAAGACATATAAGAAAATAAATGAATGTAAAAAGATTATGAAATGAAGTAAGGTCTGTAGTCTAACTAATTATACTGTGTTGATCAATGTCCTTGTTTCAATAGTACACTATAGTTAGGATGTCACCATTGGGGAAGTTGAATGAAGGACATATAAGACCCCTGTGTACTATTTTACAACTTGTGAGTCTATACTTATCTCAAAATAAAAAGTTTTTTTAAATCAAATCCTATGGTTCATAGCAGAGTGTTTGCTATATGAATTCTTTTGGATTTTTCTAAATTCCTCTAGATTACAAAAAAAAGTTGATTATTTTATAGGAATAATTAGGTAATTCGATGTTACTTTTCTTTGGACTGCCAGTGTTAAAAGATAAATTGAGGCGTATGTTAAAATTTTAACAATTTATTTGCACAAAAAATAAATTCAAATTGAGCAGCATCCAATCCAGCAGAGAGAAAGGAGCTCAGAAGAGACTTTTATAGTCAAGAGAGAGTGGGAACAAAGAAATTCTACTAGATAAAAAAGCAGGCTGATTATTGCAAGGTTATTTTTCTTTAGGGGATAGAAGGGTTGTATCAGGTAGATTATCTAACCAGTGCTGACCAGCTAATTCCCAACTGACTAGTTTAAGAGTCCATTCCTTGGAGAGTCAAAGCTGTAATTAAGTCTCAGTTTGGTGACATGAGGCTTAACATAAGCAACTCCATTTGGGGCCTGTGTGTCTTGATTTTAATAGCAGACTGCCGGATGGTCATAACTATATGTCATTCCTCTTCACTGGGAATGGAATTAGACATGATGACCCAAAATGGAATCTGTAATGTCTGAATTTGGTGTCTCTCCTGAGCTGATGGGGGCCCCCAAATGTGGGCCCCCAAATGTGGGAAGTCAGTGGCTAGAGACGTGAAAGAATCCACCTGAGGCAGAACAAAGGAGATAGAGGTTTACTAATACACTGCAAGGGAGCCTGGGCAGGAGAGCAGATGATAGGCTGTCTGCTAGGTGAGTGCTGTTTTTAAAGAGGTAAGGTGAAGAGGTATGAGGGTCATATGGAATTTACCCTGTTTTAGTAACTGCATCTAGCTGTAAGTAGTCCATTGGTCAGTTAGGGCCTGTGGATATTCTGAGGTGGGTCACCTGATGGGCCAGTCTGTATTCAGCCAAGTACTTGCTGTGGGCCCTTTCTATATTCCATTGCTCGTCTCTACAGAATCTTTAATACACACACACACACACACACACACACACACACTCAAGTGCTCTTTCTCTTTCTCCAGTCTTTCTTTTTCATCTCAGTAAATGCCTCTGCTCCCTAACCCTCCCCGCGCCCCCATCACCTAGTTGCTAAGGCCAGACTTTTTTAACTCCTCTTTTCCTCACTCCATACATCCAATCTAATACCAAAGTCTTTCTGATAATACTTCCAAAATAACCTCAAGTCTGAATTTTAAAAATATACAAGTGGAAATGAGAATTCAAAGGAGACTAAGACAATGCATCTGACAGATGGGAGAGAAACCAGGAGAGTGTGCAGACATGACAGGCGAAGGAAAAAGAAGATCCAGGAAAGAGAGTGGCCCACGCTGTCAGATGTTACTCAGATGTCAAGAAGACAAGGAAGGAAAATGTTCACTAGATGCAGAGGAAGAAGAGAGCTGATCAGTTTATTTTGAGTATCTTCCATACTGTAAATCCAGGTTTCAGTGGTTTGAAGAATGGATATGAAATTACAAAGTACAGATAATAAATACAGAAAATTCTACTAAAAAGTTTGACTGTACATAGACCAATAGAATAGAATAGAGAACTCAGAACTGGACCCACAAATGCATGACCAACTAATCTTTGACAAAGCAGGAAAGAGTATCCAATGGAAAAAACACAGCCTCTTTAACAGATGGTGCTGGGAAAACTGGACAGCAACATGCAGAAGAATGAAACTAGATCATTTTCTCACACCATACACAAAAATAAACTCAAAATGGATAAAGGACCTGAATGTGAAACAGGAAACCATCAAAACCCTAAAGGACAAAGCAGGAAACAACCTCCTTGACCTCCACTGCAGCAATTTCTTACTTGACACATCCCCAAAGGCAAGGGAATCAAGAGCAAAAATGAACTATTGGGACCTCATCAATATAAAAAAAACTTCTACACGGCAAGGGAAACAATCAATAAAACTAAGAGGCAACTGACAGAATGGGAAAAGATAGTTGCAAATGACCTATCAGATAAAGGGCTAGTATCCAAAATCTATAAGGAACTCACCAACCTCCACACCTAAAAAACAAATAATCCAGTGAAGAAATGGGCAGAAGACATAAACAGACACTTCTCCAAAGAGGACATCCAGATGGCCAACAGACACCTGAAACAATGCTCAGCATCCCTCTTCATCGGGGAAATACAAATCAAAACCACCCTGAGATACTATCTCATGCCAGTCAGAGTGGCTAAAATGAACAAATCAGGAGACTATAGATACTGGCGAGAATGGGGAGAAATGGGCACCCTCCTACACTGTTGGTGAGAATGTAAACTGGTGCAGCCCCTCTGGAAAACAGTGTGGAGGTTCCTCAAAAAATTAACAATAGAACTCCCCTATGACCCAGCAATAGCACTGCTAGGAATTTACCCAAGGGATACAGGAGTGCTGATGCATAGGGACCCCAATGTTCATAGCAGCACTCTCAACAATAGCCAAATCATGGAAAGAGCCTAAGTGTCCATCAACAGACAAATGGATCAAGAATATGTGGTTTATCTATACCATGGAATACTACATGGCAATGAGAAAGAATGAAATCTGACCATGTGTAGCAACATGGATGGAACTTGAGGGTTTTATGCTGAGCAAAATAAATCTGGCAGAGAAAGACAGATACCATATATAGGTGGATTAGGAGGAACCTAACGGAGGACCATGGGGGAGAAGAAGAGGAAAAATAGTTGGGGAGAGAGAGGGAGGCAAACTATGAGAGACTCTTGAATCCTGAGAACAAACTGAGGGCTAATGGGAGTGGGGCAGGGGGAAGGAGGGTGATGGGCAAGGAGGAGGGCACTTGTTGGGATGAGCACTGGGTGTTATATGTAAACCAACTTGACAATAAACTATGAAGGGGAAAAAAAGAAGTTTGGCTGTGACAGGAGAAGAGAGAGTCATCGCTGACAGAGACACAGAGTTTTTAATATGTGAAAGCCTCAAGATTTTTAAAATTTTCCTAATAAGGTGCCATGTTATTATTATTTCATATATCTTATTACTCTATAAGCATATTCAGTAATACATAACTATGATATTCATTACTGAAATTAGTTAAAATTAAGAAGAATCAAAACCTTCTTCCTGCAGACTTAAGGTTAACTCTTTACTCAGCACTTACAACACATGACTTCAATATCTATAGTGTTTGGGAATCAGCTGAAATTCCCCAAATCCCCATAACTGAAATTTATTAAGTCAAATAATGCTTATGCTTCTCCATCTTCTGTATTTCTTTCTACCTTCTTCCCTCTTTATTTCCTCTTTCTCTTTTCCTGTATCTTTTATTTTTTCATGTGGAAAAGTTCTTAATTGTAGGTACTTCAAATTCTATTTTTCAGTTAAATATTTCTGACAGTGTTAAAGGTAGTGTTAGGTGCTCTGAGAGATAAAGTATGAGTGTGATATTATACTGTTCCTTATCATTAGTAACTGCGATATTGTCACTTATAAGAAAAATATGTTCGGTCATCTGAATAACCAAACATGTATTTTTCAAATTAATATGATCTTTGTGCAGTTTCTGGCTCACAGCTCCTGAAGCCCTTGGAATTCCTTAAGTGTTGAGAGTGAAAAAGGTGTCTTCTGTTACGTTAATGAAATGCCCTTTGGTGCACCTAGTGCTGGGGCTGGTGGCCAGTGGAATCAGCCACTGATTAGAGAACTGGGGAAGATGAGAAGGGGCTAGAGATTGAGTTCAATCACCAATGGCCAATGATGTAATCAATCGTGCCTATGTAATAAAACCATCATAAAAACCCAAGGGGACACAGTTCTGAGAGCCCCCAGGTTGGGGAACACATGCAGGTACTGGAGAACGGCATGCCTGCTACACACTGTTTCCCTGCATCTCTTCCTTCAGGCTGTTCCCGAGTTTTATTATCAACCTTCTATAACAGACCTGCCATCTTGTAAGTAAACAGCTTTCTTGAGTTAGGCGAGCCTCTCTAACTAATTAAGCCCAGAAGGGGGATATGGGAGCCTCCAATCTGTAGCCTCTCAGAAGCACAGGTAGCAGCCTAAGCTTAGACTGGCTACTGGCATCTGAAGGGTGGGGACAGTCCTGTGGGACTGAACCCATAACATGGAATCTGATGCCATTTCTGGGTAGACAGTGTCAGAATTGAATTGAGTTCTGGACACCCAGCTAGTGTCTCAGAATTGCTTGGTGGTGTGGAGAAACCCCTGACACACCCGTTAGAACTGGTGAGCAGAACACTTAGTATGTAAAATTCACTGCGATCCTGGAGAAAGTCAGGCAATGAATGGGCCTAAAAAATAAGTCATACTGTCTTTATTCCCCAAAAATGTTAACTTTGGGTATCTATTATTTGCCAAACTACATAAATGCTGAGAATTTAAAACCTAAGTAAGGCATAATCCCTGCTTTATCAAGGAACTTGCTTCTCATTACTTCTGATATGTGGAGTAAGGAAAAGATTAAGACATAGAGTTGATATTAGAAATGAGCATAGGACTTTCTGAAGGTACTGAGAAAAATGCCACAAACCTAGTTTAAATTTCCCAAGAAGAGAGGCAAAAAATCCTTTCCAGTATGGTTCCTTAAAATAAAAGCAAAAAATTAAAACTTTCAAACCATGAGCTTTTACTTGTCTAATTTACCAAATTACCAAATATGCCTAAATAACTCCTCCTGTTCTCAATCTGTTAACCAGTTCCTAAGAAAACAAAGTGCATAACTTGCAGAGAAAAAAAAAATACTAAAACTGGAAAATCAAAGCCTTAAAGAAAAAAATAAATTGTCCATTTTCACTTGTTTGGAATGCCAGGACCCTTAGTGCATACTATTATTATTTTGTTTTTGTTGCTGTTGTTATTTATAAATCTACAGTTATACCCTACCGAGTACACCGAGTACATCAGAGAGCATTTATCGTAAACATGGTGATGGAGACAGATGACAGAGCTATCGTATATACATAGAGAGACTGTGGTAGGAATAAATTAAGGTTTACAGTGCAGTAAGTGAACCAAGTCCAACACCAATAAAACCAATTAGTTTATAGTGCAGGACAATATAATTGTTAAATTGTGCAGTGCATACCCTAAATCAGGAATGGCAAATTTCCAGCTCATGTGCCACCACCTGGCCCTGCCTTCTCCATGTTGACGTTTGCAGCCGATTCTAGGTCTTATTCCCATGGGGTTCAGATGTGGCCTCAATAATCCCTGGTAGAATCCCTCCAGGCAGTCATTTCCCAACAATCGCAGCTGGTATTCATAAGGAAATCTACTGGCCATCTCCGCTATAAGGGTTTATAAAGAAAACAGTAAGTTAGCCTAGAATGGATGGCAATTCCAGTCCTCCCACCTGTGAGTGAAAGCATAGACGGAGGAATGACAAGAGCAGAGTATAAATAAAGGGGGCTTAACCATCAGCACTGAGCCCACACGACAGGGAGCAAGAGCTGGGAAAGCCATCAACATGGCAGAATCCAAACTCAAGGCAAAGGGGTGGGTTAATTCATCCCACAATACTGATTTAGTGCCTGCCACTCACCAGGCAGAAGTCCCAATTTCACTCTTAAGAAATTGTGGAGGGGAAAAGAAAAGCTGTAGAACGTGTGTAAGCCACTTAATTAACTTCCCTGGGTCTCCATAAAATTGGGCAGCCATATCAGTCTAAGACTGCTGTAATGAAGTATCACGAACTGGGTGGCTTAAAACAATACAAATTTATTGTCTCACAGTTCTGGACACTGGAAGTCTGAAATTGAGGTGTCAGCAGAGCCATGCCCACCTGACATCCTTCTCTGCCCCTTTCTAGCTTCTAATCGTTTGCTGGTAATCTTGGGCATTCCTTGGCTTGCAGCTGCCTAAGTCCAATCTCTGCCTTTGTCGTCATCATATGGCATTCTCCCAGTGTGTCTCTGTCTTCACTTGATCATCTTACTGGCTTATAAAGACATCAGTCATACTGGCATAGGAGCTCTCCCTAATCTAGTGTGACCTCATCTTCACTAATTAAAACTGCTGTAATCCTGTTTCTAAATAAGGTCACATTTGGAGGTACTGAGGGTTAGGACTTAAAAATTCATTCTGTAACAGCAGCAAACCTAGAAACCTCTTAACTCTTGCCATTTTATTTTTTTTTTAATGTTTTATTTATTTCTAGGAGAGAGAGCTAGAGACAGTGTGAGCAGGGGAGGGTCAAAGAGAGAGGGAGTCACAGACTCTGAAACAGGCTCCAGGCTCTGAGCTGGCAGTCAGCACAGAGCCCAATGCGGGGCTTGAACCCACGAACCGCGAGATCATGACCTAAGCGAAAGTCGGACGCTTAACTGACTAAGCCACCCAGGCGCCCCTAATTCTTGCCATTTTAAACACTCGAAACAAAAAAAATGGTGACTGTACATTTTAAAAAGTGTCAGCCATTAGTGATCGTCAGGCTCTGCCAAACCCCCTTCGGAACCATGTAGTCACCACCTTCTGAAGTAAAGATGTTCTCTTTAATTCCTCCTGCTAATGTATGAAAACCTACCCACTTGTAACAATTCTGCAGTGTGAGCTTGCAGGTGACAGCCTTTAAGATATTTATTTCACAGCTGAGCACCCTCACACCCTGTGATCTTTCATCCTGACACCATGAGGGTCACTTTAGGACTCCAAGTGGTCTTACTTTCTTAAACTGTGACCTTAGTACAGGCACAATACCCGGAAATATGCAGGCTACCCTAGAACGAACACCTCCCTAGTTGAGCAACTGAGGCATTGGCTCTCTCGTCACTGACTCATACTTTGCCTCACCATCAAGTCTTGTTCGTGTGTTCTGCCACTTAAAGTCTCCCTCATCCTGAATCCATGCAGTTGTCTGACCTTTTAGATCACTGGGATAACATGGATGAGAATGAAAGCCAACTACCAATCAGAGTGGAGAATCATCCAAAGGGTTTTCATCACCCCTCCACTCAAGGGACATGACCCAGCGGCAGAACAGGCAGAGAAGAGAAAGCTTTGGCTTGCCATTCACATGAGACCAAGAGAAAACTGAGGGCAGAAAGGAAAGCTTAGTATTTGCAGAGTTCTGAGAGTGAAAGTGAAGATGTGGGAGCTTTAGGATGGAAAACAGAGACATAAGCAGGAGGGAGGGGAGGGAAAGGGCCTAGAGAAAGTTGTGGGAATCCACCCACTGCTCTCTGCTGGCATGGGAAATGTCCTTGTGGGGACATTGCAAAAGTCTAGTGCCTATGCAGCATGACAGATTCAAGGGGCACAACACCCATCCTCGAACTCCTTAATCCGGATTTATCACTAGTGACCTCAAATAAACTGTCACTTGAAACTTCTTCAAGCTCCATTTGTAGATTACGTAAGTAGAAACGAAGACCAAAGCAGAAGCAGGAAGGTAAAGAGAATCTAATCACCCCCAAGCTGAGCACCGCGTCTGGTCCATTGTGCAAATCAGAGATAATATCAGAATCAAAGGGACCCACCCAGAAACAACAAGTAAGCTATACCACAATCCAGGACTCCATTTTCCTGGGTACACAAACTGTATTCTATATTCCTACATTATTTCCACAAGGTGAATGAGTCCTCACCTCCCATTTTTTTATTGGCGTATATCACTTACCACTCCACAGACCCCACTCCAGCCCGAAAGCCAGCGTCAGGAAGGAGGTGCAGCAGGCTGGTGGTGGTTCCCATCACCTCTTCACGTCAAACTCCTGTAACACAATAAGCCCACTCCCCGACATCCCACTTCTCACAGTTAGCATGTTTAAGTAAAGGAGATGTGATATAGACATGATTTAAAATAAAACAAAAAGAAAACTGATAACAAATAGATGGGAATTTTTATTGATAGACCATGATTTCCTACTGAATACATAATAGAATACAATTAATAATAGCGTAACATTCTAACATTTAAAATTTAAACCTTTAGAATCACTTTGATCAACATATAATGCTTTAACTTCTGGAAAATAATGTTTTCTTTCAAAAGTATTCTTCTCATATGCAAAAGAACATATTAAAATAGGGGTTTATGAATAAAACTGTATAAGTTTCCTGTGTAGAAAACAGTCCTGTGGGCTCTACCACATCAGTTGCACTCTACTAAAAACCCAAAACAGAAAGTCTTGAAGGGCCAAAATAGAGCCACATTCTACTGAAGCTACCAAAGATAAATCTTAAAGATCTATAAATGGAACATGACACCACCCTCTACCATTAATTGAATACAATAGGCAGAAAAATGATAAATCGTAGCCTCATGCAAACATGAGATAAAATTATTCTTAAAACATGAAACAACGTGTGTGTTAGTATCACTCATCCCTACTCCAAAGATACCCACATATCAATGTGTAAGTGTCCTTTGAAAGGAAAAGCTCAGAAATCATCTATAAAATATCTATTTTCCTGGGTTACAATATCTGAAGTGAAAACAGCATTTTATGGAATGATGCAATGTGGCACTGTCTTTTGATGAGGCATACAAAAACACAACTCACAGCCTAGAAATAGTTTTGAAACAAGCCTACTCTCACCAATACATTTACTTAAAAGTATATATTTCCTGGGGTACCTGGCTGGCTCAGTTGGTACAGCATGTAACTCTTGATCTCAAGGTCATGAGTTCAAGTCCCATGTAGGGGTTAGAGATTTCTTTAAAAAAAAAAATAAAGTTTCTTTAAAAAAATGTATATTTACTGCTTAGTTTCTGGAAGAAAGTAGGATAAATGTCCTGTATTTAAAGTAGTGATAAAGTAGTGATAAAAATAATTGTACCTCAAACTACTCCCAACATAAGATAGTAACATAAATAGCATTTGAATACATGCTATGAAAATTTTAAGCCCTTAAAAGTGCTATGCTTTATTGGAGCTTGAAAACAAAAAAAAATGAGGAATATACTCTTCTGTCTAACAGAAGCCTCTAAGGAGGGTAGAATAGACTCTGAAGCTGACCCAAGAGCAAGTCCCCTTACTATAAGTGCTTCAGACTTCTACGTCCAAGAAAATGATGCCTCCGAGAATATATAGTGGCATCTGGACCCAGGGTAGCCACTTGGCAAATTCAAAATAAGTACTGTCTTTATGTTAAGAAAGGAGGTATTTACAACATATTTCTATAAAAATTGATATTAAACTTCAATAAAACAAATGAGAAAAAAGTAAGGCCATTACAAAAAACTCCAGATTATATGCCAGCAGGTTAATAAAGCAGCTCATTCTAAAAAAAAAATAGCTTGACCAAAAAAAAAAAAAAAGGTAGCTCCAATTTTCTTTAAATATCATAGGATAACCAGAAATGTTGACTTAAATAATTGAATTATATCAAATATAATTGGTATTATATTGTCAGACTCTTTAAAGCTATATTTGACGTAAAAAGAATTAGGGTTAAATGTAATTTCTAAAAAATAACTACACCCAGGCTCAAAAGAGTGGGAGCAGGGAGAATTATGCTATCTACAACTCTGACAATCCCCACAGGTAGGATGTGATATTACATATTTAAATAACAAGTTGTTAGGTAATAGATGTATATCTGGATTTTATATAAGCACAACCCTCCTCAGATTACACTATGCCCACAATACTAAACCAAATATACTGTTGTTAAAGTATTTTGAAAAAGATAAAGTATAATAGAACAATACAGTTAAAAAAAAAAAAAAAAAAAAGCATTTTGTTGACCAGGCATTTTTTTCCGAACTCATAGAACAAACAAATTATTAGTTGCCTTCATTTCTTTCTTAGAATTATAACTGAAGGTAGCAGAATGGTGAAACCCAATATAAAAGTATTTTTCTTTCTTTGAATTGTGTGGCTAGTAGTTACCCAGCCTCTGGAACCACTGGCCAGTCAAGACTGAAAGTGACCTATGCTGGTGTCTTAATAAGGTTCCCCCTCAGTGAAAGAGAAGGGGCGATTTTAAATTTGTTCATATCAGGAAGCATTCTAAATGGAAGAATCTCACCATAAGCAAACTTAAAGGTAAAATGAGGTGTTTTTTTTTAAGATTATTATTCATAGCATAGGAAGAAAAGAAAACAGTCTATACTATCAATTATTACTACTACAGGGCCTCCTTTTCCCTTACGTCTGTGGCTTTTTAATCACTTTTAACCCAACCTCCCCCCTCCCCACCCCGCGTGTAACAAAGTCAGCTCTCTAAAACAGAGATGAAGGAGGATGGAGACAAGGCATTACCACAGCCCCACACACCATGAATCACAGCTGACTTTCTCCTCCTCCTCCTCACTCTCCTCCTTCACTTTTAATAAATTTATAATAAAAAGAGAATGCATTACAAGAACAGTTACAAAATGACGTTTTAATCTGAAAATCTGAAGTACTTCACAAAAAAGTATTCGAGTTCTAGTTTTTAAATGAGGAAGTACGGCCTAAAAAAGACACATGCTGTCTTCCACTGGCCTTTCCATTCTAGTGTTTCCCACTGTACTGTACTAGAAGTTCCGTATAAATTATTTACTGAAGAATATAATAAGGTCCTGCTGGTCAGTATAAGGGTCCCTGGGCGAGGCAAGGGAGGAGGACATCCTTGGCCAATACCCTCCCTGAATCTCTCCAGAAGATACTGTCATCTTTAAGGATGTCCCAGGATATAAAGACAGAAAACACCATACAGGAAGGCCTAAACATAGTAAGTGTCTTTTTTAGATCAGTCTGTTTCAAAGGTGTAACAGAACTACAAGCTTTTATCCACTTATAAGTATATACACAAAGATTATTTACTTAATATTTAACTTCTCCCTCTCCATAGACTGCTCTCTGAGGATCTGTTTTCTACACAGGTAGAAACACAGGTTTCAAGCTTGAAAACACTGATTTTAGTAACTCCTACCTTTGTATCCAAAATATCCAAAAGCAATACATGAACATCCACTCCACTATAATTTCTTAAACACCCACTACAATTTCTTAAAATTCACTGAGATAAAAAAATTTGAAAATTAACTTTAAAGACATTTGCATACTTTATTTTCAATGGATTTATTTTTAGACAATTGAAAATGTTGTAAGGCAGACTTTTGAAGCCCATGGCAATTATTTTCCTCATGTTCACTTGAGAGAAACACCATGGAATTAAGGAGCAAAATTAAACCATTTCTTAGATTTAGAAGAGTTCTTTATTTATATATATATATAATATTTCAATATATTTAGATGGAAAAAAAGAAAGGAAGAAGAAAGGAAAGAAAGAAGGAAGCGAGAAAGGAGAAAAAGGAGGGAGGTGGAAGATGGAAGGAAAGGAATTATTCTTTAAAATTTTCACCCAGATAAATGAATATTATCTTTCAGAATACAGGAGAATCAATTATCCAGGTGCTCAAAGTCCAGAAATCTTAAAGATTCACACAAGCATTAGATGTCACCAGATAGCTGGCCATCTGACACTCAGACACCTGAGTCTAGAAGAGCTTCTACAGTACCCTGGGCAACACCCAACCAGACTTGAGGGTCAGTGACGTTCACCTCTCTTGGTCCCTGTCAAGCCCCAGCTTCTTTCCCTGACCACAGGGAGGCCAGCCTGCTGCATCTCATCTGGGCTCTTGTACTACCCTGGCTAATACAATACTAACAAAGCTGTGTCTTCTGGTCTAGGATCTTCTAGTCTAGATCACGTAGGGCACATATTGCTGTGCCCTCTGACTCTCATCCCTGAAAGAGACCCAGTGTGGGGGGCTTAGGAAGTGAGAGGGAGGGCAGCGCACCCTTGGAGCAGTTTTCTGTACACTCCTCAAGCTCTGAAGCAGACTGCAAAGCTCAGGAAAACACATTCCATGTCTCCTTCTCTCCAGAAGAAAAACAGGAAGGTTAAAGGTTGAGGGTTGAGATTACAATTGGAGTGAAAAAACATCACTTCACTTAAAAAAAATTCTGCCCCCCTACATTTTAAAAAGAAAGAAGTGATATTCAATCACAAAGGATATACTGGGACCACTAGGTGTGGGGTGGGCAGAGGGCAGAGTGGATGCTAGAAGGGAACAGAGCAAGCTCCTCCTTCTGGCTGTTTTCTCCTAGTTTCCAGATATCTGCCTGTAATGCAAAAACCAACACTGGTCTCTAATAATGCTTAAGAACCTAGCATTTCTTCTAGAAAATCAAAGGAATAATCTAAAATAACACATTTATTCTGGAGAAGACAACACCTCCATGAAAAACCCCTTAACGATTTTTCATTGCGCACAACTGCAGTAACTCTGATTTTTTGTTCTACACAGAAGTCACATGAAGACATCTGTGCAGCTGTACTAGGACCTAACTGTACACCATTCCCAACAACCCCATAAAAAGAAAAAAATTATTTTTCAAAAATAGTCAGAAGCAATGCTCGGTCATGAAAACAAGACAATCACGTGTGACTGGAAACATCAATGTTACATGGAGTCTTTAAAAACCAAATCATGGCCAACGGTGCAAACAAAACAGAAGCGTGAGACAGAGCACGAAAACTACTGAAGGGTGACAAAGGGAGGGCGCAGCTCCGTTCTCACAAGGACCGCATCCGCCAATGTCCCCACAGAGGTCACAAGAAGACAGCTTCGCTTCAGAGTTGTAACTCCTCACCGCTCGTCTCCCTGTGCAGAGGCAGACATCAGTTTACACAGGTCCCTAATATAGAAGCATTTACTCTGCCAAAACTTAAGAGCACTTCGATACACTGTTCTGAGTTTTCCATTCTTTGCATAATTTTGTTTTTCGCTACAAGAAACAACTGAAATGCTAAGGAGGGGCCCAAAGCGCTAACCAAATCCAAGAGAGAAACAATGCCTTCCATGCACTGTGTCCACCACGAGCAGCTGGCTGACCTGGAGAGAGAAAACAGACTGCAGCTGCACATCGTGATCCCAAGCATACTTGACTCTCTTACTGGAACAGGAAAGACTTTAAACTGAGGATTGTTTAACCTCCTTGAGAGTTTATTTTAGGGTGTCATTTTCGATACATATAAGCAAAGCTCTAACCATTAGGACAACTGAAAAGAGATTTACCATGGGCTTCATTAAAATACAAACATGAAGAGAAACCTGCCTAGGTAATGCATTTCAATGTGTTAAAATATTGAGCTTAGAGGGGCACCTAGTACAGTCCGTTAAGCGTCCAACTTTGGCTCAGGTCATGATCTCACTGCTGGTGAGTTCCATCCCTGGGTTGGGACTACTCAGAGCCTGAAGCCTGCTTTGGATTCTGTGTCTCCCTATCTGACCCTTCCCTGTTGGCTCGCGCTCTCTCTCTCTCTCTGAAAAATAAATAAACATTAAAAAAATTTTTTAATAAATAAATAAAATGTTGAGCTTAGGGGCGCCTGCCTGGCTCAGTTGGTAGAGCATGTGACCCTTGATCTTGGAGTTGTGAGTTTAAGCTCCACATTGGGTATAGAGATTACTTAAAAATAAAATCTTGAAAATAAATAAATAAAATGTTGAGCATATAGTATCTAAAAACTCTTCAGCTTGGATAAATTTCATAGTACAAGCTAATATTAACAGAAAAAAAAGTTCCTACAGCACTAAAGTAAACTTACTATATAACATAAATGATTTTTATTTTTAAAAACACATTCTATTTTCAAATTTCTTCATAATTTTAATATTGTCTTATTTTTAATGTTTTTAATATTATATATTTTTAATTTTAGGATCTTCAAAAATCGATTGGTAGGTTTCTATTATTTCTGACCTTTCCCATAGTTTCATTTGAGAATGTCGCCCTCATAAACAAGTTGCCTTTCACAAAAAAAAGTGTACGCAGACCGAATCTTTTTTGTTTCTTAAATGTTTAAAATATTCTCCATTCACTGAAGAAATATCCATTGGAGAGTTTTGCAACTAGTGTAAATGACAAAGCTGGGACAACCATTGAGTCTCCGCAGGGAATCCCACCTTTCCACCAGAAAAGAAGTACTGGCTTCAGTGTCTCCCACAAGAACCTGGGCAAATGCTCCTCCCCAACTCTCACAGGGGGCGAAAGATGAGAAGAACTGGCTTGTCGGCTTAGAAGGGGAAAGAACTGGTGTTCTTAACCTTAGTCTTCAATGGTACTCCACCGAACACCACTAATGATGTGAACAAGTTCATTTTTCTTTAGAGTGAAATTATCTACAAGTACCTGACATGTGAAAATGTTCGCAATTCTCCTGCATTGTGAGGATTCTGAGCCATCAGGGGAGCTCACTCAAGAATAAGACTCATCACCATTAGAGATCACACACTCACAAAGCGTCACTCTGTGACTGAGTGTACAGTAGTCCTAACTAACCTGGGTAATCTACAAACCAGATCTCTACTTTCACATCCTAAATTTTTAACATTTTCTAAAGTAAGAACTTAACAGTAAAACCAAAGAAGCTCAAGTTATTTTCCAAACAGACTATATTTTTCGTGATATGCTAAAAAAAATCTGATATAATGTATAAATGTTAGCAAAACAACAGACTCCCTGAATGAAGAAACAGCTAAACCCATCCCAGGATTTTATATGCAAAAGAGGCTCATGTTCTCTCCTGAAGAAATCCCATTTTAAAACAGAAAACATATGGAGGGGATGCTAAGAACAGAAGCAAAACCTTGGAAACCACACATAACTGGGCTCTTGGTTATTTCAGTTTTTCTTTGTAAATTTTGTAATTGTGAGTTAAAACCTATTACATGAGAAAACACCTAAAATTCTGAGCAAACCAGCACTTTTTAATATTCATCTGCTAAATGGTATCATGTGACCTTTGTAAACTATCAATTGTCTTCATTTAAATGGAGAGCTCACCCCCTGCACTCCACCTCTTATGCTCTCCCCAACAACCCTCCCCCAACACACGCAAAATAGGCAGCTGCTTCAAATAAATGCATGAATACATGAATGAATGCTTGCTTCACTTCTAAAGTATTATGAACTCTAGAACACACTTACTTGGTTCATAGTAATCCACTATGGACACCAAAGCATCTTGTGTATTTGAAACTTTAAAGTTTCTCACAGCAGGAATATCAACACACAACTGGGTTTCATTTACCTTGAAAAATACAGAAGACTCTTAAGGGGGAGGCAGACTATGTGTTCATGATAAAGCAAAAGACATTCCTTTTTCTTATGCTCTTAAGAAACAGAAACTAACATTTAGGGAGGATTTCTGGGTGCCCGGTACTATATGATAAGCAGTTTATAATAAATTATCTCATTTAACTCATGAAACAATTCTTACAAGATAGGTCTTGTTCACATTTCCATTTTGCTGAAAGAGATACTCAGAGTCCTAGGGGTAAAGCAGCACGTCCAAGGACGCGTGTTCCTGGGCCCTGGTGCCTCACGCAATCCCCATCTCAGGCAACACACCCCCTAGGTTACTGCTAATGGTTCACAGCAGCCCCCTTCTCTGAAGAATTGCCCTCAGTACATGGGAACAACCTCACCAGTAAGTGAGGTAACTGCGGGTGGGGGTTGTGCATCCCACAACCAAACACGGACATGGCATATAAAAGGCCAGCTCCTTGCCTCCTGGAGGGACCGTTTATTTCAATCTGGCAACCAATATTATTAAAGGAATCTGAAATTGATAAATTCCTTCAAATATTCCATTACTTGCCAATGCACAAGTCAATTAATCAGTCAGAACATACTGGACACTCAACCCTTAAACAAGTACATCACAGATACGAGACAAACACTAAAACCAATTACATTATTAAATAAAAACCTTAAACTTATCTTTCATGTCCCAAATCAAGCCCATGCTTTTCAAACAGGATGTAATTTATGAAAATTCCCGAACAGAAAAAGAAGCTAGAGACTTTGGATGAGTTTTAACAGGGTTTTAACCAGAGTTGTTTTTGAAGGCCTAAAACAAATGAGAACTAGCTTTTTTAATGTGTATATATATATATATATACAGCTAACGCAATGTGTTACAGATTCATACTTGGAAAACCTGGAATAAGAAACATAGACATTCCCTCCTTGTAACATGATATTATAAGAACACTTAGAACTCAAGTGCAATTGAACGGGAGTTTCATGTAGATATTAGAAGAAAAGAATAAATTACACACCAGCAGTTTTAAGATACAAATACTGTTTTGAATTCTTACATTTCTCTCACGTATTTTATACACCTTATTCTTGAATCAGTAATTTTCATACAACAATGAGAAGACTATATGAAAAGTATATAATTATTTGTCTGAAGACCAAACCTCTGAGAATATTTTTCTAGGATGTAAGCACCTGTATATTCAATGCAGGAATATTAGTCCTTTTGGGATTTATTAAAAGCTTCGTGAAAGCATTTTAAAACTTATAATTAAAGCTTTCATCATCAGCGCTGAAACTGATAATTTTAGCAATTCCCTGAGGCAGAAAGGTTCTCAAACTGGGAACAGGATTGAATTTTTGAAATTATAATGTGACAACTTCTACAGAGTTTACATCTGGCATGAAATAATGGCTTAGTTAACAAGACTATCCTCAGGCTTGTCATTAACAGTATTCTCTTTAAATTGATTTTATAGTGATGCCTGTTGAGCGGGGACAAATATGTGATTGCCATATTAGAGTCATTCAGGGACACAAAAAGCTCAAATGACAAAGGAAACACGCGCAAGGCAAGGCAGACTTTTGAACCCAATAAACGGCAGCCTTGTTGCTGGTCACCTATACAAACCTTGGGTTTCACTACTTACAGAATCTAAATATAGGTTGAGTTTCCCATGATCGTGTTCCACTTTCTTCACTGTCTCACTCAGAGGAATTGCATCTGAAGGCACAGTAAAACCACTGAGCAGATTCACTTCCATAAGGGCCATGCCACTTCTAGCTGGGCCCAAAAACCTAAATCAAAGAGGAAAGGATGAAATGAAGAAAACTCTTTAGGAAAAACCTAAAGCCATTGGCAAACTGTCTTCAGATAAAAGTTAAAACTGCTGGGGCACCTGGGCGGCTCAGTTAGTTAAGCATCTGACATCAGCTCAGGTCATGATCTCACAGTTCATGGATTCGAGCCTCACGTCGGGCTCTGTGTTGACAGCTCAGAGCCTGGATCCTGCTTCAGACTCTGTGTCTCCCTCCCTCTCTGCCCCTCTGGCCCTCACATTCTGTCTCTCCCTCTCTCTCAAAAATAAATAAACGTTAAAAATTTAAAAAAATAAAATAAAACTGCCAAGTGTTATTCCAAATGTTTACTGTTTAGTTGAAGTAAGAACCACTGAAGTTGTAAAACCCACAATCCTTTCCTTATAGGTATGAGATTCTATAATTTTCAACCATAAGAGGAATAATAATTTAAAAATGTGTTCATTTGACACGAAATGCCTGCAGTGTACCAGCCTTGTGCCTGTAGATTATAACAAGTTCAACCTGGATGCCCTTTCGCTAGGCAACTCTGTGCTCTAGGGGTGACTCCAAGCTGAATTACATTTTTCATTTTCTCAGAAGTTGCAGCACTAAGCTTTGCAGCTGAAAGCCAGGAACTGAAAAAGAAACTGAAAACTTGACCGCTTAGCAGTAGACCACCGCCAAGTCTTTAGCAATCTTCTGGTTTTAGAAAATGACCAGTAGGGAGAGTCCTCTTTGTTCTCCCACATACTTGGAGCATGTTTTGTGTTTTCTCTGGCCACCTGGTGAGAATTACAAGCCTCGGAAAGTTTTGTTACACTACATTGTTCTCTCATCCTGTTGTACACAATGTGAGCATCAAAGGATCTGGGCACCAACAACGTTTTGTCTCCTGTAAAATAAATAGTTTTCTAAAATGAATAGGTGGCAAGAGCTCTTTTGTTTGGAGCAGAAAGAGCCCAGTGTGGTTATGGAGAGGAGTTTGTCTCCAACATGAAAGGATCATTGTTAAGTGAGTTCCTGTTGTCCTTTCAGAAGGCAAAAGGCAAGAAGGGCTGGTAGAGAGTCTTGCTTTTTAGAGCAGCAAACCGATGGCTGCCAAACATGGCTGATGGAAAAGCCATACAGTTACAACTGCTGACGACAGCTGGCTCAGCAGTCCCAAACAAGTGAAACCATCTGTGGGGCGATGCACGCAGCCAGAAGGGATGCTATTGAAAACAAATAAGCGCATTGCAGCTAGAGGTGTTTGTATCTAAGCAAACATTAGAGATGAGAAGAATGGCCAATCTGCTTACATACGATGACTTTCAGCACACCATCAAGAGTGCCCTGGTTGACCTGGTCTTTCTACCGGCCTAGGGCAAAACTTGTTAAATTACCATGCCATACACAGAAAAACTTGCCTGAGATGAGTAAGAGCTTGGACCCTACTGATGGGAATCAAGTGCCTGAAATATCAGTTTTTCTTTTTATTAAGTGCCACTGAGAATTTTCACTGAAAATATTTGTATTTCATATCAGATTTTTCTCAGAAAACTAGTAGCAGCATCCAAATCCTATTTATAAAACCAATCCCTACTTTCACATGAAAACAGTTCCATTCTCCAGCTTCTCCAAAAAAAGTGAGGGGATAGATATATATATCCTCTATCTATTAAAGTCTGTTACCCATCTGATTCCTGATGATAGGTTAAGATCTGGAATCCTGCATGCTTTCATGAGCCCTGATAAGTAAAAAGGCCCCATCATGATCTGAATCTTAGTTTCACCTAATTTTCCTCATCTGCTTCTTCAAGTGACCTCCTAACAGGTAAAATTACTCTCATGGCTCCAAAGACTATTCTTCTTTGACCATTTCAAAACTAGAATTTTAAACTTACTTATATTTATTTTTATTAATTTCTGTCTCTCCTCCAAACAGTAAGTTCCATGAAGACAGGGCCTGTGTCTTTTTTAAATCGCCATTATATTCCAACACCTAATACAATGTTTGGCACATAATGGAGACTCAAATGATATTTACTGAATGAATGAATGAATGAATGAAGAATGAATGAATGAATGATGAGTGAATGAATGAGAAAAGCAGGATTAATAATACCACCTGCTTTATAGTTATTGTAAAAATTAAATGAGATGCATGTAAAAGTGCTTGGTATAATATCTGGCATGTAAATCTGTAATAAATGTAGGTTATTACTACTTACAATAATAATAATAAAAACCTGATGCTGCTATTCTGGGAAAGAACCCAATCACAAGCTTTGTAAAGAATAACAGGAGTCCTAGGGGCGCCTGGGTAGCTCAGTCAGTTCAGCGTCCAACTTTGGCTCAGGTCATGATCTCATGGTTTGTGGGTTCGAGCCCCGCATCGGGCTCTGTGCTAACACCCCAGAGCCTGGAGCCTGCTTCAGATTCTGTGGCTCCCTCTTTGTGACCCTCCCCTGCTCACACTGTTTCTCTCTCTCTCTCAGAAATAAATAAAACATTTTTTAAAAATCTAAAAAATAAAAGAATAACAGGAGTCCTACTCTCTTCTTAGCTAAACAGGAAGGCACTGAAGAAATTCTGATATCCCCCTCCTGCTGGTCCAAAATGCCCAGTAAGGGAAGGAATGTGACATTTATACCAATATCATGAACATGAAGGCCCAAGACAGTATATCTGTACCAGAATGCCTGCAGTGTACCAGCCTTGTGCCTGTAGATTATAACAAGTTCAACCTGGATGCCCTTTCAGTGGGCAACTCTGTGTTCTAGGGGTGATTCTTGATTAATTTCATTTTTCACTTTCTTCATTTTCTAGTAGCAGTAATGAAGGAGACTGGACTCTACAAGAAATGGCTAAACAGGTTAGCCACCCGGGGAAACACTCAGAGATGATCCTGAAAAGCATCTGGCAGCTCAGGACCACATCAGTGATTTCCAGCCCAACAGCAAACTAAGTTCAACCAGACCACTATGGGGTATTTAAAAAGAGCAAACGGCAGCTCCTCAGTATCAGTGCATCTTTGCAGTAACTCCCCACGTAACACCCAATGCTACAGGGTTAAGAGGACTGACCAGGAAGAAACTGTAGTGTCTCTTGATTCAAGAACCTTCTAAACGATTTTCTCTCAAACTTGTGTGTGCATTAGAATGACCAAGAAAGCTGAAGAAGACAGCTCACAGACTGAATCCGTGAAGTCTGTGAGTAGGAACCCCTTTCCTTTTTTTTTTTTAATGTTTTATTTATGTCTGATAGAGAGAGAGAGCAGGGGAGGGTCAGAGAGAGAGGGAGACACAGAATCTGAAACAGGCTCCAGGCTCTGAGCTAGCTGTGAGCACAGAGTCTGACGCGGGGCTCGAACCCACGAACTGTGAGATCATGACCTGAGCCGAAGTCAGACGCTTAAAAGACTGAACTGCCCAAGTGCCCTGGGAACCCCTTTTCTTTTTGGCAAGATCTTCAGATGCTTTGGAAACAGAGCAAATTTAAGAATCACCTTATTAAGTACTCCTAGAAGCTAAAAGTGCCTATTTATCCAAGGTGAGGACGTTCTAAACTGTCAGATTTTCAGTGTCTAAATAAACTATTCTCTTCATTAAACTTGCATATTCTTATGAAGTCTCGGAATAAAAGCCTAACACTAAAGGTTAAATATGAGCCTCATATAATTATTTGACAAAATCACGAGTAGCCAAGAAATAACTGATTTTAGAGTTTAAACATGATTGGTTCATTTAAAGTTTTGTTAAAGTAGACCTATATTTTATAAATTTTTCTATTCAGATTTGTTTTAAATACAAGGATGACTTGTAAATAATTTTGGACACATTGAGAAATACTTAAATACAATTAAACAGGATTTCCAATTTGTAATTGGAAGTGTAATCATAACTGAAATCTTTGTTAAATGTAACTCCTTATGTTGATATAGTTAGATGACTACATATATATAATTAAAACTTCAAATCTATTCTTTTTTAAACAGAAAGGACTTAAGAGATACCAACCTTGTACACACATTCAGATTCAAGTGATTGATATCATCTTTATTGTCTTTTACAGCAACATCTAAATCAAAGGCTTCTTGGTCTTGAACAGATCTTCGTCTTCTTGAGGAACCTGAATCTTTCACATTATAAATAACATTAAGCTGCAATAAATAATAAATCAGCATAAATACTAAATTAGTAATCAATTCTTAGCAAAAAATTACCATCATTATGCATGCTCAATATCAGTTGATGATTCTCTTTGGGATAAGCCCAACTAGAATTGTAATCATCAACGGAGAAAAAAAAACTAGTTTTACTAGCTAACAAAGTATTAATATTAACAAATGTTATAAAAGCTTATAAGCAATGATTTTGAAAATTGAGGAAATTGTTAGTTAATCCTCCAAAACAAGTATAGACCTTCATGATATTCATGAGTATGGCTTTTTTTCTTTTCAAAGCATTTAAAACATTCCCTTTAGGAAAAGAAGTGAAACGACAGCCTATCTCTTTTCTTGAGAGCATCCACTAATTTCTAAGTTCTGCTGCCCAACTGGTGTCATTTTTCACAAACAGGAACCTTAGAAACTCTCAGTGAGATAAAGTAAAAGTCAAACATTCAAGAGCCCTGGTTGAACAGAAACTTGTTCAATTGCTCAGCATTCTTTTTGATCATATAACATTTTTCAAAGATGATAAAATAATTAATGGATTTCAAGACAATGTGGTCTTTTTTCAGCAAATACTCTGTGCCTACCACTAGTGTGAAAGGTGCTGGGGGGACACTGGGCAAGTGTGAAGACAAGTTTTTGGGGGTTTTTGTTTTTGGGTTTTTTTTTTCCCAAAGAGTTCCTAAGATCAGAAACTCTAGAATATTCTCAAAATATCCTACACCTGCCTCATGCCACGTTGAGTTGGAATCTACTTCAATTGTGTACCTCTTCCACCTTTTTTGATACCACAGTTCATAAGCCATACTGTTGCTATTTAATATTGTATTTTCTTATACTTAAGTCACACATGCACGGGTGCGCGCGCACACACACACACACACACACACACCTCAGAAGTAAATACCTAGTACCCACTGTAGATTTTCACACTTTAAATTTTTTAAGTTTTATTTCTTTATTTTGAGAGAAAGAGGGAGCATGAGCATGTGCGTGAGCAGGGGAGGGGCAAAGATAGAGAAGGAGAGAAAGAAAGAATCCCAAACAGGCTCTGCACTGTCAGCAAAGGAGCCTGACACAAGGCTTGAATCCATGAACTATGAGATCATGACCTGAGCCAAAACCAAGAGCCAGACACTTAAGTGACTGACGGAGCCACCCAAGTGCCCCTGATTTTCACACTTTATTTTTATTTTTTTTTAAATGTTTTATTTATTTATTTATTTCTAGGAGAGATAGAGAGAGACAGCGTGAGCAGGGGAGGGTCAGAGAGAGAGGGAGTCACAGACTGAAACAGGCTCCAGGCTCTGAGCTGCCAGTCAACACAGAGCCCGACGCGGGGCTCGAACTCACGAACCGCGAGATCACGACCTAAGCGAAAGTTGGACGCTCAACCGACTAAGCCACCCAGGCGCCCCGATTTTCACACTTTAAAAAATCTTCTAAGCCTTCATCTTTCAAACCTAAGATTTCTGACTTTTTATTCTGCTATAGTTAGCTTCATTCCCTTGATCATTCTGATTATCTCCCTCTGGATGTTCTCTAACTCTTTCTGGAACCACAATTAAAATTTTAGAATATTCTTAGAGGAGCTGAAGAATGTTTTCATAAAATTGGAGAGATGGTGTCTGTTATTTCCATCATCCCCATTCCAGGGGCATGCAATTGTCATTAGAGACCAACGTGAGCAGGAAACAAACAAAACCTACTAAATGTGTTCTCTGGGTCATAATTAATACTTATCTATAACTTAGTATTAGGGTCCATGTTTGACCTACAAAAACTATGAGACGTCTTGCAGTTTATTTCCAACAGCTTAGCATTTTGGTACTTCAAAGATGTTAACACTTACTGCAAACCTGAGAGGTTTCTTTGCCTTTCTGTAGCCAGAGTGCTTACAAAAATATCAACTGAAAGATATCTCAATAACTATTTCTGGGTGACCAGAAACTATTTTTTGCAGTTAGTTTCTCCATCATGAGAAGTGCCTATCGGGTTTCTGAATGTTGATACAGATTTGGAATAGTGAGTGTTCTGAACAGCATGTATCACATCTTTTTAAATATTTTTTAACATTTATTCATTTTTGAGAGACAGAGAGAGACACAGCATGAGCAGAGGAGGAGCAGAGCGAGAGGGAGAAACAGAATCTGAAGCAGGATCCAGGCTCTGATGTGTCAGCACAGCACCTGATGCAGGGCCCAAGCCCACAAACCAACGAGATCATGACCTGAGCTGAAGTCGAATACTTAACTGACTAAGCCACCCAGGTGCCCCAGCAGGTACCACATTTACTGCTCTGTTCCTTCAAGACTCAAGTGAAACTCATTCGGCTTCAGTAATTTGTCTACATTTGGTTTATCAAGAATGAATTCCAACCAATTTGGTGACTTAAATACATATATAGTTGCAACTGTATCTAAAATAGCCTATGTATTTACTTTTAGATTGCTGTTTGCATTGAAAAACAGCTTGAGAATGAAAATTTTCACATGGCCTTTGTTAGTAAAGACAAATTTAAATCATTCACCCTTTCTCTTCCTACCCTTTTTCTTGGGTTCTGTTCCTTTTAACTGTGATCATTTTTCCTCGATTTTTAAGACATTTACTACCGTGTTTTGATACAAAATAATCTTAGAATTACATGGAAATAATTTTATTTGCCCTACTTAGCAAGTATACCTGTACTTTCAACTATAATACTTGCATGGTTTTTAGAAAAGTACCTTTTCTCTATTATAGCCATTTTTTTAACATTCTCAGTAAATCTTTCGGGGTTTGTTTGGTGTGTATATTCTAACCAAACACATAATGATTTTTGGTCCCATCACATACTGTTTTTGGTTTCCAATAAGATTATGTTCAAGTCCCTATAATTTTCAATGTATTATGTACTATAATAACTATCCCATTCAGGATTTTATATACTCTTCAATTTTATCTTAGCTCCACTACACCATTAAGGGTAAGTTTCTTTGGATTTTACTCTTATAACAAAACACTGAACCTATCATGCTCTAATTGTTTGATTTACTATTATATATGATTTTCCATTAAAGGGGCACATGTCCTATCTTCAAGTCAATTCCTTGTAATATCATGTTGACCTTTACGTTTTTAGATGAATATTAAAAAGTTACAGGTAAAATTTAAAATTTATCATATTTATTTATCGAGTCATAGTAGAAACTCTCCCAGCATTACAATTTCTGAGCTGTATTTTCACAAAAAAGATGGGAGTTCCCAACAAGTCACATGAATCACATTGGAAGAACTTAATCATAGCCTCAAAAAGTATATGATACTCAAGAAATATTTTTCCAGGATTATCAATCCATTTGGTTACTGTCAACTAGTAGTAACATCTCTAATACTTTTTATTAAAGAGAGTTATTTTTATTGCCTAAGTCCACAGAAACAAATCCTTAAGAATTTCATACATTAAGTTAAAGATTTAGCAGTACCCCAAAGAATTATTATAACAAGCCATATTTAACTGAATAAAAATAAACCTTGTTACCTACCTGACAAATAGCAAATCCAAAACCACTTGCGGAAACATTAACTGCAATTGGCTGTACCACCGCAAGCTGAATAAAGGTGAATAAAAGGTGCATAAGGTTAATATTCCATATCTAGGTCCTGCAACGTAGCACCAGAAATCAGTGTTCTCTCACACTAGGAGTGTGCGTCATCTGCGGAAAGCTCTAAGAATTTCACACAGCCTCACATGTCAAAAGCTGTGGGCTAATCAGGGAAGAGACGTGAAGGCAGATGAAGGGCACACTCTCCAGGCACCCTCACCTTTGCCCTCTGGGAGGGCACATTAGTGCTACCGACAGGGCTGCCCTTCTGAAGCAGAAAAGACAAGAAACAAAAGTCCTCTCCATCCTCCAGTCTCCTTAGACAGCACCTAATCTTCTGGCCTTCCTGTGAACCCACGGACACGTGATCACTGATTATGATTAACACTATTCCTTCTCTTCTACCACCACCCCTCTTCCTCAGTTTCCAGCCTTGAAGTTATCACTTTCATCCCTCACTCTATCAACCACAGGAGTAAAGTTAGGGTCTAAGATAATCCTTTATTCCGTCTCAAAGGAAGAATCCTACTACTGGTGCTATCAATTCTCCTAAGGGGACATGTGGTACAGCTAAAAAACAACATGGTCTGAAATCATGGGTTCAAATCCTAGCTCTACTATTACTAGCAACATGATCTTGAACAAATTACTTAACCTCTTTCTCAGCTTCAGTTTTATCATGTGTATGATGGGGGTGAAAGTACTTACTTTCTTAGTGTTGGTTTGAGAAGTAAATGCAATAGCACATGTAAAGAAATTTGGCACAGTGCCTGCAAAGAATAGGAACTTAATAGGTGTGTTCGTTCTCTTCCCAATATGATACAGCCCATGGTTCCTCCTTTTCCAAATCTTTCCAAAGTTCCCATCCCCTCCTTTCTTCCCCAGCTCACCACTTGAACCAAAGGAGGACACTCCTTCCCCCCAGTCCCTTTTCACGGCTCTAGAACAAGTCTTTGTTGAAGTCAATAGGATAGAAATAAAATAGCATTTCAGCATAAGGAATCATCTACATGGAATTTTAAATAACCACCCCTCTTGTCCACACCTCTGCCATCTGGAGGAGAAACCGGTTCTGTCTGTCAATCTGAAACTTTATAGGGCTTGGTGAACTGGGCCCCATCACAATCACTTGGATGTTTGTACTTTCTGTGTTCATTAGAGCTGCAAATTCAGATAAGGCCTTCAAGGCTACAATGGTGTCCTGTTGAGGAAAGAAAAATATGTGTGCATATAAGTATATATCAAGGTCACCAAAGAGTAAATTAAGTAATGTTTAGGACACCCACTATGCATTCATCCACCTTTCTTGAGAATGGGGCTCTCCTTTCTTCATTTTTGAATGTCCTTGACCTACAGTTCAGGAGAAGCTTGGGAAATATCTGCTGACTGAAACTGATCTACTGTATCAGTTACCATAGATGAAAGACGACCAACACAATGGGGTACTAATTTATTCCATATACATATCAGATATGTTGTTTATATCAGTGATGAGAAAAAATTAAAATGAGTAACCCAGACCTTTGACTTAAGGTACTAAATGTTTTAATTGCCAATTTTATTAAGTCATGAAAAAAGCAATCATATACTTCCTTTTAAAATTACATATATATTTAAACTATTAATTAGTTTAACAAATTAAAAACTATGGGGCACCAGGGTGCCACAGTCAGTTAATCATTGACTTTTGGTCTCGACTCAGGTCATGACCTCATTTTTCATGAGCTGGAGCCCCACATCAGGCTCTGAGCTGGTGGTGCGGAGCCTGTTTGGGATTGTGTCTCTCCTTCTCTCTGCCCCTCCCAGGCTTATGTGTGTTCTCTCTGTCTCTCTCTGTCTCTCTCTCAAAATAAATAAATAAACATAAAAAAACTTAAAAACTATCATCACTCACCTGGGTAGATGCAAAACCTCCCAAGCTATTTCTTTGCCGGCTGAGCCACTTCATAATCGGGATTCCCTCAGAAACCTGATATTGCAGGAAGTGTGAGAGCAGCGCATAGGCCGCAATTTCAATATCCAGGGAGCGTGGCTGCCAGGATTCAGAAAGTTTAGACTCTGAAGACACCCAGAATTGCATGTCTCCTGCAAAAGATAAGTAGTAATAATCTGACCAACTGAATAAAAATACATTTTATACCATTAAATATCCTTACACTGGTCCAAGTTCTACCTGACTAAATATAGAAATATATATGTACATATTTATGCCATGCAAATATATGTGTATTTGCAAACACAGACACACTTATAAACATGCATATGTCACTTTCTAAAGTATCATAACTTTTAAACTTTCATCCTTTTCCTCTTGCTTATATTTGAGAATGTTTTGATGAAAATAATTTCCCAAGAGAAATCCCACATGTTTGGCTCAAGACTAAACAGCTATAACATATACTCTAGAAGATAATGTATATAACTTTTCTGACCAGGCCATTCCCAAAATATTTTAGGATACATTAGAAAGAACTCTGTTCTGGGAATCTGCCATTAACCAGCTCTAATGTTCTAGGAAACCTCGCCTTTTTTTCATTATCTGAAATTTGGTGTTATAAGTTCAAAATCCAAGGCCCCAAGAAAAAAATGAAGGACCGTGGCCAACTCGACAATCTTCCTAGAAATATCCCTGCTTCTCCCAGAGGAACATCTTACTTGGTGCTCCCTACCTCCTTTCAAATATTACTCTTCAGATGATTACACTTAGGTGGAATGTGAAATAACTACCACTTGAACAAGCATAGAAGAAATGTCAAGGACTTCCATCCCTATGTAATAATATATCCCCAGCACTGCAGCAGTCAAAAAAGATAGTAAGAATTCATTCTAAGGTACTGCTAACAATATGCGATATTTTTCACAGTCTTAGAAATCGCTTTCTGTAGTGTAGTGTAGAAAGCACTTTCTACAATTATCCCTTCTTGAATCAACAGGGCTTTGAATCAGTAGACATTATGTAAAATTATTTTTGCCCACCCATCCCCATCTCTATGTCTGTGTGTATATCTGCCTATCTCTCTCTGTCTCTCCCACACATCCACACCACTCCCTGGTTCCCTGACCAAAGAGCCCATTTGGGAAGTAGCAACACCTGTGCTTTTGTCCTGTTGCAGCTCCTTAGAACAAAAAGTTATCCAACTCACTTAATAGCATTTTTTGGCATTTGCATTTCTATTAGTTAGCATATTCGTTCAAATTTTGAACATTTGCTAGCAGTTATTCCCATTTTATAGTTAGGGGAAAAAACTAAAACTCATAAAAGCAAGTGGTAAAACCAGAATTCAAACCCATGTCTCTCCACAATCCAACGTCCTAATGACCACTGAAGGCCACCCAGCCAGAAATGGTATCAGAGAACCCAAAAGGTAACTGACATAGAGCAGAACAGATCTAAAAGAAGGAAACACCCAAGTCCCAAATTCTCTTGAAAACTCAGGGAGAGCAGAAGCAGCCATGTCAGACCCATCAGATCTCATCTGCATTTCATTTTTCTTCCCATTCAAAGATTTTTTTAATGTTTATTTATTTTTGAGAGACAGAGACAGAGGACAGGTGGGGGAAGGGTAGAGAGAGAGGGAGACACGGAATCCAAAGCAGACTCCAGGCTCTAAGCTGTCAGCACAGAGCCTGATACAGGGCTTGAGTTCACAAACCATGAGATCATGACCTGAGCTGAAGTTGGACGCTTAACCCACTGAGCCATCTAGGTGCCCCTCTTCTCATTCAGAAGATATAAATGTTATCAGCTTCACACCTGGCTTACAAAACCCTCTCACATAATTTATATATTTCATAATGCATAGCAGTCTAACAATCTCAAACAACCCCATGCATTACCTTCCTGTTCTGCTCTCCAAGTCAGCATATTCAAAGCTTCCTTGGCTTTAGGGCTCCCCACAGATGACAGTGCATAAGTTATAAGAGCTAGAGTATAATTATCTGAAATTCCTCTATTAAATTCAGACTCCAAAAAGTTGATTGACTCTTGAACATCAATATTAGGCTTGAAAAAAAAAAAAAAACCATACATTTTACTATTCAAAATAACTCATTACCACACATTTAAATGAGCATTTTCAAACATTTGTTCAAAAAGTAATTTCAGTGTCTGTTAAGCACCTAACTTTTCCTAGGCAGTAGGAATCAATGATGGTCACAGACATTTAAAGATTTGCTATTCATTTTGAAAATAACACTGCTTTTGAAAGAGAAATGAAGGAATCAAACCCATTTATAATTGCAGCAAAAACAATAAGATATCTAAGAATAAACCTAACCAAACAGGTGAAAGACCTGTACTCTGAAAACTATAAAACACTGATGAAAGAAATTGAAGATGACACAAAGAAATGGAAAGACATTCCATGGTAATGGATTGGGAGAACAAATATTGTTAAAATGTTGATACTACCCAAACAATATATACATTTAATTCAGTCTCTATCAAAATACCATCAGCATTTTTCACAGAGCTAAAATAAACACTCCTAAAATTTGTATGGAACCACAAAGACCCTGAATAGCCAAAACAATCTTGAAAAACAAAAGCAAAGCTGAAGGCATCACAATTTCAGACTTCAAGTTATATTATGAAACTGTAGTAATCAAAACAGTATTGTACTGGCACAAAAACAGACACACATATCAACAGAACAGAATAGAAAATCCAGAAAGGAACCCACAACTACATAGTCAATTAATCTTCAATCAAGCAGGAAAGGATATCCAATGAGAAAAAGATCGTCTCTTCAACAAATGGTGTTGGGAAAACTGGACAGCAACATGCAAAAGAATGAAACTGGGCCACTTTCTTATACCATTTACAAAAACAAATTCATAATTTATTAAAGGCCTAAATATGAGACCTGAAACCATAAAAGCCCTAGAAGAGAACATAGGCATAACCTCTTTGACACTGGCCATAGCAACTTTTCTGGATATGTCTCTTGAAGCAATAGAAACAAAAGCAAAAACAAACTACTGAGATTACAACAAAATAAAAAGCTTCTGCACAGCAAAGGAAACCATCAACAAAACTAACAGGCACATCTATGGAATGGTAGAAGATATTTGCAAATGACATATCTGATAAAGGGTTAGTATCCAAAACATATAAAGAAATGATACAACTCAACACCCAAAAAACAAATAATCCTATTAGAGATGGACAGAAGAGGGGCACCTGGTTGGCTTGGTCAGTGGAGCATATGCCTCTTGATCTCAGGGTTGTGAGTGTGAGCCCCATGTTGGGTATAGAGATCACTTAAAAATAAAATAAAAAAGGAATTTCTTTTTTAAAAATGGGCAGAAGATATGAATAGACAGTTTTCCAAAGAAGACATACAGATGGCCAACAAGTAAATCATAAGATGCTCAACACCACTCATCATCAGGGAAATGCAAATCAGAACTACAATGAGATCACACCTATCAGAATGGCTAAAATCAACAACACAAGAAATAGCAGGTGTTGGCAAGGATGTGAAGAAAGGGGAATCCTCTCGCACTGTTGGTGGGAATGTAAACTGGTACAGCCACTCTGGAAAACAGTACGGAGGTTCCTCAGAACATTAAAATAGAACTATCCTATCATCTAGCAATTTCACTACTAGGAATTTACCCAAAGAATACAAAAATACTGATTCAAACGGATACATGCACCCCAGTGTTTATACCAGAATTATCTACAATAGCCAAATTATGGAAACAGCCCAAGTGTCCACTGACTGATGAATGGATAAAGAAGATGTAGTATACATACAAACACCCATACACCCACAACACGCACACACACAATGGAATATTACTCAGCCATAAAAAAAAGAATGAAATCTTGCCACTTGCAAACACATGGATGGAACTAGAAAGTATTATGCTAAGCAAAATAAGTCAGAGAAAGACAAATATCATAGGACTACACTCATGTGGAATTTAAAAAACAAAGCAAATGAACAAATAAGGTAAAAAAGAGAGAGAGGCAAACCAAGAAACAGGCTCTTTTTTTTTAATATTTTTATTTATTTCTAGGAGAGAGAGAGAGACAGTGTGAGCAGGGGAGGGTCAGAGAGAGAGGGAGTGACAGACTCTGAAACAGGCTCCAGGCTCCGAGCTGGCAGTCAGCACAGGGCCCGACGCGGGGCTCGAACCCACGAACCGCGAGATCATGACCTAAGCGAAAGTCGGACGCTTAAGCGACTAAGCCCCCCAGGCGCCCCTCCTATATTTTCTTTGATGAAATGTCTGTTCAGATATTTGGCCTATTTTATTTTATTTTTTTATTTTATTTTAGAGAGAGAAAAAGAGAGTGTGTGAGCAAGGGAGAGGGGCAGAGAATGGGAGAGAGAATCTCGGTCAGGCNAGAGACAGTGTGAGCAGGGGAGGGTCAGAGAGAGAGGGAGTGACAGACTCTGAAACAGGCTCCAGGCTCTGAGCTGGCAGTCAGCACAGAGCCCAACTCGGGGCTCAAACCCACGAACCGCAAGATCATGACCTAAGCGAAAGTCGGACGCTTAACCGACTAAGCAACCCAGGCACCCCGGGACTCTTAACTATAGAGAGCAAACTGATGGTTATCAGAGGGGAGGAGGCTGGGGAGATGGGTGAACCAGGTGATGGGACTAAGAAGGGCACTTGTGATGAGCACAGGGTGCTGTATGGAAGTGTTGAATCACTAAATTCTTCATCTGGAAGTAATATTACAGTGTATGAAGTAACTGGAATTTAAATAAAAACAGAAAGAAAGAAAAGAAACTTAAATTTTTTTTAAAAAAAGAAGAAAAGAACACTGCTTTTCAGTTTTTATGAGTAAAAAACAGGCACCATTCCCTAGAAGGAATAAGAAATAAAAAGCAGAACTTTTGCCATTGTTTCTACCATTTAATATCATGAACTCAGATGAGAGCACAAAATACAGCTTGAGAAAAATATTACTCACATCTGACCTCAGGTGTTGAGGCTCTAGATTTAGGGGAAAGTTGATTTTCCATGTGCCTAGTACTGGACTAGGGAAATAGTAGGAGCTTACAACAGAGAATGGTTGTTTTTGATCCTGTGAAATGCAGTTGGCATTAAAGCAATAAAGGCATCAATCACTGAGACAGCTCTGGAGCAAAATTAAGCTCATTAGCATAACTTTCCATGTATACACATTCTTATCCAGACATCCATGCCTTTTTAACATGATTTTTAGAGTGTGGGTGTACTCTGTACTAAATTAGCAGACATTGTCATTGCTCCATGATATTTTAGAAATTAAAAAAAAAAAAATCTTTCACAATCTAAATGTGCTAGAATACATTCCCAAACTCTGAAGAATCTTCTTTCCCCTAAGAAATTAACCTTTCCAATGATAAAATATGCATTGATTTATCTTACCAATAGCAAGCACAACATTTATATTAGAAAGCATTTTTAGAATTCTCTTTGTTATTCTAAAAGAGTGAGTTCTTCATTCTCAGATTCTAAAATAAGGCCAGAAATGCCAAGCCAGAAGGTATCCAAATTCAGACCTCAAATGTGATATAAAATTGCAAAAGCCTTTAAGTTTCCAGACACATATTTGATCCATCAAGACCTACCTTCCTTGTAATTCCTCGCCCATCATTTATTAAAGATTAAATACCTGATATTTTTTATATCTCAGGAGAGAAGTCACAACATAAGCTGTAAGTGTTACTGGACTTTTATTGCCACCTTGAAGCTCACTATGGATCACTCTTCCTGGCTCCCAAAATTCACCATTGGATTTCTGACGTCCTTTGAGCCAAGTATATGTTCTGTGTAACACATTCGGATCAATATCTATATAAGGATCAGCTTCAAGGAAACATCTTAAAACAAAAGCTGACAACCTAGGTGAAAAAGGAGAAAAAATATATAAAATACACTTTATGAAGTCCTCTAAATAACAATGAGCAAGAAAATACCAACAGTAACAACATAGTTTCTCACCAGAAGATTCACCAAAGGATGGTAACTGAAGAAGGAACAGAGGGAAGAAAGACAACAAAGAAACAACATAAACATCTCAGCCTAGCTGGTAGGTCCAGTTTCCACTTGAGTGTGGTCAAGAAATTCCAGGTCAACTCACAAAATACCGGATTTGGAAAGGAATTTAAAAGTCATCTAATCATGCCTTATTATTTTATAGATTCAGAATGTGACACTCCAGGAGAGTTAAATAAATTGTCCAAGGTGGGGTGCCTGGGTGGCTCAATCGATTAAGCGTCCGACTTCAGCTCAGGTCATGATCACATGGTTTGTGGGTTTGAGCCCCACGTCGGGCTCTGTGCTGACTGCCAGCTCAGAGCCTGGAGCCTGTTTCAGATTCTGTGTCTCCCTCTCTCTCTGACCCTCCCCTGCTCACGCTGTCTCTCTCTCTCTCAGAAATAAATAAAACATTTTTAAAAATTTAATAAATAAATAAATATAAAAATAAATTGTCCAAGGTTATCATCTTTGGACTCTTCTAGGTATTTACCAAAGAAGATCTCATCACACACTTGGCTCAACCCTAATGCCAGGGATGAACTATATATAATTCACAGTCAAATCGTAGTACTTTTAAGTAGAGAAAAATGGATAGTTTCTCTCCTATAAGAAGTCAGAATATTACAGCCTAAGAACCAATCAGTCTGGGCCAAATCTGGCCCTTGTGCCAAAGCCAGCCCAAGGTCTATTTATGTGTGCCTCTCTTCCACCACCCTCCACCTGAGAATGGTTATTAAAGAGAAAAAGAAAAGAAAAGAAAGAAAGAAAGAAAGAAAGAAAGAAAGAAAGAAAGAAAGAAAGAAAGAGAGAGAGAAGGAAGGAAGGAAGGAGAGAGAAGGAAGGAAGGAAGGATGGAAGAAAGGAAAGAAAGAAAGAAAGAAAGAAAGAAAGAAAGAAAGAAAGGAAGGAAGGAAGGAAGGAAGGAAGGAAGGAAGGAAGGAAGGAAGGAAGGAAGAAAGAAAGAAAGAAAGAAAGAAAGAAAGAAAGAAAGAAAGAAAGAAAGAAAGAAAGAAAGAAGGGAGGGAGGAAGAGGAGAGGAAACAACAGAGATTCTATGTGGCCTGCAATGCCTAACATATTTACTATCTGAGCCTTTACAGCAAAAGTCTGCCAATGCTTGCTATGGAACAATAAATATTTAGATGAAAAGATCATCAAGCAATAAAACACTGAAACCTTTCTATTTATGGATCTATATTCTGATACATGCCAAAAGAAAATTTGAAGCAGATATGGTTCATCCTATGAAATGTTTAGTGTGATAAATATCACTAATATTCAGTAATATCTGGTCCTCTATTCTACTTTGAGTGTGCAGAGAAATTCACTTCTTTGCCCTTTCGAAGTTAAGAGCAAAGGTCACATGGCCTGTGAGCAGCTCTGATAATGATAAACTGAAGAAATGCTGCACCCAGGCTGAAGTACCTAATTACCAGTGGTAGATACTCCAGCCTTCTCTTTCCAGGCTGCTGCAAGCCTGGAGCCTCCTGGGGAGATGGTGGCAGCTGACAGACTACAGAGCCCCCTGCTGACCCAAAGAAGAAATGCAGCCTGAGCAAGAAAGAAGCCCTTGTTAAGGGATTTTAGGGGTTGCTGTTACCACAGTGTGCCTTGTCTAACCCGACTGCTACAGTTAGTCAACCTTCTTCTAGGTGAAATGTAGCACTGACAACAGTGCAAGGAGAAAAAGTAATCATCCAAAATCAGCCACATAGATTCCATTCTGGAGGAAATCTGGATGCTTATTACTTAATTCTATCACTGTTTTCACAAAAAAATAACCTTAAAGAAACAATGTTGACTGTATTAACACAAAATTTGTATTGATCATGTCTGATTAAGAAAAGAACTATGTTGGGGCGCCTGGGTAGCTCCATCGGTTGAGCATCCAACTCTTGATTTTGGCTCAGGTCATGATTGCAGGATGGCGGGATGGAGCCCTGAGTCAGGCTCCATACTGAGTGTGGGAGTGCAGGAGCCTCTCTCCCTCCACCCTTTCCCTACTGGCATGCTCTCTCTCTAATAAAAAGCCCTTAAAAAAAATAAAGAACTATGTCATAATCACTCAGTATTTCTAACCAGTTTTTCTTGTCAACTATACCATCATCAAAAAGTATTTTATGGGGCACCTGGGTGTCTCAGTCAGTTGGGCATCCAACTTGGGCTCAGGTCACAATCTCATGGTCAGTGAGTTGGAGCCCTGCATCAGGTTCTGTGCTGACAGCTCAGAGCCTGGAGCCCGCTTCGGATTCTGTGTCTCCCTCTCTCTCTCTGCTCTTCCCCCACTCATGCTCTGTCTCTCACTGTCTCTCAAAAATGAATAAATGTTAAAAAAAAAAAAAAGTTTCTTAAGTATTTTTATTGCTTTCCCTACCACAAAAAAGGGGGATTTATGACTTACCTAAATAAAAACATTTTACTTATTATTGCTTTAAAACCATATTTACAAAGGAAAACTTATTTTAAAGCCAGGCAATGGGAAAAGAAACCTATAAGTCTATATATAATGGGACACATCCGTCAATTCCATGGCCATTTTGACCTAATGAGAGCCCATTCATGAAAGATTTGTTCTGTTAGTCAAACACTTACCAAGTACTACCAGAAGGATCATCATTCCCAAAAGCACTGAAAGAGCCATCTTCCCTCTGATAGAGAAGTTCTCTTTGATAACCTGAAGACACAAAAGTAGATAATCAATGTAATCACAACTTGAAATAAATAAATTTCTAATCATGTCTTTAAATTGAGGAAACATGAACAGAGAATGTAAAAGAAGACATCAAATTAACAACTGATATTGAATATTTTCTATAGTAAGTGCTGTGAGAAATTTAAAATATCAACACTTCTTAAGCAGAATGGTGAAATAAGAACTGTGATAGCCCCAAATAAAATTCAGAATAATACTATAATGGACACAACAATTCTAGCCATTTTAAAGCAAGCAAAATTAAAGGCCAAGTTTTATTTAATTCTGTAGTATTGACTACGATAGTTTCCATGCTTAATCATCTAAAGCTGTTTGCTACCTAAGAAAAATAGTATCTAAAGTATGTAAAAATACTTTATATTTTTTAGGCAAGAAATAGCACGGGAAAATTGCTAAATAATGTAAGGCAATTGCTTTAAAACATTTTTGGCCATGGCCAACTGAGGTAAACCAAAGGACCAACTGGTATACCCACCACCTCAATCCAAATTCTAACTATAAAAAAACAACAACAACAAAAAAACCATGGGGCGCTGGGTGGCTCAGCTGGTTAAGCATCTGACTTCGCCTCAGGTCATGATCTCATGGTTTGTGAGTTTGAGCCCTGCGTCAGGCTCTGTGCTTTGTATTCTCTCTCTCTCTCTCTCTCTCTCAAAAATAAATAAACATGTAAAAACATTAAAAACAAAAAACAAACAAAAAAGAACCCGACAGTGGTAACAAAGTCTCACTACAGAAGTAAATTGAGGAGGGGGTTAAGGCTCATGTAGCTACTTTAATAAAAGCAGATGTTTCATATTCACAAACAAATGGTTGCAAATAAGGCAGATGTTTCATATTTGCAAAACAATGCATGCAGGTCTCAAAGACCAGTGACTGAGAAATCATAGGCCAAAGACTAAAAGATTCACCAAACAACCCACAACAAACTAAGTTGCTAAAAATGAAATTAAAATAGCAGTAATTTAGCCAAGTTTCCACTAAAGGCAGGTGACGTCACACAGTGTGAACTTTGCAGCATGGTCACATAGAGCCTGGCAACCAGAAACATTTATAAAATGTTGAATTCAATCCCTCGTAAACTCTAGTAACAAAAAAAGTTTGCTTTATGAATAACACATTTTAGAAGAATCAATAACTAGAATTATTCATATTTAATTAACAAAATATGAGCATTAACAGTTTAAAATTAATCTGCTCTTGCCATGTCCCGAACTTTCTCCCTGACCTTCTCCCCAGACTCCCAGATCTGAGTATCTGGTTTAGGCTACAATAAGACGCAGTGTAAAAAACAAGACACTGTTTCATGGTGATCTTTAATACTTAGAGTAAAAGAAATATAAACAACATTTAGGTGATTTCAGAATTTTGTTGGATTTAAAGAATGGGTTATAATCTTGATATTTACAACTGAAATACTACAGTACAATAATTAATATCCAATCTTTATCCAACACTATGTGTCAGGAACTGTCCAAAGCCCTTTCACACATTAACTCAGGTAATTCTCACACCTCTATGATAGAGATGCTATTTAGAGGTTGCATCTTCAGGGATGATGACACTGGAACTCAGAACACGCCAAGTGCAAAGTCATCCAACTGGGAGGTATTGAAGCCAGAAATTAGCCAACTTCTTTGACCTGACATAGCCAAGGCCTATGTCTCCAGAGCCGCTGTTTTCCTGCTGGCCCACAGAACTCTTTTAGCAGTTAATGTATGAAAAGTCCTCAGCACAGTACATTTTACATGGCAAGCCCTCAATGAACAATAAATATCACTCCATACTACGAGCATAGGAAAAAGCTTTCTAACCATCCAATTTCTCTTTTTTTTAATGTTTTTATTTATTTTTGAGAGATAGAAAGAGCATGAGCAGCGGACGGACAGAGAAAGAGGGACACAGAATCTGAAGCAAGCTCTAGGCCCTGAGCTGTCAGCACAGAGCCTGACATGGGGCTCAAACTCACAAACCATGAGATCATGACCTGAGCCAAATTCAGACGCCTAACTGATTGAGCCACCCAGGTACCCATCTAACCACGCAATTTCTAAGAAAATATTTAATAAATGTGACCATAAAAAATTGTTTTAAACTTTTCCATGGCAGAACACACTATTAGCAAAGTTAAAAGATGATGGATTAGAAGAAACATTTGCAACATATAACACAGATAAATGGCCTAATATTAACATATACATTTTATATATATCTTTATATATTATTACTACATATCTTTACATATACTCCCATAAAGTATCTTTTAAGTTTAGAGAAAAAAAGTAAATCTCCTACAGAAAGAAAAATGGACAAAAGACAAAAACAATTTCACCAAAAAAGTGAGAGGGAGAGAGAAAGATGGACCTCGGTATATGGGAAAATGCTCAACTTCATAATAAGTGAAATGCAAATTAAAACTACATTGAGATAACATTTCTCACTCATCTTATTAGCAAAGATTCAACAGTCTGACCACTCATTCTGTTGGGAAGGCTATAAGGAAACCAATACCTCTTTCATTGCTCCAGGACACTCAGAATGTATAACTACTGTGTAAGGGAGTATCTATACCTTTTGACCTAATAATCCCACTTCTAAGACTCTACCCTGAAGATAGCTCCAACAACCCAAAAATATGTGCAGAAAATTATTCATTGCAGAATAATTTTGTTTGTAATTGCAAAAATACTGGAAGTAGGGGCACCTGCATGGCTCAGTTGGTTAGGCATCTGACTCTTGATTTCAGCTCAGGTCATGATCTCACAGTTCGTGAGTCTGAGCCCCACGTTGGGCTCTGTGCTGGCAGCTCAGAGCCTGCTTGGGACTCTCCCTCTCTCTCTCTCTCCCTCCCTCCCTCCCTCCCATACACATCCTCTCCCCCTGCCTCCCCCTCTTTCTTTCCCTTCCTCCCTTCCTCCCTCCCTCAAAATAAGTAAATAAACTTAAAAATTACTGGAACTACCTACATGCCCCCAAATTGGAGACTGGTTGAATAAATATAGAACTTATACAGTGGAGTCTATGAAACTGTGAAAAAAAGATGAGGAGTATCTCTCTGAACTCACAAGAGTGATTTTCTGTATGCACGATTAAGCGAAAAAGACAAAGTCTAAAATAGCATGCTTTATATACTACCTTTTGTGAAGAAAAATGGGAAATAAGAAAAAATATATGTGTTAATTTCTGCAGAGAGAGAGAGAAAGAAACTAGAAATGAAGTTACCCACAAGGAGTTGGGAGAAGAGATACAAGAGAGAGATACCCCTTTGCATATACCTTTTAGAATAGGTTCGACTTTTGGAAGCATATTAATGTTCTACATATTCAAGAAAGAAAATAAATAAGAATAGCAAAAATGATAGGTATTATTAACACTACTTTAGCTCACTTCAACATGTTTTTAGTTTTCATAAACCTTGAAAATAACACATCATATAATCTCTTCCTTTTTCAAAGGCAGAGTTCACAGAGAAGCAGAATAACTTTCTAGTGTTTACAAAGGAAATTAGCAAGAGTCCAAGATATTCTCCCTCAATTTCTAATTCAAGACTGAATCCACCAGATAGCAGAGTTTCACTGTGAACTCAATCTGACAGAGGAGGGGAGGAGAGGGGAAGGCAGGAGATGAGAGGAGGGAGGGAGGGATGGAGAGGAGAGGAGAAAGAAGAAAAGAAAACGTTCAGGACCCACCATCACTACAGGAGGTGCCTCTGTGGGAAGAAGGACCAACTTCTAAAAGGAGGACCATGTGCCTCCAACCCCCCAAATCATGTCAACAACTGCAGTTCCAAGTATGAGTTATTGTAAAACCAGTCAGAGAGAGATGAGATCATGCAGATGAGATCAGTGCTTATGGAAATTACCCCTCAGGTGGCTGACCTCCAACAGTCCCCATTAATATCAACAACTAACACCATTCCACTCCTAGGGGCAGCCAGCCCAGAGGAGGGGGAGGACTCACAGACAATCCCTAGCTGTGGAGTACATTTCTTGAGCTGGCTTAGAGGACACTAGACCCCAAACCCCCAGTTCTGCTCCCATGGCAGAAGAAAGGAGAGAATCAGAACCCAGAGAGAGGAACTTCTTTGACTCTCCTAGTAGGAATACCCTGTGAGGTTTCCTTCCTCACTTTCAACCAGCCATGCATCATTAGAGAACCCTCAGCTGCGTATCCTTGCACATCAACACCATTCCACAAGCAGTAAAGGGCATTGTTGACTTGGCTGGAATATTTACCATAAATACAATGATTCAACAATCAGGGGCAGTCACCTCAGTTGGAGACTTCTCGTGATAGGTAAAAAAAAGGCACAACTATGGTCTTCTCTAAAAGTTTATGAGGAAATAAGAGTGTTGCCCTAAATTCCTTAGTTTCACGCATAGCTCTTGAGTTAGAAAGTAATAGCTCAGTAGGAATTAGAAGACACTTCTGAAAACTAAAATACAAAGGAAGTCAAGAGTTGATACGATAATGACCCAGGAACTATTATTTATAAAGGGCCAGACAAGATACATACTTACTGGGTCATGAATTTTCTTTGGAATAGCCATGAATGTAAAATATTTAAAATCTATCATAAGAAAGATGAAAACACTGTTCATAGAAACAAATAGAAAAATATTCTAAACATAATGTGACTTGGTTTACTTCAAGTGTCAAAATTACATTTAAACAAAAGAAGCAAAATCAGCTCCTTGTAACTCTATCACTCACCTCCTCTGGTAAAAAGCTGATAAAAATATTTTCTGTACTAAAAGAAAAGTAATTATGCTCAACGTCCTTACTCTGTATGGTGTGGAACGTGGAAAGTGTGAACTTACATCCTGGATGGTTAGTTTTCCAGTGTTTTCACTATCGCCTCTAGCCACACTTGTGACGACCAGAAGCAGTATCAGAATTCTCAAATCTATTTTTCCTGTTTTTATTTAAATGGAAAAGAAATATAATGTGTTTTCAACCAGGCTTGGTCTGAGTCTACACTTGAAAAATAGAGCCATGGGCACTATGATTTAAATATCTGAGGAAAACAAGTGGCTTCAATCTCTGATTCACAGGAGTTCCAGTCCTTATCAAAAACAGTTTTTGTTTTATGGTTCTATTTTTTCTTTTTGACAGCAAAAGAGACTTCATTCAATGATGTAGCTGTTGTTTTGAACAAAAAAACAATGGGTTAGGTTACAAGGGTCCTGGGCCAAGCATGATTTAAGTAAAACAATGCGCTGTTCATAAATGACATTTAAATAATATAATCATGACTCATGCCAAAGTGACTTTAATTTCTTGAAAAATAAAAACAACTACGGTATATTTAAAGGACTTTGGCAAATGTGATGGCAAAAGAAAAAACAAAGTCCCTGAAATGAGACACTGAGTTCATAATGAAAATCATTATACCAAGGAAAGCTTTTGTCCACTACTTTGAAATACAATTCAGTTCAGCATGTGAAATGATGTGTTTGGGGGAGCTCCATTGTGTCAACTTCCATCAGCCACTTCGCCTGCTCAAAAGGTGAGCTGAAAACACAGGTCCCATTTCCTAGCTAAGAAGAACCTCTCGAGGTCAGGTAGAACAATTTAGTGTTTATAAATAATCTCTGCATTACGGAAGACGTTCTGGGCCCAATCTCCACATTAGGATGATGAACATACAAAGAGATTAATGTTGACAGTAACTCACTGATCCAGTCTGTATTTACTGAGGTGCCTAGATAGCAATACAATGGTGAGATTAAACACGATGCCCACTGTCAGGGAGTTACCTTCTAGCACAGGAAACACACAGATAATAGGCGAACAAGATCATTTTAAATAATGTTAAGTGTGGTGAAGAAAATGAAATGGTGTATAAATGAGAGTTCCTAAATGGGAAGGAAAGGCCACTCTGAGGGAAACACCACCTAAATGATGAGAAAGGAGCCAAGCCATGGAAACACCAGAGGAAGAGGATCCCAGTTGAAGGAAGAGCAAGGTTAGAGACCCTGAAGCACCACAGAGCTGGGAGTGTTCCAAATGTAGCCAAGAGCAAGCCAAGGGAGGGCAGCCTCGGGCAAGGGGAGGGAGGGAGGCAAGGCCAGTTCACCCACTAGAGAACCCTTTAAAGAATTCTAAGGAAGGAAGTGGCATGATTTGAACATTTTCAAAAGATCCCTGTTAGTATATGTGGAGCCTGTATTGAAGGGGAGTGGGCATAGCAGAGAGGCTCTTAAAGGGAAGACACTGAACTGTCCAGGCGAGCAATGATGGTATTTGAGTGGAAGGATTCACCATGGGATGGAGACAGTGGAAGAATTTCACATTTGCTTTTGAGGCAGATGGACAAGACTTACTTGCTGACTGGGGACCCTAATGCCTCAGTCAAATGCAACTAACTATATCATAGCTAACAGTTATTGGGTGTTTACTGTGCTAAAGTACAAAAATATTTTATTTAATCTTCAAAACAGCCCCATGAAGTAGGTATTTTATTAGCCCTGTCTTACAGGTGGGAAAACGAGGCTGGGGGAAACCAGCCCAATGTTACAATTCATAAAGCTTACAAAATATGGAATTGTGTGGCATTTTCTAAAATATTTTATTTTATTTCATTAAACTATCCCAAAGACTATGTATCAACATATAAAGCAACAGTCTAGTTCCTATGTACTTTCTGCTTGAAGTCACACTAAATTTTGAATACAAGTCAGAATCTTGTTTTCGAAAGGTATAGAGTTAAATTATGACAATACCAAATATTTCTCATCTCCTTTAATATAACCATGATGGCAACGTGTAAAATCTCATTTGCTTTTAGCAGGGCAGACTTCCACAGGGAGCACCTGGTGCCACTTTTTTTTTTTCTTTTGGTGGTGCCACTTCTTAATCTCGTTATAATAGAACTTGAAAAAGCCAGCTCTTGTGTTTAAATATTTAAATATGAATGACCTACAAATACATGTATGAAGGAGAATCATTTTAATGTTTATTTATTTATTTTGAGAGAAAGAGAGAGAGAAAACAAGTAGGCGAGGGGCACAGAGAGAGGGAGACAGAGAACCCCAAGCAGTCTCTGTACTGTCAGCACAGGGCCCGACACGAAGCTCGAACCCAGGAACCACGAGATCATGGTCTGAGCTGAAATCAAGAGGTCGGACACTAAACCAACTGAGCCACCCAGGTGCCCCTGAAGGAGGATGATTTTATTTTATTTTATTTTATTTATTTTTTTATTTATTTCTAGAAGAGAGAGAGAGAGAGAGAGAGCGTGAGCAGGGGAGGGTCAGAGAGAGAGGGAGTCACAGACTGAAACAGGCTCCAGGCTCTGAGCTGGCAGTCAGCACAGAGCCCGACGCGGGGCTCGAACCCACGAACCGCGAGATCATGACCTGTGCAAAAGTCGGACGCTTAACCGACTAAGCCACCCCAGGCGCCCCACTAAGCCACCCAGGCGCCCCGAAGGAGGATGATTTTGAATGGGCAGCTCTGTATGGAAAGTACCAATCGCTAGATCTTTGAGAACTTCCTGGAAGACCCAACCAGATTTGAGGCCTGCAGGGCTTGACTCTAACCTGAGGGAAAATATACCACTATCTCCTTCCCCTTAGCAGCACTCAGATCACACCCAGCTCTGATTCCAATCCCTGGTCCCCCTCAGTCTGTCCTCTCATGCAGCATATGGCCCCTGACTCACAACCCCCTTCCCCCTCTTCATCCTGGTCTGTGCCAGACTACCCCAGGGAGAGCCAAGGACACTGACCGGCACTTCCTCTTGGAGCACCCATCTTACAGCTCACTCTGGTCTAACCTGACACTTCAGATGCTAGCCTTTGCTGTCTCCTTCCCTATAGGAGCCCACGTTCCTCGCTTACTATTTTATCAGAAGCCCCTTTGAGACCTCTTACACACTGGCCACACTCAAGCATCTTGCCAGTTCCTGGACCTTTTCCATCCTAAGCTCAACTGCTTTTAACAACCTAAGAACATTGCAAAGTAGAGTTATCCCCTATTGGTCTGAGGAAGAGCATGGACTCCAGAACCAGATCACCTGAGAGTAAGCAGGGTAAGTCGTGTAACCATCCTATGCCTCAGTTTCCTCCTCTGTAAAATGGTAATAGTAACAGTACACCCACCTCCTGGTGTTTGGGGAGAAGTAAATGAAAACATTTGTAAAACATTTAAACACAATTAGCTATTACCATTATTACGTAAAATTTAGTTCAGGATAAACAAGTCCCTACATAATGAGGGAACCTGGAAGAAAAGCTCACATCAAAATAGTGTCTTTAAGCTTTCTAATTCTTTTTTTTTGTTTGTTTGTTTGTTTTTTTATTTCTAGGAGAGAGAGAGAGACAGCGTGAGCAGTGGAGGGTCAGAGAGAGAGGGAGACACAGACTCTGAAATAGGCTCCAGGCTCCGAGCTGACAGTCAGCACAGAGCCCGACGCGGGGCTCGAACCCACAAACCGCGAGATCATGACCTATGCGAAAGTCGGCCGCTTAACCGACTAAGCCACCCAGGCGCCCCTAAGCTTTCTAATTCTTAACTGTGGAGAAGTTAACAAAACCTAACAACTGGCCTCTATTTGCATTTAACCGATTCATTCTTTTTTTTTTTTAATGTTTTATTTATTTCTGAGAGAGAGAGAGAGAGAGACAGCATGAACAGGGGAGGGTCAGAGAGAGAGGGAGACACAGAATCTGAAACAGGCTCCAGGCTCTGAGCTAGCTGTCAGCACAGAGCCCGACGTAGGGCTCAAACCCACAAACCATGAGATCATGACCTGAGGTGAAGTCAGACACTTAACCAACTGAGCCACCCAGGCGCCCCTTAACCCATTTATTCTTTAAAAAAAAAATAATAGCAAAACACTTGGGAGCTTAGAAGTGTGGACTTCATTTTTAGATTATACTGAACAAGGATTTTTTCTAGCATTCTGCATAAACCATTCTAATCCTCACGAATTTGATGGCAGCAGGTATCCCAAATTGTATACAGAGAGAAACTCAGCCACACAGAGATTTTGCTAGAAGTTCCCTAACATGGAAGCACAAAAGCAAGATTGAAACTTTGGGTGGTTGGCTTCTGGAGTATTTGAGGAAATCAAATTTACATTATTCTTGTTAGAAATATGTTTGTGTTTCTCTAAGTATGAACTTTAAGAACATGGACTCTGGGGCCAGGCAATGAGTTCAAATCCCAGCTCTGCCACTCACTTGCTACGTGACCCTGGGAAAGTTACCTTTTCTGTGTCTCAGTTCCTCATCTGTAAAAATAGGAAGATAATACTAACACTGTGAGCATTAAATGAGATATTGGGTGTAAAGTGCTTGGAACACAAATAAGCACTCAGCTCGTGATAACTGGTGTTATTTGCAAGTTGCAACTGCAAAGGAATCCGGGGAGAGTAATCTCCAGTGTGGCATTTTTCTGAAGGGCCAGCAGGGCCTCCCATACAAACTGTTCCCTTCTAACTCCCACCTACCTGACACTTTAAATGCACTGAGAAGGTTCCTGCCCCATGACACCACATGTGTTTATACACAGACTGTCTTCACTGAACAGAGAACTTCTTGAGAAGAAAGGCCCTGACCTCCTCTGTTTTCTCAGCGGTGGAAATGACACTGTCACTAACAGATGCTCCATAAATGTGTGATGAATAAATGAACACTCAGTCCTCTAGATTTTTAAGTAGCTTTAAATTTCAGGTCCCATATTAAAATACAAGCCCCTTTAGGGGCGCCTGGGTGGCTCAGTTGGTTAAGCATCCAACTTCAGCTCAGGTCATGATCTCACAGCTCATGAGATCGACCCCTGCATCTAACTCTGTGCTGACAGCCCAGAGCCTGGAGCCTGCTTCAGATTCTGTGTCTCCCTCTCTCTGCCCCTCCCCGACTCACACTCTGCCTCTCTGTCTCTCTCAAAAATAAATAAACATTAAAAAAAATACAAACCCCTCTAGACACTAACTCCTTAAATATGTTAGCAGCAATTGTGACTATTACATCTTCCTACTGCTTATTGTTCTAGCACATTTCAGCACCATCTAGTCCTACAACCACACAGCAAGGACAAATCCTATTTTGAAATATGGTTGAGGGGGAACTCTGTCTAAAAAAATGTTTTTACAAATAAAAGTATATTTATAAAACACTTACCTTGCCTCATAAAGGAAAGGGCTTTTTCTTTTAAGTTTTCTGTCAGTTGTTTCTTTTTAGTTAGGTAATCCAAAACATAAATATTTGGAGCAAAATTTATCATGTTCTGTTCACCACAGCCATAAGGCATCCGAATCAATGAAGCTAAGCCACTGATGGAGGAACCAAGGATATCTCCTGAAAGCATAAGATATTCAATACATTCAGCAAATAGTCAATAACGGTACCTCCTGGTGGTAATGAGACTCCCACTAAGTACAGAAGGCATTGGACATTGAAGCAATAATTATTCCACTGCTTGGAACAGAGTACAAACATTACATCAAGCTTTTAGGAAGACTGGCCAAATAACTGATAACACAGTGGCAACAAGCTTGTAAATTATGTGACACATCACTCTTTTAGCTCAGTTAAAGATGTGGCATGCACGAAGCAAAAAATAAGTTTAAAAATAATTCTTGAACAAAAATGTCAGGAATTGATCATAATGAAATCATCATTTTTATATAGAAAAGGAATGTTTTATGAGTAGTATTCTTCACATAGCTAGAACTTCATTCTCATTTCTTACTAATAAACTACAAACACTGGAGAAATCATTTTTTAAAGGCAAGGCTTATAGTAGTTTTCACTGTGTTCTATTTAGCAGCAACAAAGTAGAATTAACAAGTCAAAGTCTTTCCATGAATATCAGGATCAAAAAGGATTAGGAGTATTCTTCAAAATTAGTAATCTAAAATTAAACAAAATGCATGCTTAAGAGACACCTCTACCCACATTCTAACACCATGACTCAGGGAAATAAGTAAAAATTCAGAAATACAGAGGCTGAGTTCTAATTCTGACCCCATTGTGGCTGCATGGAGAAGAACATTCTTCTGTCTAGTTTATGTTAGATATTTATACCACTTCAAATCCAAAGACAGTGAGAATCTAATCCTAAAACAAATTTTTTTTTAAAAATGAGTCTAAAAAAGAAAGCCCTCTTTCAAGTGAAGAGGCTGCAGCCATGGTAGCATACCATGTCTTAAGCTTTAGATGTTAACACAGAAAAATAGAGGTTAAATTATTACCACTTATGCTTTTATAGTTTTTAATATTTAAAGTGAACATAAACTTAGACTGTCCATATTAAAAGAAGCAAAACTAATATTCACACTAATATTCTAGGCTACCAAATGGATTTTTTAAAATAAATACCATATAGGAGCACCTGGGTGGCTCAACTGGTTAACTTCAACTCAGGTCATGATCTCACAGTCTGGGAGTTTGAGCCCCGCATCAGGTTCTGTGCTGACAGCTCAGAGCTGGGAGTCTACTCTGGATTCTGTGTATCCTGCTCTCTCTGTCCCTCCCTGCTCACACTCTGCCTCTCCTTCTCAAAAATGAATAAACATTGAAAAGAAATCTTTAAGGAATAAATATCATATAAAAATACAACTTGGAAAGTCATTCTTTGCATCAAGTTTAAAAATCAAACCTTAACAGTATTTCAGTAACCAAAGATAGATTCACTCAATGTAAGAAGTGGTGATATACATTTGAAATTCAAGGCTTCTTTCCTGTGTGTGTGCGTGTGTGTGTGTGTGCGCGCGCACACACGTGTACTGCATCCCCCGTGTGTGTGCTGTACCTCCCAGCATCACAACACTGTGGGAGAATTTATTCCCCTAAGTAGAGAGCTTATTTAATTCTTCTTAAGAATTATACCCAAGGTGATCAAGCCCCATGTGGGGCTCCAAGCTATCAGCACAGACCTGCTTCAGATTCTCTCTCCCTCTTTCTCTGCCTCTTCCCCATTCTCTCTCTCTTACTTTCTCTCTCAATAAATAAATAAATAAATAAATAATACTTTTTTAAAAAGAATTATATTCAAGTCTCCCAAAAAGTCCTCTATGGAGGGCTTGGTTATTGGAATTATAATGGAAAACATTACACCTACAGAGGAGATTTAAAAGAACTTCCGAAAAAGTGCCTTAGGTCCTGACATCTGGAAGACCTAACAAACTATTTAGATTCGTTCATCTTCATTAATCTAAACATTTCCTTCAGTTATTTGTAAAGCACAACTATATAAACAAATCGTTTGTGTGGAAGCTATGTTTAACAATTGATGCAAAAACACATTTGGGTTGCCAGAAGGTGACCAGGAGAGGGTGAAGTCAGTGGCCTGCTTCCTGTTATAAAGGTTATCTGTGTGCTGCACACAGAACTGCTCGAGGCAATAGAGCTCAACCTTTGGTCATCAGAAGCACTTGTGGATCCTTTTCAAAATATACACACCCTAGCCATAGCTCAAGAAATGCTGATTGGGTAGGTCAGAAGTGGAGCTTTTACAAATCTCCACACAGGATTTTGATATTATCAGTGGTCGGGAGCCACGGAAGCCAGAAGCTCTGCTCTTAGAAATAATCCCTCCCATGGGGTGCCTCAGCGTCCAACTTCGGCTCAGGTCATGATCTCATGGTTCGTGGACTCGGGCCCCGCATCAGGCTCTGTGCTGACAGTTCAGAGCCTGGAATCTGCTTGGGATTCTGTGTCTCCCTCCCTTTCTGCTCCTCCCTCACTCATACTCCATCTCTCAAAAATAAACATTGAAAAAAAATTTTTTACTTAAAAAAAGGAATCCCTCCCTCCAGCCACATTATAAATGGGCCCTGCTACTCAGAGAATGGTCTTCACACACATCAGAAGCATCAACATCAACTGGGAGCTTGTTAGAAATGCATAATCCAAGGCCCCACCCCATGCCTACTACACCAGCATCTTCCTTAAACAAGATCCTCCACGTGATTCAGATGTACACTGAGATTGAGAACTGGGCTGGGACACATATCTGCTAGTCTTTCTATTGTAATCAGTAGTTGGTACCAATAGACATATATAAACAAACCAGGGGTCATGGCGATATATTGTATTCTTACCAATTGCAGTGATCTGAACTCTTTCACTACCACTCACTGTGTTGGGAGGAAATGAGAAACTCAAAGTTTTCAGGGGAGTTTGTAACTTGTGGACTGTCAAGTCTAACAAGATGGACTGTGAATACAATTTTTCTATTCCTTCAGCCTGTTGGAAAAAAGGAACATGATTAACATGGTCTCCACTCATCTGTCTACAGAGAACTTTATGAAAATAGTAAGACAATCAGCTGTCTGCATTATGAGTACAATTAGATAAATACCTACCATTTTTGATTCCCACTTCAAATCTGTTAACAAATGCTTACTTTCTAATTAAAGTAGACAAAACATTTCATGAAACAGCAATTGAGGGGTGCCTGGGTGACTCAATTGGTTAAGCATCTGACTTCAGCTCAGGTCACAATCTCACAGCTCATAAGTTCGAGCCCCATGTCAGGCTCTGTGCTGACAGTTCAGAGACTCGGAGCCTGCTTCAGATTCTGTGTCTCCCTCTCTCTGCCTCTCCCCCTCTCACATTCTGTCTCTGTCTCTCTCTCTCTCTCTCAAAAATAAACATTAAAATTTTTTTAATGTTTTATTTATTTCTGAGAGAGAGAGAGAGAGAGGCAGTGTGTGCAGGGGAGGGTCAGAGAGAGAGGGAGACACAGAATCCAAAACAGGCTCCAGGCTCTGAGCTGGCTGTCAGCACAGAGCCCGATGCGGGGCTCGAACCCACGAACTGTGAGATCATGACCTGAGCCGAAGTCGGAGCTCAACCGACTGAGCCACCCAGGCGCCCCTAAAAAGTTTTTTTTAAGAAACAGCAATTGAAATGGCAAAGGAGATGAAAAGGTAATGAGAAAAACTCTCTGAGGTAAATCCTATTATTATCCAAAGAGAGATTTAAAGAGAGAAAGAGATTAAACTCCTTGCCCAAAGTCACACTTGAGAGAACCAGCGTTCGAACCTAGGGCTGTCTCATCCCAGAACACAAGTGCTTACTCACTAGGCTGAGTATTTCTGCATAATGTCTTCTCTAAAAAAATCTGCAAAATCTCTTCTAACTATACATTCAAAATACATACAACTGTAGATTCAAAATCTGCATATCAACTTGGCATGATTTAATAGGATCCTAATGTAACACAGTTTGTAAATGTAATTGACTGCAAAAGAGATTTGCTATATAAGGATATGATAAATTTAAAGAGGAAATGGGCAATTACTTCCAAAACATTTTAAGTATCTTTACATACAGATGAGATAACAATTAGACAAGACCAGGAGGCTGGAGGAGATGACCTACTAGATCTTGCCAACAAAACTAACCAAGAGAAAAACCATCTTCTGTTTCCTTTTTGATTACGTACTCCCATTTCATTTATTCAAGACCTCAAACATTTACCTTTACTAAAATCTTCTGCGTGATGGCATCAGAAGCAGCAGGTGAAATGGCTGTGACTGTGATTGGAATTTCCCCCAGGTGTGTTGGCTTGACTGGAAAAACAACAGTTGCCCCATCCTCACTGGGAACCAGAATGGTCTGCTGGTGTCCTGTCGCATTTATGTCACTTAAAGCCATTAGAATATCAAATTTGTCACTTTTCTCAATGATTACTTTAACCTGGAAGGAAAATTTTCAAATGTTTTCTATAATAAATGCTCATCAGTAAGGTTTTGCTTTATCACATCAAGTGCTATTAAATCCATGAAGCTCAAGACTGGAGGAAGATGAGACAGAGATTTGGCCAAGGAGAAAATGAGAAGGTTATCAGGGAAAACTTCATTTTCCTATGTTCTCCTCATCCACCTCAAGATACGTGGGAAAACGGAACTCTTCGGTTCCATTTCGAACATTAAACTCCCACTAACATTAAATTCTGTCATTATATGAAGGCTTTGAGTGGGAAGGATTGTCCATAAAGGTTATTATTTCATGTCATGATATCGCCACCAGCCTCATTTAACTGTATCACCCTAGGACACTGGTCCCATTAGAAAAACCAAACAGGACGAAATGTGATTACATCTATTGAGAGTCTCGGCTAAAGTTATTCCAAGGAAAGAATGATGCAGACATTAGTCCTGAAGCATATGTTGGTTGTAAACTTGTGTAAAGTCTATCAAAGTTGCCAGTTTTGCCAAGAACTGCATTTACCTAGGCCTTACACTTCATGAATTGTTTTCCATTTATTTTCTCACCTGCTTCTCAAAATACTTTCTTTAGACAGAAGAATTATCATTCCCATTTTACAGATAAGAAAACTGCTATTAAGTTATTTGCTGCTAAGGGGTAGAGCGGGGCATTGAATCCAGGCCTTCTGATTCCGTATCTTTTGCTCTTTACAATGCACCATTGTTGACTAGGTTAAAAAGTACAATTTACAAATAATTTATAAACATAGAGTTTAATGAGATTGTGGCATTTTCATTAATGAAGTTAGTAACATAGCCCTACTTACTCTGGGGGTAAAAAGATTAATCACTTGGTTAGTACTACTATGGGTATAACACGAACCGTGACCTAATCCTGCCTTTCAGGGAACTCACTAGCTAAGGAAACAAGGCACATGACTCAAAACATAAAGCCTTGTTTTGAATACAATGGATTAAAAACAAAATACACTAGAGAAATATAAACAACACAGAACAGAACGGGTGAGGAAAGGCATCCTAGTTTTATGCCAGATCTTGAGAGGAATTGGTCTAGGAGCACAGAATGGCAGTGAGAAGTGGCAATACCTCCAAATGAGGGGAAGGCTAGGAAACAGGACAGGGAGTCAGGAAAGACACAGACCTGCCTCACACACAGTGAGGAAGTTACATGGCTAAAGTAAAAAATGTGTATGGGGCGCCTGGGTGGCTCAGTCGGTTAAGCATCTGACTTTGGCTCAGGTCATGATCTCACGGTTCGTGGGTTCAAGCCCCACAACAGGCTCTGTGCTGACAGCCAGCTCAGAGACTGGAGCCTGCTTCAGATTCTGTGTGTCTCTCTCTGACCCTCCCCTGCTTATGCTGTCTCTCTCTCTCAGAAATAAATAAAATATTTAAAAAAATAAAGTAGAAAACGTGTGCAAGAAATTAAGAAAGACAGTACAGACACACTAATACAATCCTTAGACTTTAATAAGTAGAAATCACTGACTAAGCATGTTTATTTTCAGTCTCTCAGATGTGTACAAAATGCTTACATTCCCAGCTGCTTGTAACACATTAATAACCCTGTGTGTTTTCTCCATTTTTTCCTGAAGTGTGAATGATTAGCAAAACTTTTAATATATTACCTCAGTGGCATCTTTCAAATAATTGAATATGGTTACTTCCAAAGCAAATTCTTCACCTCTGATAACAGAGTAGGGAAGATTCAAAAAAATAAAAAATGGTTGGAAGGCTTGTAGCTGAAAAAAAAAAATACAATGAATACATGTTATTAAACTCAAAATGCTTCACATTTCATGCAATTAAAAGTAAATCTCACAGAACCTATGAAGCCTATAATTTCACGTAGAAACGTCCACTTGCCTATCAATAGAAAACAAACAGCAACTTACACCAAATGAATGATGATAAACTGATGTGGTTTATGGTCTTTAACATAGTAATCACTACAATGTATTAAGTGCCTACTAGGATCCAGGAACTTTATTTTTTTATCATTTTATTTTATTTTTATCATGATAATCAGTGTACTCTCTAATCCCCACCCTCTACTACCCCATCTCCCACCCATCCCCCCTCTGGTAACCATCTGTTCTATACTTAAGAGTCTGTTTCTTAGTTGCCTATCTGTTTTTTTCCTTCACTTATTTGTTTCGTTTTTTACATTGCACGTATGAGTGAGATGATGTGGTATTTGTCTTTCTCTGCCTCATTTGACCTAACATTATACTCCCTAGCTCTATTCATCCTGTTGCAAATGGCAAGATTTCATTCTTTTTTTCTGAATGAATAGTGTTTATATATACACACACATACATATACACCTCATCTCCTTTATCCATTCATCTCTCAGTGGACACTTGGGCTGCTCCCATAGTTTGGCTATTGCAAATAAGGCTGCAATAAACATGAATATGCATGTGTCCCTTTGATTTAGTATTTCTGTATTTTTTGGGTAAATATACAGTAGTGTGAGTCCTGGATCATAACGTTCTATTTTTAGTTTTTTGAGGAACCTCCGTGTTGTTTTGCACAGTGGCTGTACCAATTTGCATTCCCACCAACAGCGCAAGAGTGTTCCTTTTTCTCCACATCCTCGCCAGCACTTGTTGTTTCTTGTATTCAGTTTAGCCATTCTGACAGGTGTGAGGTGATAATTCATTGTAGTTTTGGTTTGCATTTCCCTGATGATAAGTGATGTTGAGTGTCTTTTCATGGGTCTACTGGCCATCTGTACGTCTTCTTGGGAGAAATATCTGTTTATGTCTTCTGCCCATTTTTAATTGGATGATTTGGTTTTGGGGTACTGAGTTTATCAGTTCTTTATATATTTTGTATTCTAAGCCTTTATTGGATATGTCATTTGTAAATATCTTCTTCCATTCAGTAGGTTGCCTTTCAGTTTTGTTGATTGTTTCCTGCACTGTGCAGAAACTTTTTACTTTGATGTAGTCCCAAGTTTATAGGTACTTTACGTAAATTATTTCATTTAAGCCTTACAACTCCTGTGAGGCAGATTTTTTGCTCATATTTTACAGAAAAGATATCTGACATTCAGAAATCTCTGTAACAAGTACAAGATCATATTGCTAGTAAATGAAGGAGCCAGAAATGGATCCCCGCATGCCTGATGCTAAAGTCAAACTCCTCACCTACTGTGCTATAATGACTCCACCAAGCTGCTTTAAAAGCCACTGGCCCAAATCAAACAACCCCTGTTTTAGACTCATGTGGAAAGTCTAGATGATCTGCTTACTACCTTCTAACATATACATGCACATGTACTTCCTCATTGGTAACCCAATTCTGATATCGGTGGCCAAATCCTTCAGGGAAATCTGAACTCCTACCCTGCCTCTGAAAGCAATCACTGATTAGTTTAGGCTGATGGTTGTCACTGGTAGTGGCAATTTTCTCTAGAGGTTTACTTAGACATTTGCAAAAGTGTCTTAGATTGTCACAATAATTGAGAGGTACTATTGACAGAAAGGGTGTGAAAGTCTATAATTCTCAAGACAGAAGAACTGTCCCCTGTGTCTCATGATTCTTGAATATCTCTTCAGACATTCATGTAAAGTACCTGAACTTAAAACCTAGTTCCAACTTATATATGAACCCAAAGCATTTCTCAACACACACTGAATTTTTCATAAAAACAGCTATTTTGTAAATCAACAGAAGACTGCTCTTTGTTTTGCATATAACTTTACCAAAAGTTGTTCACAGTTTCAGAAACTGACATCACCGCAGGCAGTACTCCTAAAGGTATTTGAGCAGCTGAAATAATACATGTATATCAAACTAGATTTGCAGCTGTTACCCACAGGGTGATTCTATGCCTGGAGTAAATAGTTAAATATGTATGTCTCCTTGTGCAGCTATGACGAATCACTTATATACTGTAACATATATTACTTTATTACACATTACTTTCCTTTTATTTCTCCTTAATATTTCACTTAAGGCATCATATAGATTTTCTTTAATTGAGTATATAAGTATACTATACTATATTTTCTATGACTTTCCTTGTAGATGGCAAAGGGGAAAACAAAATATCTAATAAAAAAGGGGCTTCAGGTATGACAGAGGTGAGAGCTACTGGTCTAAGACCAAACATGGTCATTATATTCCTCTTGCCAGCAACTGGGTTAGGGAGTCACATATGCTAAAGTCTGGCCAGAAATGTGAAGCCATGTCTGCTAGGGGACATCTTGAGAAGTTCTGCTTATCCTTATCAAAGGGATACATGGAAATGCTCTGTCTTCTGGCCTTTGGAAAAGGTTGGATTCAGTCAACATCATAAGCAATTGTTTTTTGAAAATCCATTGAAGAGTGGACACCTTTTTTGCTTTGGGGACTTTAACATTTACAAGCAGCTCTTTCATATACTACCTCCACTGGAGTCCTGGTTAGTCCAAAACCTAAGTCCTCAGAGATCACGAATGCATTAGCCACCCAAGAAGTGATAGAATCAGGCACGGTAACTTCAAATTCTTGGTAAATCTTGGAACTAAGGTCAAAATAAAAATAAGAATCATAACACCGAGATGACACATTTCCAAAAAGTCAACATAACCTAACCATTTTTGGAAGAGTTTTAAGTTTCCAAATTGTTTACCTATCTAAATGTTTTTAAGTGAGCATGAAATGGTAGATCCCAAATTCTCAAGGAATGGGTCATTCAATAAGACCGTAACACTGCATCCTGACTCATATTCCATTAAAAGCTTTCAACAATGTTTATACCTTCAGAATGACCATTATTTTCATAAACGTTGTACAGATAATAAATAAGTATTTTCAAATTTAACTTGATTTATTTCTGTCAATTTAAATGAAAGCTTCCCTCTGTAATCTGGTGAATGCTGTATTTTTTTGAGCTTTGACTTGTGTCTTATTTCAAGTTTCCAAACATGGCTGACTATAAAATATGTGCATATTTCTTGATTCATCTGCTCAGTCATGGGAACAGATAGCCAGGGTCTGTCAACTAAGCTGAGTCCCTCCACCACCCGTGCCGCTCCTCCCTGTGGCTCATGGGGATGGTTTACAAGGAGCTATGAGGTAGAGAGAGTAATTGTGAGTACTCTCACGCCAAGGCAACAGGTATCCTCACAGCAATTTTCTCAAACAAGAACAAAGTTCAAAACACCCTTCATAAGGAGGTCTACCTTCTCCTTAATGATACTATCACTGCCCCAAAATGCAAGTGGCTTTATTAAATACTACATTTAAATACAATCAAGATGGTTCTAAAATAAAACCCTCTTGGTCTATTTAGCTTTAACCACAATACGTTTGTACTTAAACATTAGAAAGAACACAAAACTTATTTAAAAATAACACAAAACAAAATATATACGAGCAAAGAATATTATAAATCTTTACCCCATGTTGGTGTCTAGCCAAATCCAAGTCTCTGGAAAATGCTTTCTGACATGTGGATCACTAACCGAAGAAAAGTCATGAAAATCTACCAAGTATCCTTCAGTTTCCTCTATAAACCTCTCGGCAAATTCTATGCTGTCATCTAAAAATCAACATTGGCAACTGTTAGGGAAAAAGTCACTGTAGAGAATGATTATAAACTTAGTCCACGGAATTGCAGCATCTCTCAGCTGAATGGGACTTCAGAGCTCATCTTATCCAAACTTCTCGTTTTACAGATGAGACACCTGAGACCCACATAAGTCAACTGACTTACCCAAGGCCCTGTGGCCAGTTACAGCAGCACCAAAACTTAAAAAAAAAAAAAAAGGTTCCCTGCCCATACGGCCAACAACTGAAAAACTACTTACAGTGCAGTTGCTAAAAATAAGTTAAATCTCATTTTTTAAGTTACCTTCAATTTTGCTATTCTCTTTTTAGCTCCCTAGTGCCAAATACCATTGGCCACACCAGCCGTAAGATGCCACAATCATCGTGTTTACTAGCTTAAAAGAGGCCATGTTGCCATAAAAACTCTGGATCACCTACTTCTATTTATTCAACTTTTCTATAAGTCTATAATTATTTCAAAATAAAATGTAAAACAAATGGACTACAGTTGATATCAGGCATACAAAGATGAATGCAGTGAGCTTCTTCACTCAGTCTATATTGGAGGAGACAAATAGAAAACGGTAGTAAACATGTTAAGAGTTAAGAGTGATATAGACATACATAAAATGCCTATTTGCACAAGAATGGCTGATTTTATCCAAAATCTAAATGATGAAAATAGTATAGTTGGGGGAAAAAATCCATTTTGCAGGAGTTTTGGGGGTTTTTTTTATTCCATTTTCTTTAAGTCTCTAGTTAAAGAGTACCCCATATGGGAAGGGGACACAGGGGAAGTAACCTAAGTACAAAGGTATGTCCAGAATATGACCGTGAGTATTAAGGAAGAGTGGCAGAAAATGAGAAGAGAAAGAATGGCTAGGTCCAGATATTAAATATCAAATATCCCATAGTGAAGGACTTAGATTAATCCTTGGAGCAATTTTGACCTATTGAAGGTTTTAAAATAAATTAGAAACATGATCTAGCCCACTAAGCTCATGTTTTATAATGATAACTCTGGCATCAGTGTGAACAATGGTTTAGAGCTGGAGGAAAAGGAGGCAGGCAAAACAGTTGGTTAGGATGCTATTGTAACAGTCAAAAAGACACTGACAAGAGCCTGAAGCCAAGCAGAGGAGAGGAAGAATAGTCTCAAGAGATGATTTTGCTCTGCCTCTTGGGTGGATGACTTCTGTGTATGCCCATGGCATGCTGACTCCCCCTACCCCAGTCCTCAGCACACTCTTCTGATTATATGTTGTTGGGCCCCCCTAGACCAAGTAGAAATCTCATTGCTTTGTACATACTAGGCATGCAGTTAATATTGTCACTATTCATTAAATAATGAATGAACAAACTGGATCTGAGGAATAAAAGAGTAATTGCAGACTTATAAGTGCTAAACATGTCATACATTTTAAATGCTTTTGAATATAGCCTCATAATAACCCTGTAATACCAATAATATCATTAGTACCATATTTCAATTGTAAATTTGAGGTTTAGAGAGGTCCATTGATTTTGTCAGAGTCAAAACACCAGAATTTAAAGGCAGAAGTATTTGATGGCAATCCTGTTCTTAACTACCATGCTATTCCACATCTGACAGAGAGGAAGAAATTAAGGATGAGTTCTGGGTTTCTGATTTAGACATCTAGGTAAATGATGATTTCATCAACGTAGATATGACATGATATCAGTTCAGACCCATATATCAATAAAATTATATTAAAGAACAGCAAGATTGTAAAGAAAGAGAGATCATAAACTTGGCTTGTGACATACTGAATTCAAGGTATTTGTGAGATGGAGAAACAGGGTGTAAGATAAACAGTTGAGATGTTCCAGAGTTTGGGTTAATGAAGATGTCAGGGAAGGATGAGGAACTAGGAATGCTCCCAAATTGAATAATCATGTGGTCCAGGCCAAGTATTGGGGGAAAGTAAAAGCAGAAGGAGCCAATAACCCAGAATAACCAGAAGTCAAGACCAAAGATGTTTGGTCTCCAGTAGGGGCAAAGAAGACCTTCAATAGATTTAAGGGAGTGGGGGAATATCCAAGGTAGAAGGCATTTGAAATGTTAAAAGTAAACCAGTGTGGGGCACCTGGGTGGCTCAGTTGGTTAAGCGTCCGACTTCAGCTCAGGTCATGATCTCACAGTTTGTGGGTTTGAGCCCCGCATTGGGCTCTGTGCTGACAGCTCAGAGCCTGGAGCCTGTTTCAGACTCTGTATCTCCCCCTCTCTCTGACCCTCCCCTGCTCACGCTGTCTCTCTCCCCCACTTTCAGAAATAAATAAAATATTTTTAAAAATTGTTTAAAATAATGAAACCTTATAAAAAAAAAAAAGTAGACCAGTGCTCCAGTGATAACATGACCTTGAGTGACTGCTGATGCCATAGTGGTGGCTGCAAGATATACTATGTCCTTAGGAACCCTGATTCAGAAGAGAAACAAAAAAATGAATGTCAGTCACTTGAGGTTTCTAGGGACACAGTATGCTAGTAAGAGTATTAAGTTTCTTCTGTTACACAGTGGGGAAAAAAGATAGAAGAAAGTTCTCAGGAAAGGTAAAAAAAATCTTGTTAGTATTACTAACAATAGAATGAGTATTACAGTGGAAATCGGGGTTTGATAAGTAAAGATGAAAATAGATTAGTAAAGGCAAATACTGACAAAGAATGGAAAAAGACTGCTTAGAAGGTGTCTAGGATGGATTGTTACACCAAGAAAGCTAACCGTACCATATTATCTTTAATACATAGAGATCATAATGACTTCATAAAATTTTTAATATTATAAAATGATCTTTTTGCTTTAGGACTGTATTGTCAAAAATCAGCCCAAAGTTGGAGAGGCTGGGCTTAGTGTGGAGTAACTGAGAACACCTGACAGGAAGAGGGAATCCAGGGATAGAAATTATGACAGTTCTGGAGCCTTACGAGATGATATTAGCACAATGTTACCTAAAGGAAAAGAGAACAATTGCTGGAGTTAACCATTCTCATTTACATGCTTCCTTCAGTCAAAACATCTGCCTTCTTCCTAAAAGCACTCTCATTATTAGTTGGGTGGGAACTCTATTCAGCAATACAGGGAACTAGGACGTACAGATGTGACCCTGCCCAGGAAGAACTCAGACTAATGACACATGCACGTGTGTACACGTGTGTGTGCACGCACACATGTGCTCTGCATGTACCAACATACATATGGCATCTGGGTTATATTCTAGGTGAACGTGTGTGTGTGTGCGTGCACTGCATGTACCAACAAACTATGGCATGTAGGCTATATTCTAGGTGAACCATCAAAATGCTAGACAACAAAAATGTTTCAAAAATATATTATTTCTTTTATCTAATTCCAAAATAATAACAGTTTACAAAACAAATGGGAAGCATAGGATCTTCCAATATGTCCCCAAAAATAACTATTTCAAAGAACTGTAGGGAGCAAATGGAAAGCATTCATTTCAAAAATCTAGACAGAAGCCGAGACAAATATTCCATGTCATGGTTCAGATGCACATTAAATTCCAAAGACTTTAGGAAAAGAGAACAGAAAAATGAAAATCACAATATCCATATCCAACCAGAAAGTATCCATACTTATAAGTAATTTCAAATACCTGAGATGAAAGACTTTTAAATACTTTGAAAGCACATTGCCAGGTTCTACTTACAAACACCATCAATGTAATCCTTTATAAGGTTTGCATCTGTCAATACCCAGAGGCCACATTCCTAGAAAGAATCATTTTTAATTTTCTTTTAAAATAAAAGTTTAAATGCTCTGTAAAATGTCAAAGCAGTTTTCCAAATTTACTCTTGTTCAATTTTTTACGCAGATGTGAAAGTATTATTTTTTACTCTCATTTTTGAGAATTTAGGTACATACATGAGCATTCTCTCTCCCTCTCATCCACAGACACAGATACACACACACACATGGACTTTTTCCACTTGCTTTTAAAATTGGAAGGATGATTATCTTTCCACTTCAAATTACACTTATATAACACAGTGTATACTTCAACACACATTTAACAAATGGTTAACATTTCATAAATCAGATAATTAATTCTGAAGGTGTTTGAAATAGTAAAAGATATTAATATCTTTTCAAACTATATAACAAGCTAAACATACCTGAAAAACTGCAAAAGAATTCATGAACATGCCTAAATAATATCCTGTGTTATAGAGCTCCAACTCATGGACCACCTAAGGAGAAGATAAAATATGTGGAATGAATTGACTTGTATCAAGCTGTTCTGCCCTCTACAATATTTCTTACATGTCACTTAGATAACACACAGCCCACACGCTTATCTAAATTGAAAATGACACAAATGGAACTATAACAAATATGTTAATGCCTTGTTAATGATTCAATCAGCTAAAATTACATTTTTTTTTAATTTTTTTAAAATTTATTTCTAGGGGAGAGAGAGAGAGAGACAGCGTGAGCAGGGGAGGGTCAGAGAGAGAGGGAGACACAGACTCTGAAACAGGCTCCAGGCTCTGAGCTGGCAGTCAGCACAGAGCCCGACACAGGGCTCGAACCCACGAACCGCGAGATCATGACCTAAGCGAAAGTCGGATGCCTAACCAACTAAGCCACCCAGGTGCCCCTAAAATTACATTTATTCTTTTAACTTATTTTCACTCTGTTCAGGAATCTAGAGTTCCTAAGAAATGTGGGCTTGAGGTTTGCCCAGGAGGAACTTAAATGTCTACTTAAATATCAATTTCTAAACCAACACACAGGGGTCAGCATTGAAAACAACCTATACTTCTGGCAGAAATAAATCGGTTAAATTTGATGGTTAATATAAGTTCTGCAAAAATCTCACTTAACTATATTTTTTAAATAACAAAAAGAATTTATTTTTTTATTTTTTTATTTTTTTTACAAATAGTTTATTGTCAAATTAGTTTCTACATAACACTCAGTGCTCATCCCCAAAGTGCCCTCCTCCATGCCCATCCCCCCCTCCCCCCCACATCCATCAGTCCTCAGTTTTTGTCAGCATTCAAGAGTCTCTCATGGTTTGCCTCTCTCCCTTTCCCCCACCATTTCCGCCCTTCTTCTCCCCCTTGTTCCTCCGTCAAGTTCCTCCTAATCCTCCTATACGTGCAAACATATGATATTTGTCCTTCTCTGCCTGACTTATTTCGCTCAGCATAACACCCTCAAGGTCCATCCATGTCGCTACACATGGCCAGATTTCATTGTTTCTCATTGCCATGTAGTATTCCATGGTATAGATAAACCACATCTTCTTGATCCATTCATCTGTTGATGGACACTTAGGCTCTTTCCATGTTTTAGCTATTGTGGAGAGTGCTGCTATGAACATTGGGGTACATGTGCTCCTATGCCTCAGCATTTCTGTATCCCTTGGGTAAATTCCTAGCAATGCTATTGCTGGGTCATAAGGGAGTTCTATTGTTAGTTTCCTGAGGAACCTCCACACTGTTTTCCAGAGGGGCTGTACCAGTTTACATTCCCACCAACAGTGTAGGAGGGTGCCCATTTCTCCACATCCTCGCCAGCATCTACAGTTCTCTGATTTGCTCATTTTAGCCACTCTGACTGGCGTGAGGTGGTATCTCAGTGTGGTTTTGATTTGTATTTCCCTGATGAGGAGGGATGCTGAGCATCGTTTCATGTGTCTGTTGGCCATCTGGATGTCCTCTTTGGAGAAGTGTCTGTTCATGTCTTCTGCCCATTTCTTCACTGGGTTGTTTGTTTTTTGGGCGTGTAGTTTGGTGAGTTCCTTATAGATTGTGGATATTAACCCTTTATCTGATATGTCATTTGCAACTATCTTTTCCCATTCCGTTGGTTGCCTATTAATTTTCTGGGTTGTTTCCTTGGCTGTGCAGAAGCTTTTAATCTTGATGAGGTCCCAACAGTTTATTTTTGCTCTTGATTCCCTTGCTTAAATAACAAAAAGAATTTAAAAAGCAATTTACAAAAAAGAAATGCAAATTAATAACAAGCAGAAAAAAAATTCAACCCTGGTTGATAAAGCAATGCAAATTATAACTTCAATGAGATAGTTTTTTTAATATTGAAATATCTGCATTATCACATTAGCAATGCCATTTTTTTAAGAACAGCACTCATTACTAGCAAGAGTGAGTAAAATAGGCTAAAAGAGTAAGTAAAGTTGGCAGCTCCCAGAAAAGATAAATACAGAATAGACTATGACCTAGCAATTCCATCCCAATATATATGCTGAAAAGAACAGGCACTCACAGATACGTGTATGCCAAGGTTCATTCTGGCATCAGTCACAATAACCAAAGGATAGAAACAACTTAAACATCCATCAACAGAGGAATGGATAAGCAAAATGTGGTATATACATTAAATAGAATATTATTCAGCCATAAGAAGAAGTAAAGTTCAGATATATGCTACAACATGGATGAACCTTGAAAACATTAAGCTAAGTGAAATAAGGCAGACACATAAGGACAAATTTTATATGACTCCACTTGTATGAAATGTCTAGACTAGGCAAATTCATAAAGACAGAAGAAGATTAGAGATGGCCAGGGGCTGGGGAAAGGGGGACACGGAGAGTTATCACTTAATGACTACAGAGTAAGTTTGGGGTGATTAAAAAGTTTTAGAAACAGATAGTGATGATGGTTGTACAACATGAAAGTAATTAATGCCACGGGATTGTCTTTTAAAATGGCTAAAATGGCAAATTTTATGTTACATATATTTCATCACAATAAAAAAAAGTTAAGATATTGCTCCCTGTTTGGTAACTATTTCAATGTATCTCCCTTATTTGCATTAGCATTAACTAGACAAATTAAGACGAAGGCAGGAATACAAATCATGAAAGATTCTAACTACGAGCTTAAAAAACAACCACGTTGGGGGCCCCTGGGTAGCTCAGTGAGCGTCTGAATCTTGATTTCGGCTCAAGTCATGATCTCCTGGTTTCATGAGTAGGAGCCCCACATCAGGCTCTGCACAGCCAGCATGGAGCCTGCTTGGGATTCTCTCTCTGTCTCTTCCCCACTCACACTGTCTCTGTCTCTCTCAAAATAAATAAATAAAACTTTCTTTAAAATTAAAAAAAAAAAAACACGTTTAAAATCAAATACCTGGGACACCTGGGATGCTCAGTCGGTTAGGCGACCGACTTCAGCTCAGGTCATGATCTCACAGTTCCTGGGTTCGAGCCCCACATGGGGCTCTGTGCTGACAGCTTGGAGCCTGGAGCCTGCTTCAGATTCTGTGTCTCCTCCCTCTCTGTCCCTCCCCCACTCACACTCTGTCTCTGTCTTTCAAAAATGAATAAATGTTAAAAAAAAAAAGTTTAAATCAAACACCTGCATCCACTCTTTCTGCCCAAGAACAACCACAGCTACATCCATGGTAAGCAAACGCAGCACTAGAACAGGCACCGAGAAGAAAACAACAGAAGGAGAAAACAGAAAATTTCATAATATATCAACAAGCTGGCAAATACAGTCAGCCCAACTATAGACAATGGAGCCGGAGCCAGACATAATGTAGAGAAAAGATTTTAGTCCCAAGACTTAAACTCTGCTATGGGATACAAATACATGCAAGATCACCTTCCACTGACACTCAGACATGAATCAATGGAATTTATCTAGGAAGAAGCATCTATCTCAAAAAGAAATCCTCCTTATCTCATTGGCTCAATAAAAAGGCCGGAGCTGGAGCAAAAGCTGATGTCTGAAAATTATTTCTGGAATATCTAGCACTCTTTAATTTCCCCCAAGTGTTCAAGAGTCTCTCAGCACCACATATAAATTTAACAAGAGCAAAAGAAATCAAAATGGTCTCTTACCACAGGCTCCTGATACCCTTCTCCAGAGCCAACTCTGGAGAAACAAGAAAAGCAAGTAGGAAACTCAGATGAGTGGTATGAGAAAACCCTGGGAAGGGTAAAAGATAACTTTAACTGGTGTTTTGGGAGGAAGTGGGTGGCAGAAAGTTGCTAGAGGTAGTCTGGAAAAAAGGTTTTTAAATTCTGCTCTTGCTTCTTTCCAGGAAGCAGCCTTGGGACAATCCTTCCTTGCATTTTCGCTGCCAAAATCAGCAGCTGCAGCAGCAGCCTCCACTGCCTGTGTAAGTGCCAGGAAGATAATACCAGGTCAGCGCCTCTGCCCTTCTGGTGGAGAAACTGAGGAAAACACATGGGCAGACCCATGGCCCCAAGGACTCACTTTTCCTCTGCACTCCAAACCCTAAAAGCTGGTGGATCATGACCCTATGAGACTGCCTCTTCTTGGTGATACTTTTCACTAACAGCTTAAAAGTGAAACATTGAATAAAAGCCAGTAGCACACAGGGAAGATCAAGAATAGTTCTCTAGTCCCTGAAGCTTGACCCCTCCCCCTCTTTAAACTCACAAGACTTACAGATTGGAATGGAGTGTTCAGCCTTCCCCAACAGACAATATCAGAGTAGCTGCCAAATCAACTACGTCCAAGAGTATGACTTCCATAAAAGACCTCCAACTGGACAACACATAACATGTGATGCCAAATACTGAAAGGGCCAGTTCAAGATTTGAAAATAAACATGGTAAATATACATGAGGAGATAAGGAGAAATATTAGGAATATAAAACAAGAACAAAAGATAAGAACCCAATGAAAATAATAGATATTAAAAATATAATAACTGACATAAAGAACCCAATATAACAAATCAAAGGAGGATAGATACAACTGACATGTGATCAGTGAGCAGAGTCAACTGGGAAGCTCTCTCAAAGAAAAACAGGAAAGTCAAAAAGATAGCAAACATAAAACAAAAAGCTAAGAGATACGGAGAATGGAAGTAGATGTGTCAATCAATGAATAAGATGAGTCTCAAAAGAAGAGAAAAATTTAAATGAAGAAGAGAAAATATATATGAAGAAATAACAGATGCAAATTTCCAGAACTGAAAAATGAAGGAAGAGCATAGACTGCTAGGGCAATCAATAATGACACAAAATTACAATCCTGTACAATCGCCACACGGTCTGACTGGGATTGGAGAAGAAGGTGGTAACAAGTGAAAAGGGATGCGCAAGAAAATGAGAGCATACTGGAGCACCTGGGTGGCTCAGTCAGTTAGGCGTCTGCGTCTGACTTCAGCTCGGGTCATGATCTCACTGTTCCTGAGTTCGAGCCCACGTGGGGTTTTGTGTTTGACACCTCAGAGCCTGGAGACTACTGTGGATTCTGTCTCCCTCTTTCTCTGCCCCTCCCCCGCTGATGCTCTGGAATGCGCTCCCCTCCCTCAAAAATAAATAAACATTTAAAATTTTTTAAAAAGGAGAATGAGAACGTACTAAAAATGCTCATCTTATTAGGTGAAGATAGAAATTTTGATAGTCTTAAGAAATCAGCAAGAATAAATAAACAGGAGTATGGTTCATGAGTTAAGGGCATCTGTCATAGGAACAAAAACAGAATGTATAACTTACAAACCAGAAGAATAAAATTTGATCTAATCCATGGAAAGAAGATAATAAAAAGAGGGAAAAAAAGTAATCACATCTAAATCACATTTAAAAATATGAAATAAGGGAGGGAGGCAAACCATAAGAGACTCTTAAATACAGAGAACAAACTAAGGGTTGATGGGGAGGTGGGGGAGAGGGGAAAATGGGTGATGGGCACTGAGGAGGGCAACTGCTGGGATGAGCACTGGGTGTTGTATGTAAGTGATGAACCATGGGAATTTACCCCCAAAACCAAGAGCACACTGTACACACTGTATGTTAGCCAATTTGACAATAAATTATATTAGAAAATGAAAAATTAAAAAATAAAAATATGAAATAAAGTAGAAATAAGTCCTAATTAGGACAAGAATTATCATACTTGTAAATGTGTTACATAAGCTTATTAAAAGATATGGACTACCAGACATTAAAAAACCAAAAACAAAATATAATAACATGCTATTTATAAGATAAACTTAAAGGAAGAAAATGTACATGCACATACACAGGGAACAAAAGTGAAATAATATATTTAAGATACTTAAAAAGCTAAAAAATGAGATATTACTAAATTCAGTTAAATCAAATGCAAAATCCTATAGACTTTTTAGAATAACATGAATTTTTTCAAAAATCAAGAGAAAAAAATGACCAATTTAAATGAGTCTTTTTTTAAAGGGCTTGAGGAAAATTAGCTTTATAGACTGAAAAAATACATAATTTTTCTCAAGATGACCAAATTAGCTTAAACATGTATATCTTTCTTCCTATATGTTGTTAATCACTACACTTAATCAATTAATGGACACAGGTTATACAACCTAGATTTCAACTAACAATGGCTAGGGTGTATTAAAGGATATATACAAGAATATATCAAGAACTTACAAATTAAAAAGCACGAAAATGAACTTACAAAGAAAAGTTGATTGACGAGTAGAGAATTAGTTTATGTAACACTAGAGGTTTATATATTTCTTTGTTTATAAGTTTTCTGCAGATTAACATGATTTCACTCCCTCAATATACTACAAATAGTAAATTCAGTAAGACTGTAAATTATATATAACCAATATGTATAACTAAAATGGAAAATACTTCAAAATTATCTAGAGCTCTCTTCTCCAATGTCACCCAACATTGTACAAGTAAATTTCCTGGTACTTTCTTGAGAGCCTTAAATTCAAATACAGTATGAAAATGAGGGAAAAACTATAGATGGCCTCTCATGTAAGACAGAAAAGACACTTCACCACATAAGCCTCTTTCCAACAGAACAACCGGAATGCAAATACTTTTTATTTGGAAACTTTGCTGATTACTGATTTATACTTAAAGAGAAACCAATGAAATTTCCCTTAGATATTTTGAAGTAATGCAATAAAATTTCTTTTTTGCTCGTTTAGCATGTATTTTTGTAATGAAAAAATAGCTATGCTCACATTTTCCATTGTAATATCGTTTGAGGCATTCATCAGATTCACGCTTTTGTCGACAGCTACAACCCCAACTATTGAGTCTGGCTGTGTCACAGAGATCCTAAGAGAGACTTTCTCAGATGGTGCAGCATGAGCTTTACTCCAAGACAGCTTTATCTAGGAAAGGGAGAAAACAGGATTGATTTCTGTGACTTCTTTAAAGCATTACTTACATGTCTTACCAACAGCAGTTCAAGGACTCAAAATCTAGCAGAGATTCTCCATTTGCCTTTACTCAGGGATCATTCTAAAACCATACATAAAGAAAGGAATTAAAAAAAAAAAAGAAACTTTACTCACAATTTTTGCAAGGAATAGAACTTCTCACAGTGGCATAAATCTGAACTATCCTTCACTTCTCTACCTTTCTTCTTCCCTTTCTCCATCCCACACCCCGCAGCCCCCAGCCAATGCTAAAGAGAAGACAGCAGTGTGTGGCACACCTGGGCAAGGAACAGGAAGGAGGAGAGAAACTGAAGATGCCCACGTGCTGGTAACCTGAACTTAGAGTGAGTCAAGTGAGAGGCCCCTCGGGGACTCACAGAACTACCTGGGCTGGGGACAAGGGGATAGCTTTCCAATGAAGAGGTGATCAGATCAAAAACTAGTTAGGCCAGCGCTCTGTTCCCCATGGCTGCCTGAACTGCCTCTGTTCATTACATTCATCAAAGTATGGTCCTAACTCATACTTCTTAATGAGCCTCAATCATCTCATCACAGCAAGACTGAATGGCTTTGTCATGAGGCCCCTTCACACCTAGAAGGCCCATGCTGTCCAGTTCTATTTCAACATTCCACTGCTGCAGCGACTGCACTACCTGACCAAAATGGCCTTACTGTTCCTCTCAACTTGACTGAATATTAGACAGGCTTCTTCCTGACCATAAGCCCCTGATTCTCCCTTTACTTACAGCATTTACTTTAGAAAACTTGCAATAGTAAATTCTTCCTCTGCCCCTTTGAAATGTAAGTCTTCTCCTGGTCTCTTGCCACTTTACAACCCAAGAATGTCTTCCGCAAGGACCTGGGAGCCAATCCTTTGAAATGTAATCACCAAAAAAAGAATCCCTGATTGATCTCCCAGACTCTGTGGGTGGATGGGAGCCTAACTTATACATTGCCAGTGAGCATACACAGATGGCCTAATCATATTGACCAGTCTTCCCTCAGTGTCCTCCAGTACTTTTCTACGAGCTCAGTCACTGCTTAAAACTCTACTCCCTTTTGGAGCAACTCAGTCATTTAAGTGTCTGACTTTGGGTCAGGATCTCACGGTTTGTGGGTTCAAGCCCTGCATTGGGCTCCACACTGTCAGGGTGCTTCGGATTCTCTCTCTCCCTCCCTCTGTCTCTGCCCCTCCTCTACTTATGCTTTCTCTAAATAAATAATTAATTAACCTCTCCTGCCGTTTGTTTTCATGAAGTTGAATTCAATCTCTCGCCCCTACTGTGACAGTCTTGAATAAAGACTTGCCTGTTTAACTTGTCCAGTGAAGTTTTTTATACATATAGCCCTTATACCACTGTATCTAGTTTACTTTTGGTTTAAGTTTCCCCGCATATGCCCAAAATGAAGAAGAGGAGAGCAACATGTTCCAACCCGTACTTCTCACTCTTGACTCTGCACCTCTGGGACCCCGTGGCTTCCACGTACACTTGCAAGTGGAAGATTTCTAAACCTCCATCTCTTGTGCCTCCGCATCCTATCCCGTTCAGTCATTACTGAACATACAAAAGACTCGCTAATTTTCCCTCGCTTAAATATATTCTATTTTCAAATTTGTAGTTTCTTTGTGAGTAATGTAATAAACGTATAAAAGTAGAGAAAGAGGGGCGCCTGGCTGGCTCAGTCCGTAGAAGGTGTGACTTTGTTTGAGCCCCATGATGGGTATAGAGATTACTTAAAAATAAAAGTAGAGAAAGATGTATCTTTGCAAATATAGCTGAAATTATATTTATCTTTCATAACTAAGAAATTTCTTGGAATTATGCTATTTATATACTCTGCTTCCTCAAAACCAACATCCTCTTACACTATAACTTTTTTAAAACCTGGTCCCAATTTCAGAGATGTATGCCTCTGTATTTAAGTCCAACTCCTACTTTAGAATTCATCTTTGTCAGGGGATTAATAGAATAACTAGAAGTCAAAATTTGCACACGAAAAGTAACAGAGTATATACCATTATCTTTGGAAACATTTTTCATAAAATGAAAAATAGAAGTTTGTATTCTATTCTGACAAAGTTAATTAACAATTGTCAACTAAAGACATGTATGACTACTGCAACTTCTCAGAAGTTAACAAGTTAAGCAAACAGAAGTGCTATCAAAGAACTGTACTTTGCAAATCAATGCTTTTTAAACAATGAATATTTTGCTTAAAACAACCGGAGAAGGCAGCAGCTTTCAGTGAGAACAATGGCTCATTTTCTTATGCACTAGATGATTCAATTCCATCATGCACACTCTTTTAGCTAGGTTACTTCTAAAAATTGGGGTTCAAGGGAGTGTCCCAAACAAGCAGTACACCTTAAGCTATAAAAATCCCTGGTGCTTTTGGAGACCAAACTCCACACAGATCTCCACATGCAAGGTAGCCATGCTTCCCATAAATCTGTCCTGGGTTAGTTTCCAGGCCCATGAAATGGATAAACCCAATTTGGGCTCTGCTTCTACCTATCAGTGCTGACGGCCTCATTCCCTACATGCTCTGCATCTCACTCTCACACCAATATCAGCACCACACAAACTCTGCATCGTAGCTGGAACTGCATGCCAGAGCAATATCGACTCCGTCATTTGAGAAATCCTGAAATAGCTTCATGAAATTGAGTTAAGTCTTAAAGCCAAGAATCATAACTTACAAATAAGACCCACACTGCCCAATAATTCCACATGTGAAAATACATTTGTGGTAACAATACCGAAGGGATTTAACCATAGTTTTAGAAATGAATATAAATTTCTAACCAATGTTATTTAATGATACTTTTCTAAAGAAAAATTACATTTCTCAGACTTCACTAGTATGAAGTTTTCTTCTCACATCATTATCTTAAATCTTACCTTATTTTTAAAAACAAGCTGAACAGGAATTTTTAGAACATCATTTATAATTTCTCCATCATCTTTAATATAATACACAATAATACAGGCTTTTGGAGCCCAAGAATTTTCTGGAGTTAAAGAGAAGGTCGTTGAATTTTGTTTCCCTACAGCCACCAACTGTCCCCTGGATACTACCTGAAAAGAGTAACAGAAGAGTTTCATTTTATGCCAAAGCTAATGAGACTCTCAACTGCAGCGACATTCATCACAGGTTTAACCATACACACAAACTGTTCACTTAAACCAACTTCAAAGCATTTTTTAGTGCAAGGAAACCTCCCTGACCAACAGATAGAGTATAAGTTAAGAAACAGAAAAGGATAAGATAAAGAAATAACTGACTGAACATCAGTAGCTTCACAGTTAATTTATTTTTGAGTAGAGAATATAGACCACCACTGTGGAGAGCTGAATTAGAAAGATTCAAAGCTATGGGTAGCAATTTTTTTTCTCATACTTTATAATTTTCTACAATGAACTTATGTGGATTCTCTCATAGAAATTTAAATTTTATTTTTTTAATTTTTTTTTAATTTACTTCTGAAAGAGAGAGTGTGAGCAGGGGAGGGTCAGAGAGAGAGGGAGATACAGAATCTGAATCAGGCTCCAGGCTCTGAGCTGGCTGTCAGCACAGAGCCCAATGCAGGACCTGAACCCACGAACTGTGAGAAGATGACCTGAGCCGAAGTAGGACGCTTAACTGACTGAGCCACTCAGGTACCCCTAGAAATTTAAATTTTAAACAGAATGCAAGATTTAATCATCCATCTTAAACTGGAAAACGAAATGTAAGTGAAAAGAGAAAAAAGAAATTTTGACTGCAACATAAAAAGGGCAGGCTAAAGGGTATGAGGCTGAATTTTAAAAATTAATGAGTTAAGTCTAGGGGCGCCTGGGTGGCTCAGCCAGTTAAGTGTCTGACTCTTGGTTTCAGCTTGGGTCACGATCTCACGATTTGTGAGTTTGATCCCCCTGTTGGGCTCCACACTGATGGTGTGGAGCCTGCTTGGAATTCTCTGTCCCTCCCTCTCTCTCTGCCCCTTCCCCGCTCACACACACACTCTCTCTTTCTCTCTCTCTCCCTCAAAATAAATAAATAAACTTTAAAAATAAACATAAAAATTAGTGAGTTTAGTATAGACATAAGGTAGACATAAGGTAGCTTATTTGAGATGATCCTATAAGAGATAATAAATTTAGATTCTCTAAGAGATTACCATATAGCTTAACTCCTTCTTTAGTGGCTTGTTGCCACTAACCGCCAACTCAAAAGGTGATCCCACCTAGAAAAAAAATCTTAATTAAGAAACACATATTAATGGCAAAAGAGTACAATTATATTGTAATTATAGGTGACTGTAAGCATTACCTTTATATTTTCATCTCTTGTTTTTAGCTGGATGTATTCTTTACTGGGAGACTTAAACATACCATGAACGACCATGTTACTGACACTATTAAGAAAAGAGGCCTATAACAAAAGAAAAGAGAGCTACAAATTTTCATCTTCAGTAACACCCTGAGAAAAGATACTGTTTTACAATTCCTGAAAGGCAAATGTACTTTTCCTTTTTTTCCTGCAGGAAAAATCTGTTCCCCAACCATTGGCCCTTCATCATTTTATAGCTTATACTATAAAGAAAGTGATAGCTTTAAATTAAAACACGAAAAGGGTCTTTATCACCATAATCTAAGAGGTAAAAGTGTAGTCCTAACTTATTTCAGAAAGAAAAGCATATTATCAGGAAACATGGTGAGAAGAGAGAACAAATGAGAAACGATTCCTTTTCCTTCTTTCCACACACACAGTTCATTTACAAGCAAGAAATCATATCAACCCATGTGATCTACCAACAGTGTAAAAGTCAAATGGCCAAAAGTGTGGCAGAACCAAGTAACGAAAAGAAAGATAGCAGGAATGGTTGGGGGTGGGGGGTGGGTCTCAGATGAGCCACTCTGAGAAAGAACTTGGCAAAGGAATACAGGTTTAAAAAAATATTTTCCTTTTTCATTTCAGCTTCTGCCAAAATATACTTTCAAATAACTGAAAACCAATCGGGGATGGGAATTTGGGGAGCTTCTTCATCATGCCTTCAGATTACTATATTTTACATCTTCAGAATGAACTTACAAGGAAGCATTTGGTCTACCTCTCACCCACTGTTACTAAATTACTTTTAACACTTTCCCCCATTTTTAAAATAGAAACATGTGTCTACTCCCTACTTCCTGTGCACTTTGACCTCTAATGGTTTGAGTGCCTACCACAAGATTACAATTTTAATGATGTTGTTGCAGTAACATAATGATGAGAAACAGAGGGCACCTCTAACTGTAGCTCATTGGAATCGTCCAGGACTGGGAATTCAATCTGAAAGATTCCATTTTGAGGGACAGTATAATTTATGATCTGGACAGCTTTCATTTCCTGGTTCCTGGTACTGATCCATCGGCTCCAGTTCTCGGAAGAGTTTTTCTGTGTCACTGTTAAAACTACATTATTTCTTCTTTCTTCAAAAGTCAGTAGATTGCCATCAGCACGGGTTACCTTCACCTAATTGTCAAAACACAACAATTTAAAAATGGGTAACAAGAAAAGCAAAGAATTTAAGTTCAGTTGAATCCAGTTCCCATCTGTGCTATTCTCATGAAACTGAACTCTCAAAAACTGTTGCCAATACCCTAACTTCCAGAAGAAGCACTCTCTAGATGAAATCCAACACTACTGATCATTCCCTTCTTGATATTATTGCTTCTCTTGCCTTCCATGGCTCCACAACAGCTTTCTTTGTTTCAAAGTCCTCTTTCTGCATCCTCACAGAGTCTGTTTGGGTTCTTCCTTCCTTTCCCTAAATTGGGGAATTTGTCAAGGTCAAATTACCAGTTATCTGTGCTTCTCTTTTCCTCAAAGATCTCATGACTCTTACTGCTTTCCTCACCTGGCTCTGGAGCTCATACTCAACACCTCCAATTTCTACTTGAAGGAAATTTCTACCTGTATGTCCCTGTCACCCCAAATTCAGTATATCTATAACTGAGCAACCATCTTGCCTCTTTTATTTTTGCTAACACCTTAATTCTGCAGATTTAACATCTCTGAATTTCCCCCTACCTCTTCCCACCACCCAAATCCAATATACACCAAGTCTTGCATCCACTTGCACATCCACCCCATCAAGGCCCCTCGCCACCTCACACCTGGGCTACAGCCAACCTCCCACACACACCCCGATCGGTCTCCCTGGAATACTGCTCTCGCCATACCCCTCTTAAATTCGTAAGGCTCCTAAGCTCTTCACTGACTAAGCCATAAAGGTCAAAAACATGCATGTGCCATTTAGGATCCTCTACAACTCCCCACACTTCACCCCTTGTTTTCTCTCTCACCACTCCTGGACACAAACTCTCTGCTACAACTGTACAGATCCAGGTGAAGGTACCTGAACTTGCGAAGCAGGGCTCTCACCTGTGTCTCAGCACATCTAACTCTCCATCTCCCACCCTTATACCAAACATTTAAAATCCTACTGATCTTTTGGGGTGCCTGGGTGGCTCAGTCGGTTAAGCATCCAAAATTGGCTCAGGTCATGATCTCATGGTTCATGGGTTCAAGCACCGCATCGGGCTCTGTGCTGTCAGCTATATCAGAGCCTGGAGTCTGCTTCAGATTCTGTGTCTCCCTCTCTCTCTGACCCTCCCCGGTCGCTTTCTCTTTCTCTCTCTCTCTCTCAGAAATAAATAAAAAACATTTTTAAAAAATGAAATTAAAATCCTACTGATCTTTTAACAAATAGCTTATATCCTCCTCTTCCATAAAGCGTCCTTTAATGAGCCTCATCCCTATCCCAAAGCCAACTCCTCCTCCCCAAACTCTCAATGTTTCACTCTATTCATTTGGAAGTTACCATTTGCAGCCTCAAGGTTGGTTTTTTTTTTTTCTTATCTTTTCAAACTAAATTATACGATCATTCAAATCAGGAATTATCTAAAACTTCTCTTGATCCATTCAACAAGAAACGACACTTTCTTTCTTTAAACCAGAGATTAGCAAACTATGGCAGGCAGGGAAGCCAAATCCAGTCTTTTGTAAATAAAGTTTTTTAGACATAGCCACCCTCATTTGGTTATGAAGTAGTTATGGCTGCTTTCATGCTACAATGGCAGAGTTAGGTAGCTGTCACAGAGACAATATGTCCCACTAAGCTAAAAAATATTTACTATCTAGCCCTTTGTAGAAAAAGTTTGCCAGTCCTTTCTTTAAATCACTACAGAAATATACTCATGATATTGACCTTTTCCTGACTAAAATCATAGTTGTTACTATCATAAAAACTGTGAATCCCACCCAGCACCCTGCCTTCCACATTGTCAAAATTCACTTAATAAGTGTTAACTCAAATAATGATAATAATAATAATAATAGATTTGTTAATAATTTTAATGCAACATCTTTGCTAGAACTAAAATTAGTCATTATGAAAATCAAACTGAAATTGAAATTTTTTAACTAACATCTAATCCTTTCTAGTAATTTATAAAAGCTTTGATGTAGCAATCCAATTCTAACTTAAACTGCTTATTGAAAAATTTTTGAGGAAAATACTTTTGTTGGACACTACTTTTTTAGAAACCTTAGACAAAGGTCATTTGGGAACAATCTTATATACTTCATATATCTAAAAGGGAAAATTATCTACTTTGGGCTTCAGGGTTTTTTTTAAGTACTGAAAATATTATCTACCATTGTTTCATTAAACTGAACTTACTGTATAGATCATTAATAAACACGCCAACTTACAGTGGCTGTAAAGTTGAGAGATGGCTTCAGGACAGCAGCATAATCAAAAAACTCAATGATGTAATCATGTTGCTTGAAAAATACATTAGAACTTGCATTTCTTGAGATACCTGTTTTGGAAATTGCACCATTTAGAAACTAAATGTTAACACTTCACAAACAGCTTCTATTCATCAAATTTCTCTATAAGCTACTTCCCCAAGGGTTTAAGGTATCAGAGCACAGAAGCCTCATTCCCACACTGGCTTGGCCATGAAGAGAACCATACAGTTCTATTACATCCTCCATGGACCCCTCTTGAGCACCATTACTGCTATGCCCACGCACAACATGTACACTGAAGACTAAGGTCTTGACTGAATCATCTTTTGCTCTTTCAGGGTTTGTGAAAGCTGTTGATAACAACAGAAACATCCAAGTAATTAATTCTTATTTTATTACTGACAGAGAAAAACTGCTCATGAGCAGACAAGAGCTTAAATGATTAAGAAAAAAAAAAAACAGAAGATGGTTAGTCAGCTGAAAAGGTAAGCCTTTCCACGCAGTGCATGTAGTTTTGAAAAAGAAAGAGCAGAAATGGAGAAAATTAAAAATACCTATTACATGTGGTTGAAAGACAGACTGTCATAGAAAATAAGTTCCTCTTCATTATGAGAACATTCTGCAAGTAACACTAATTAATAGTCATGACAAATTCAGCATTAAATAGCATCTTTAGAAAGGCCCTCAAATGAATATGCTAGTTATAATAAGAAAGAAGAAAAAAGAGCACCATGTAAATAACTTTATCTTCAATTCAAGGTCTACAAACCTGTAAGTGATTCTGTCACTGTGGCTAAAATTTCCACCGGCCCAGGAGAAGACAGATACATGTATTCAGAACGCCCTTCCGAAAAATCCATTACTTTGTTCATCTCTTCATCATTAAAAGAGAAGTTTGAAGATCCATTTATCTGTTTTGTTTAAAATAATTCAATTTTATTCTTCACTTTAGCAATTCAAATTTTAGAAATAAAACTCAAACTAAGTCACAAAAATATGATAGTTCTGGTTCTATTTTAATCATTATAAATGGGCCAATTCTCATTTGTACAATGCAGAAAATTCTTTTCTTGCACTCAATTTTTTGTTAATTCAGTATAAAATATCATTTCTAGGAAAAGTATACTTCTAGTGTTTCCCCATTTGAAGTTATAAGATCTCTGCAGAAGTTACCTTAAAATTTTTTGTAATATTTTTCTTCCTGCCCCAAAAGGATAAAGGTAAAAATGTAAGTGTTACATCTCCTTTCACTGGCTTCCCGTATGTATACCTGAAAAATAATAAATTATTTTTTACATTTTCAACTTCATATTATCAAAATAGCACACAAAAATATTAGTTTCAACAGCATACACTGCTAATCTAACTTAAAAGAATTATATTTTTGGGGCGCCTGGGTGGCTTAGTCGGTTAAGCGTCCGACTTTCACTTAGGTCATGATCTCACGGTTCGTGGGTTCGAGCCCCGCGTCGGGCTCTGTGCTGACTGCCAGCTCAGAGCCTGGAGCCTGTTTCAGTCTGTGACTCCCTCTCTGACCCTCCCCTGCTCACGCTGTCTCTCTCTCTCTCTCTCCTAGAAATAAATAAAACATTAAAAAAAAAAAGAATTATATTTTTAAAGTTCCTCTCACTGCAAATTTTTAAAAATAAACACAGCTAGGAATATCCTTAATAAACAGTGATCCTTAGTGGCAGGGGCAAGATGGCAGAGAAGTAGGGAGCTCCGTGCATTTCGCTTACACCTATCTCTCAAACTGGGAAAGCATGAAGTCACAGGACACTGAGCCACAGGAGTTTGGGAAGAGAACAAGAGAGAATACACTGGGAAGGAAACTCCTAAGTGTGGCTGCCTCAAGAAACAAGCCAAAGTACACATGGTGGAGAGTCCCAAATACCACTACAAGCAGGGAAACAAAAGAACCAAAGTCTCAACAAGAGAAACCAAGAGACACCATCCAAAGAACACTGCCTGAATGGACAGGCCCTGGACAGTCAAAGAACCCTCTTTAATACAGCAGCATGCACAGGGGCCGAGTGCATAACAAGTTTTTAAAATTAACAAGAGATAGAAAGCTAACCAAAATGATGAAACAGAAGAACTCTCCTCCAAAGAAATTCCAGGAAGAAATGACAGATAAAGAACTGCTCAAAACAGATATAAGCAACATAACTGAACAAGAATTTAGAATAGTCATAAAGTTCATCGCTGGGCTTGAAAAACACATGGACGACATCAGAGAAACTATTGCTACAAAGACTATGGAGCTTAAAAATAGTTGTGATGAATTAAAAAATGCTATAAATAAGATGCATAATAAAAACGGAGGCATCCAATGCACGGATTGAAGAGGCAGAAAGGAAATATTGTAAAATAAATAAATAAGTAAATAAAACATAATTTCTAAAGCTCAAAAAAAACCAACTTGACAATATTAACTGTTTGTAAAAAAATAAGTAAAACATAATAATTTCTAAAACTCAAAAAAAAAAATAAAAGAAGAGGCAGAAACGAGAATAAGTGATTTAGAAGACACAATTATAGAAAAAGAGGAAGCTGAGAAAAAGAGAGATAAACTGATCCAGGAACACGAAAGGAGAGTTTGAGAGCTCAGCGATACGATCAAATGGAACATTATCCGTATCATAGGAATTCCAGAAGAGGAAGAGAGAGAGAAAGGTGCTGAAGGAGTCTTTGAACAAATTATAGCTGAGAACTTCCCCAACCTGGGGAGAGAAGTATACATTGAAATTCAAGAGGTACAGGAAACTCCCCTCAGACGTAACTTGAATCGATCTTCTGCACTACATAGCATAGTGAAACTGGCAAAATATAGGGACAAAGAGAGAATTCTGAAAGCAGCTAGGGAGAAAAGGGCCCTAACATACAAAGGGAAACCTATCAGTTTGGTGACAGACCTATCTACTGAAACTTGGCAGGCCAGAATGGAATGGCAGGAGATGTGATAAACGGAAAAATATGCAGCCAAGATTCCTCTATCCAGCAAGCCTGTGATTCAGAATAGAAGGGGAGATCAAACTTTTTCCAAATAAACAAAAATTGAAAGAACCTGTCACCACTAAACCAGCCCTACAAGAAATCCTGAGGGGGACTCTGCCAAAACGTTGCAAGGAATGCAAGATACCAGAGACACCACCACAAGTATGAATCCCACAAAGGACACAATGATTCTAAACCCATATATTTCAATAATAACACTGAATGTAAATGGGCTGAATACTACAATCAGAAGACATAGGGTAGCAGAATGGATAAAAAAAACAAAATCCATCTATTTGCTGTCTACAAGAAACTCATTTTAGACTGGAGGACACCTTCAGATTGAAAGTAAGGGGATGGGGAAATATCTATCATGCTACTGGAATTCAAAAGAAAGCTGGAGTACCTATACTAATATCCGACAAACTGGACTTTAAAGTAGACAGTAACAAGGGATGAAGAAGGGCACCTAATATGCACAAAATATGGGAGAACCTAAATATATAAAAAACACAAACAGAAACAATCTTAGGGATAAGAATGTGCTAATAGCAGGGGACTTTAATATTCCACTTACAGCAATGGATAGATCAACTAGACAGAAAATCACTAAAGAAACAATGGACATGAATAACACATTGGACCAGATAGATTTGAAAGATATACTTAGAACTCTACATCCTGAGGTCATGGAATTCACTTTCTTCTCAAGTGCGCATGGCACATTCTCCAAGATAGATCACATACTGGGACATAAAGCAGCCCTCAATAAATATAAAAGAATTGAGATCATACCATGCACACTTTCAGATCACAATGCTATGAAACTTGAAATCAATCACAGGAAGAAGTCTGGAAATCCTCCATAAACATAGAGATTAAAGAACACTCTACTAAAGAACAAATAATCCATCAGGCATTTAGAGAAGAAACTTAGAAATATATGGAAATGAATGAAAATGAAAATACAACAATCCAAACTCTATGGGATGTGGCAAAGGCAGTCCTAGGAGAAAAGTACATTGCACTCCAGGCCTATTTCAAGAAATTAGAAAAAGTGCAAATACAAAATCTAACAGAATACCTAGGGAACTATAGGGAGAGCAACAGGAGCACCCCAAACTCAGTAGGAGAAGAGAAATAATAAAAATCAGGGCAGAAATAAACAATATAGAAACCAAAAAAGGAAAAATAGTTGAACAGATCAATGAAACCATGAATTGGTTTTTTGAAAAAATAAACAAAATTGACAAACCTCTAACCAGGCTTCTCAAAAAGAAAAGAGAGAGCACCCAAAGAGACAAAATCATGAATGAAAATGGACTTATTACAACCAACCCCTCAGAAATACAAGCAATTATCAAGGAATACTATGAAAAATTATATGTCAACAAACCAGAAAACTTAGAAGAAATGGACAAATTCCTAAACACATGCTCATTACCAAAATTCACACGGGAAGAGATAGAAAATCGGAACAGACCTGTAACTAGTGAGGAAATTGAATCTGTTATCAAAATCTCCCAACAAATAAGAGCCATGGACCAGATGGCTTCCCTGGGGAATTCTACCAGACATTTAAAACAGAATTAATACCGATTCTTCTCAAGCTATTCCAAAAAATAGAAATTGAAGGAAAACTTCCAGACTCATTTTACGAAGCCAGAATCACTTTGATTCTCAAGCCAGACAGAGACCCAGCAAATAAGGAGAACTACAGGCCAATATCCTTGATGAATACGGATGCAAAACCCCTCAACAAGATACTTGCAAATCGAATCCAATAGCACATAAAAAGAATTATCCACCATGATCAAGTGGGATTCATTCCTGGGTTACAGGGCTGGTTCAATATTCACAGATCAATCAATGTGATACATCACATTAACAAAAGAAAAGATAAAAACCATATGATCCTGCCGATAGATGCAAAAAAGTATTAGACAAAGTACAGCATCCCTTCTTAATAAAGACCCTCGAGAACGTCGGGATAAGCAATTTACTTAAACATCATAAAAGCCATCTATGAGAAGCCCTCAGCTAACATCATCCTCAATGGAGAAAAACTGAGAGCTTTCCCCCTGAGATCAGGAACACGACAGGGATGTCCACTCTCACCACTGTTGTTTAACATAGTGCTGGAAGTCCTAGCATCAGCCATCAGGCAACAAAAGGAAATCAAAGGCATCAGAATTGGCAAAGAAGAAGTCAAACTTTCACTTTTCACAGACTATATGACACTCTACATAGAAAACCTGACAGACTCCACCAGAAGCCTACTGGAACTGATCCAGGAATTCAGCAATGTTGCAGGATACAAAATCAACATACAGAAATCGGTTGCATTTTTATACACCAATAATGAAGCAACAGAAAGAGAAATCAAGAAACTGATCCCATTCACAATTGCACAAAAAAACCATAAAATACCTAGGAATAAACCTAACCAAAGATATAGGAGATCTGTCTGATGAAAACTATAGAAAACTTATGAAGGAAATTGAAGAAGACACAAAGAAATGGAAAAACATTTCATGCTCATGGGTCGGAATAATAAATATTGTTAAAATGTCATTACTACCCAAAGCAATCTACACATTCAATGCAATCCCAATCAAAATTGCACCAGCATTCTTCTCAAAACTAGAACAAACCATCCTAAAATTTGTATGAAACCACAAAAGATCCTGAATAGCCAAAGTAATATTGAAGAAGAAAACCAAAACAGGAGGCATCACCATCCCAGACTTTAGCCTCTACTACAAAGTTGTAATCATCAAGACAATATGGTATTGGTACAAAAACAAACACATAGGCCAATCGAATAGAATAGAGAACTCAGAATTGGACCTATAAATGTGAGGCCAACTAATCTTTGACAAAGCGGGTAAGAGCATCCAATGGAAAAAAGACAGCCTCTTTAACAGATGGTGCTGGGAGAACTGGACAGCAACATGCAGAAGAATGAAACTAGATCATTTTCTCACACCATACATAAAAATAAACTCAAAATGGATAAAGGACCTGAATGTGAGACAGGAAACCATCAAAACCCTAGAGGACAAAGCAGGAAACACCCTCCTTGTCCTCAACCGCAGCAATTTCTTACTTGACACATCCCGAAAGGCAAGGGAATCAAGAGCAAAAATGAACTATTGGGACCTCATCAAGTAAACAGCTTCTGCACGGCAAAGGAAACAATCCATATAACTAACAGACAACTAACGGAATGGGAAAAGATAGTTGCAAATGACCTATCAGATAAAGGGCTAGTATCCAATATCTATTTGGAACTCATCAAACTCCACAGCCAAAAAACAAATAATCCAGTGAAGAAATGGGCAGAAGACATGAACAGACACTTCTCCAAAGAGGGCATCCAGATGGCCAACAGACACATGAAACGATGCTCAGCATCCCTCCTCATCAGGGAAATACAAATCAAAACCACACGGAGATACCACCTCACGCCGGTCAGAGTGACTGAAAGGAACAAATCAGAAGACTATAGATGCTGGCAAGGATGTGGAGAAATGGGCACTCTCCTGCACTGTTGGTGGGAATGTAAGCTGGTGCAACCCCTCTGGAAAACAGTGTGGAGGTTCCTCAAAATATTAACACTAGAACTCCCCTATGACCCAGCAGTAGCACTGCTAGGAATTTACCCAAGGGATACAGGGGTGCTGATGCATAGGGGCACATGTACCCCAATGTTCATAGCAGCACTCTCAACAATAGCCAAATCATGGAAAAAACCTAAGTGTCTATCAACGGACAAATGGATCAAGAAGATGTGGTTTATCTATACAATGGAATACTACATGGCAATGAGAAATAATGAAACTGGCCACGTGTAGCAACGTGGATGGAACTAGAAGGTGTTATGCTGAGCGAAATAAGTCAGGCAGAGAAGGACAAATACCATATGTTTGCACATATAGGTGGATTAGGAGGAAGTTAATGGAGGATGATGTGGGTGAAGAAGGGGAAAAATAGTTGGGGAGAGGGAGGGAGGCAAACCATGAGAGACTCTTGAATGCTGAGAACAAACTGTGGGCTGATGGGAGTGGGGAAGAGGGGAAGGACGGTGATGGGCATGGAGGAGGGCACTTGTTGGGATGAGCACTGGGTGTTATATATAAACCAACTTGACAGTAAACTATTTAAGGAAAAAATAAATAAATAAATGGTGATCCTTGAAACTAAGTCTCCAAAATGAGAAAACTTTTAACTACAATACTTCAAAACCGTTCATAATACATACTTTACCTCTAACCAGTTTAGAGACTCCAGAGAAAATATAATCATAATTGCAAGTGACAATTTCCTGTCCAAAGATCTTCTTTAAATCACAAGAATGTTTTATTCCTAGAAGTCTGGACTGGCCCATTAACTGTGTGCCCAGGATATATCACAGCTTTTGAACATTTTTAAATGTTAGTTGAAATTTCAGTCTCCCAAGGCCCATTATTACATGTTCCAATATTTACCAAAAGGATTTACTAGACAACATAATGGGGCACCAAATGTCCTCATGGTTATCAAAACTTGGATTTGTGCAAAAAAATTTAAATGAAGAGTCATTTTCTTTCTCCATAGTATCAAAATTATCTTGAATCAAATCTCATTTCTGCTGCTTTACATTCTATGTATTAATTTTATCCCTCTAATGATAGGAAAAATCTCTTCATGTGAAACATAGGCAAATCTTTCGTAAACCATTTTACTGCCAGAAAGTCTTTTTTAAATGTGTTTCCTGGGTTCCTTCCATCTCTATTGTGTAATAAATGCTCGGCCAAACATGGAAGTCAATTTTGCTCTGCACTCTATAAATCTAACAGTAAACTCCTGTTTCCTGAATCCATTAGTTGAACAGAGAAACAGCTCCTCATCTGGATCAACTCAACTCAAAAGCCAATGGTAAAATAAAGCACATTCCAAATTAAAGAGAATAAAACAAATCCATTTTCAAATATATCACCCAAATGAAAACAGTAAAGTTAGTGGAAATCCTGGTCAGCAACTTCAGCACCAAATTCATTAATTCAAAAAAGAGTCCCCAAACCCAATTTCGCTCATACTTTGTTAAAGATTAAATAAATGCATAACTAGGACACCAGAACATTATAATGCAAAAGAGTTATATCACATGATAGTACAGGGGGCTTGAAAATCCAGACATAATTTAAAGTATTCTCAGACACAAATATTTTGTTGTTGTTGCTTAAATGTGGAGCAGATTTAGCTTTCTATACCTTAAGCTAATCATAATAATAGTGAAACAAGGATACTGACAGTTATTGTCCTAAATAAATTTGGAAGCATTTGGAATAAACTAATGATTTAGAAAATAATAGTTTGACAACATTTAAAAAAGCAAATCAAGCTTATTCTGGGGTAGTATCATAAACAAAACCAAGATATTTTTTAAACTGCCATAGCACAAAAGGTTTACAAAATGATACCTAAAAAATTGAACCTATCAATATAATTCATGTTTCGCCCACCGTTTTTTTCCATGTCATTTCCAGGATACAAATTTCTCAATTCATCAAATAATAAATACACTTAAATCAATTTTAGATTAAAGACTATTTTTTTAAATTTCATTGTCTGCAGAATATACAAAAATAACTAGATGTGTCCTATGTTATTTTCTTTACAATCCTCTAGAACCTTCTGTGGTTAGCGGAAAAGTCTATTATTTATTTTAATGAGGTGGGAATAGTGAGCAGATGTTCACATCAAAGCTAATAAACAAATGCAGATTTTTATTCATCCTAGTTAAAGATTTCAAAAGAAAAAAAAAAAAAAAGACTGTTAACCTTCTTCTCTGGGAAATTTCCAGCAATGCTCTTCACATTAACTATGCCTTGATGGGACTGATGGCTACTAGCACAAGAAAAGCCCAAACTGTCAAGCATCCACTCATGGAATCATCATCCTCATCATCAACAACCTTTGCAACAATCTCTTAATATGTATCTTCTACTGGCTCTACTTTTCCTGTGGAACCTTGGCTGATACACATACTAAGGAAAGTGTGAGTACACTGTCATGAATGCTAAAGAAATACCAGGGGCCATCACTATGGTCATGCTGCTCTCAGCCATTAGTATTTCAAAGAGGCTCAACAAATGAGAATCAGAACAAAACTACAAGGGTTCTTTTTTTAAATTTAAAAAAAAAATATATATATATATATAATTGGCTTTATTAAGCGACTCATGAATTATCAGCATCCCCTCTAGCAAGTAAAGATATGCTCCTGTTAGGGTTCTCACTAGGCTAGCAGGGAGGAGGGTGTCAGGGGACCCACACCCCCTAAAATTATATATAAAACTTTCTGAAGAGTTAGCAGAGTTTAAGAACCACTGTTTTAACGGATTGTAGTGAATCCCTGGCACAGTCCTTGGAAAACCAGAAACAGAAGCAAAGAAGGCATCCACACTCAACCTAACTGTGAGGACCCTGATGGTTTGTGTAGATTTGCACTCACTCTTTTATAAACACTAGTCAGGAAACTCAAAATAAAATCCGGAGAGAATCCTTAGCCTTCAGCTAAGATCAAGGGCAGGATCATAATTATGTAAAATGCAGGCATTTATGTGTTTTCTAAACCATAAATCCATCCATGGTACCCAAATTCATATTGGAAGCCACCTCTTAATTAAACACAGGGAGAAAACTAATTTGTATATAAATTGTAGACACATTTTTGCCTTCGTGTTGCATGGTATTTGCATGGGTGTTTTCCCCAAATAAAATCTGAAGCAGAAGTCCTCAGAATGTTTTGTCTATGGACTGCTTCTGCAGAAGACTCATGCTCGTCACTTGCCACCACCACAAACCCTCACCAAGAAAGGAATATGGTGATGAGCAAGCAGTGAGAGGGAGTCTAGTGTCTATGAGATATTACAAATAAAGTCTGAAACTAAATACATTTCAGAAACCAAAGCACAGCTATTGACACATCAAAAGTGAGCGCTACAGATAATCAGTCCTGGAATAACCCCAGCCCACATTTTTGAGAACCCCTAGTCTGGGATGCTTTTTGCCTTAGCAAAATGAATACTATCTGTCCGAGCCACCAGATCAAAATCATGAGAGCCACGATACAGCTGTCATATAGGGTGGGTCGGAATCTCTCTGTGTACATCTGCTGAAATGACAGGACTGTGAACGATTTACTCATTTGCTAATTGCAATCAGTCAACCAAATCCCTCCCCCATGATTCAACCTCCATTGTTGATAGAAAAAAAAATAAGATTTAAGAAGAGGTAGGGTGCCTAGATGGCTCAGTCGTTAAGCATGTGACTTCAGCTCAGGTCATGCGTGATCTCACAGTTCACAAGTTCAAGTCCCACAACGGGTGAGCTCGAGCTCCACTTTGGGTGACCACCGCTTCTCTCTCTCTTTCTCTCTCTCTCTTCCTCTCTCTCTGTACTCCTGGCTCATTTGTGCCCTTTCTCTCTCACAAAAAAAAAAAAATTTAAGTATAGGTAAGTAGCCTCTATCCATGTCAGCTGAATTAAGAATAAAGATATAACTTTTTTTTTAATCTGGAACAATCTATAATGTAAATCCCCTGACTTGTCTGAGGAAGATACTTGTCCGTGGGAAATATTTTAGGACTGGATCAGCTTGGAAGCAGACAGATGGGTCTAAAGACCTGTGCAGACATGTTCCATGCTTAATTATTTATTATAGGTATTTGTTTCCTGCCCATTGAGGTATTTTAATAACCAGAATATTGTACGAACACTCCAGAGTATAAAATGAGCTCTTTGTCAGATAGTTTTATAACAGCATTATCCATTTAAAAAAAATGATACTTACTTTGCTGTGACAGTACCATTTAAGCTCTTAGAATTCAAAGAACAGTATAATGGTGTCTGCAAAGTAACTTCAAATTTTGGTAATACTGGAAAAGAGAAGCAAGGGTAAATATCTTAATCCATTTTACTATCATTTTTAGCTTAAGAAAATAAAGACTAAATTATTCTAAAGGAGTCAACAATTATACTCTTTGAACTTAGATTCCTTAGATCTCAAATACACATTAACACACATGAAAAGCACTGCAGTTCACCCTTACAAGGCTGGTGATAGACAGTGACAGCGGGGACCAGTTGCGATGGACACTTGTGTCAGTGGAAGCTTCTCATCAGTATCCAGAACCCTAGATGCTAAGGCATCTGAATGCTGGGAAACCAGGCATTTCTTCAACCATCACCCATCAGGGCTGCCTTACTACATGTTAAAATACTTCCACATCCCATGGTAAATAGTTGCTTCTACAGCAGCCCCTTCCCTAGGACCATTCTCCAACTTGGTTACTACAAGCATATTCTGAGGCCCCAAGACTCTCCCTCTACATGGTTCTATATATGCAGCCATGCAGAATCTTTATTTTTTGCAACAAAGGCAAATCTCGTGACAGTCTAATGTAATAATTGCTGTGAAGAGAAAGTTGTGTAGTAGGATTTCTAAGTTAATCACTAAGATACAGCTACAGAGTAATGATGCTTCTTCTTGTGTGACAGTGATTTCTACAGGCAATCCCAAAGCTAACAACCCCTAGTTTGGTCAGCTTTATACAATCAAGATATGAGATATTTTATAAATATGAACACTATTTGATATAAGGCATACCGTCAGAGTAAAAAACATTTGTATCCTTCCAGTCTAATAGAAAATTTTTTCTCTAACTTCACTAGCTATTACAAAGCATCACATCATTCAATTAATACAAGTATCAAGAAGACCAATGTGTCAACAATATAGATCAGACCTCAAGCTCCAAACCAGGCCAAAGGCCCTTAGTCTGTCAAGATACTTTTTGACAAATCTAGGCCTGGAAAGGCAAAAAAGCCACATGATTCATTCAGAAGTGGAATTTCCTTAGAACAAAGAATTCTGATGTCCTCTCCTCAAACACCACAGGCTGACAATCAATTCCCCACCTCCCCCATATCCAATTCAACAACATATAACCACCCAGCACCAGCTCTATGTGAAATGAAAATAGAGTAGGGGCACTGGGTGGCTCAGTCAGTTATGAGTCAGACTTCTGATATAAGCTTAGGTCATGAACTCACAGCTCCTGGGATTGAGCCCCATGTTGGGCTCTGTGCTGACAATGCAGAGTGTGCTTGGGATTCTCTCTCTCCCTCTTTCTCTGCCCTTCCCCTGCTCGCTCGCTCCCTCTCTCTCTCTCTCAAAATAAATAAACATTTTTTAAAAAATAAAAGATAAATAAAATAGCCTATAAAAACCTTGACCCCTCTGACTTATTCTTCTAGGTCAGGGCTATCCAAAAGAAATAAAATGTGAGCCACATATGGAATTTTAAATTTCTAATAGCCACATTTAAGAAGTAAAAAGGGGGCATCTGGGTGGCTCAGCTGGTTAAGCGTCCAACTTCGGCTCACGTCATGATCTCACGGTTCAATTCATGGGTTCGAGCCCCGCACTGGGCTCTGTGCTGACAGCTAGCTCAGAGCCTGGAGCCTGCTTCGGACTCTGTGTCTCCATCTCTCTCTGACACTCCCCTGCTCACGCTGTCCTGCTCATGCTGTCCTGCTCACACTGTCTCTCTCTCTCTCTCTCAGAAATAAATAAAACATTTAAAAAAAATTTTTAAGAAGTGAAAATAAATTTTGTTACATTGTATTTGATGCCACATGCCCAAAATATTATCATTTCAACATATTCTCAATATAAAAAGATATTATTAATGAGCTCTTTTCCTTTCTTCTTTTTGCACTAAGTCTTCAAAATTTGACCTTTTACCCCCTTAGAGCACACCTCCACTCGGACTAGCCACACTTCACGTACTCAAGAGCTATATATGGTAAGTGATCTCCAAAGTGAACAAAACAGTTATAGATTAGGGGTCAGTAAATAATAACCAGCATGAGCGAAGAATAGTTTTTACATTTTTAATTCATTGGGGAAAAATTCAAAGAAGAGTATTTTATGACATGTGAAAATTACAGGAAACTTTAATTTCTGTGTCTGTAAATAAAATTTCTCTGGATCACAGCCACATTCACTCACATATTGTCTATGGCTGCTTCCTGCTACAATAGCAAAGTTGAATAGTTATGACAGAGACCTATGGGCCACAAAGCCTAAAATATTACTATCTGGCCCTTTTTTTAATGTTTTATTTATTTTTCAGAGAGAGAGAGAGCATGAGCAGGGGAGGGGCAGAGAGAGAGGGAGACAGAGAATCCGAAGCGGGCTGTGTGCTGACAGCAGAGACAGACCCGGATGCAGGGCTCGAACTCATGAACTGTGAGACTATGACCTGAGTTGAAGTTGGACACTTAACCGACTGAGCCACCCAGGTGCCTCAATATCTGGCCCTTCCTAGAAAAAAAGTTTTGCTGATTCCCGTTCTAGGGGATCATGAGACCTAGGAAGTGACAATGCTATATAAGATATGTGGAGCCTGAGCCACAAAAATGTAAACAAACTACTTTCTAGAATTTGTATTGCCTGAATGAGACACAATGTCAAAGTGACACAAATCAAATGAAAAAGCTCATGTGTAACCTCAAAATAGCCTTTCAATTTATAACTACTAGCGAGATCCTCTACTTTCATGCTCATTTTTCCTTCCTCTCCATCTACCAACAAGAGTTGGACCACACTGTTTTTATCTGTGTGTATCTAACCGTGATATAAACATGACACCTGCAAGAAGAGCCTTTACTCAAATTAAACAGTTTTACCAATTAAACAGTGTCTTTGCCGAAGCCAACTAAATGAAAAATATGGGAAATAACTAATGTTACATTAAAAAAATTACAAATCTTTAAATATGTTAAGATCACAACAAAGTAGAAAAAGAGAAAAATTATGCATAAAAGATCACATAATGGGACTATAGGTGATCTATTTCCCAATTTTTTCTTTACAGTGACCTTTTATATCTTTAAAAAAAAAAATACATTAGACCTGTAAGAAACACCAGGATTTTACTTTCACTAGGATTTTTACTTTAAATAACATATCTCTTGCAAATGGAAATTTCTCTTATCTCTGTGAAAAGTAACAAATAATTTTTTCCTTCAAAATAAACTGAAGAACTCTTACCATATTCTGAAACCTGAAATGACTGATAATATGTCTGGTCCTATTGGGAGAAAGAAAAAAAAAGACAAGAAAACATGTGAGTTCTAATTCAGTTATTTTGCTTGCTTACTTACCTGTATAAAAAGATTTAGAAAATTATTTTTAATTGTATTTATAATGATTTAAAGAGCAAAACCATTTCTTTTAATTTTTGGAAGTTTATTTTTAGTCATCTACAACATGAAGCCTATGAGATTTCATGAGTTTTTCTTGTCAGTTCACTCGGGGCACCTGGGTGGCTCAATCTACTGAGCATCAAACTCGGCTCAGATCATGATCTCATGGTCCTTGGGTGTGAGTCCCTCATCGGGCTCTGTGCTGTCAGCTTCAGATTCTGAGTATCCGTCTCTCTGTCTGTCAGATTCTGTGTATCCCTCTCTCTGTCTGCCCCCCTGCCTCAAAAAATAAACATTACAAAAAATTATTTTAAAAAAATTATTTAAAAAAAAAAAAAGCTGTCTATATTTCACTGCAGGTCATTTGAACAAATTGCTTAACTTGACTTACCTCATTTGTAAATGAGATTAAGTTAGATATTTCAGGAACTTATGAAGCAAGAATAACACATGTCAAACTATGACTGCAAACTTGTTTTGAATCTTACTCTCAAAAAAAAAAAAACCAATGGAGAAAATAAAGTTACACATGATTCAAGTATTTACACATAATCAAAAATACAAAATCATCCTGGACCAACATCTTCTACCTTTTAAATTCCTTGAATTATTTCTAGTGCAACTCCTAAAACAATGCATTCTACCCTATTTTAACAAATATTGTTAATTATTTCCTTTTCCAAGATCAACAAGAAAGCATGTGGCCTATTATTATATCATTTTTCTAATTCCCCATATTTCTGTCCACACCTAATCTATAAATAACACATTAAATAGAATCTCTTCAAAAACAGCTAAGGAGTTCCACTAATAAAATTTGTATTCTAGAGGTGCCTGGGGGGCTCAGTCAGTTAAGCATCCAACTGTTGATTTCAGCTCAGGTCATGATCTCACAGTTATGAGATCAAGCCCCACATGAGGCCCCATGCTGAATGTGAGGCCTGCTTGGGATTCTCTCTCTCCCTTTCTCTCTGCCCCTTCCCCACCCATGTACAAGGATCCACACACTCTCTCAAAATAAATTAACTTTAAAAAAAATTGTATTCTAAATCTGATTCCCTATGTTTATCAAAGCAAATACACCGATGCAGCTACAAAATAGGATGATTTAAAATGATTTAAAAATCATCCTTGGTTAATTAAGCAACTGTACACCAAGTTATTTTTTAATCCTAAAAGATGGATAGGGTTCACTGCAAAGTATAAAATGGATGTGACTACATATACACTAACAAAATAACTGAAACTTGGTTTCAACGATGTCTCGTTTAAAGTAGATCCCTAATCTTTGACAAAGCAGGAAACGACATCCAATGGAAAAAAGACAGTCTCCAACAAATGGTGCTGGAAAAACTGGTCGGCAACATGCAGAAGAATGAAACTGGACCACTTTCTTACACCATACACAAAAATAAATTGAAAATGGATGAAAGACCTAACTGTGACACAGGAAACCATCAAAATCCTAGACGTGAACAGGCAGCCAACTTCTTAGTAGACACGTTGCCAGAGGCAAGAGAACAAAAGCAAACATGAACTATTGGGACCCTATCCAGATTTAAAAAAACTTCTGCCCAGAGAAGGAAACAGCAAAACTAAAAGGCAACCAACAGAATGGGAGAAGATATTTGCAATGACATATCGGATAAAGGGTTAGTATCCAAAATCTATAAAGAATTTATCAAACTCAACACCCAAAAAACAAATAATCCATGAAGAAATGGGCTAAAGACATGAACAGACACTTCTCCAAAGAAGACATGCAGATGGCCAACTGAACACATGAAAAAATGCTCCACATCACTCATCATAGGGAAATACAAGTCAAAACTACAATGAGATACCACCTCACACCTGTCAGAATGGCTAAAATTTATAACTCAGAAAACAAGAGATGTTGGCAAGAATGCAGAGAAAGGGGAGCCGTCTTGCACTGTTAATGGGAATGCAAACTGGTGCAACCACTCTGAAAAACAGTATGGAGGTTCCACAAAGACTTAAAAATAAAACTACTCTATTATCCAGCAATTGCAGTACAAGGTATTTACCCAAAGGATAAAAAAAGACAGATTCAAAGGGATACATGCACCCTAATGTTTAAAGCAGCATTATCAACAATAGCCCAACTACCAAAAGAGCCCAATTGTCCAACGACTAATGAATGGATAAAGAAGATGTGGTATGTATATACAATGGAGTATTACTTAGCCATCAAAAACCAATGAAATCTTGCCATTTACAACAATGTGTATCGAGTTAGAGTGTATTATGCTAAGCAAAATAAGTCAGAGAAAGACAAATACCATATGACTTTACTCATATGTGGAATTTAAAAAATAAAACAGATGAACATATGGGAAAATGGGGGAAATAGAGATGAAAACAAACCATAAGAGACTCTTAATGATAGAAAACAAGCTGAGGGTTGACAGAGGAAGGTGAGTGGGAGATAGGGTAGATGGGTGATGGGTGCTAAGGAGGGCACTTACTATGATAAGCACTTGGTATTGTAAGTAAGTGATGAATCACTGAATTCTACTCCTAAAACCAATATTGCCCTGTATGTTAACTAACTAGAATCTAAAATTAAAAAATAATAATAATAAATAAAACGAAAAAATAAATTTTCATTTACTTAAACAATAAAAATAAAAAATAAAGTAGATCCCAAAGAAATTGTGTTGATCAAAGTCTTAAGAATCTACACATTTGTAGCTTGTATCTTAAATTGTTTTCATGCCCTACTAGGAATGTTATAAATTACATGTATTCAGTTCATTTATAAATTCTAATTTCTCACCCTCAAAAAATCAAATCAAGAGGGTCATCTACCTGTATTGACTATTTTACTTATAAACATAAGAATTCTGGTCTTTAGAGGTGCCTTCGTGGCTCAGCCAGTTGAGCATGTGACTCCTGATTTTGGCTCAGGTCATGATCCCAGTGTCATGGGATCAATCCCTGCATCTGGCTCTGCGCTGAATGTGGAACCTATTTAAGATTCTCTCTCTCTCCCTCTGCCCCTCTCCCCAACTCATGATCTCTCTCTGTCTCTAAAATTAAAAAAGTAGTTAAGGAATTCTAGTCTTTAAATTAATTTTTGCTCTATTACTAAGGTCAGCACAGGTGAGTCTATAGAATACGTAATTTTATGACGATGATATCTCTGTCAAGTTAAATATATTGCAAAGACTAAGTGAGTACTACATGCAACATACTACACGAGGCTCTGTAAAGACAAATTACAGTCCTCAGCATTGGAGTGTCAATCGAGAGATGGAGACACACAGAGTAAAGAGCAATAATGCAAGACTGACAGTGTCCTGTGGTTTCATGCACTGTGCTTTGGCTCTTAGTCTCTCTTATGCTAGACCTACACATACTTCCATCTCTACTCATCTTCCAAGACTTACCGCAAATACTTCCCTGAATCCCCAATTTAAAAGCAATCTCAGCACTCTAAGCCTCAATGCTCTTTAGTCCTTCCTTCTATTTTAACCCTGTAAAAAGTGTATCATGAATAGGTACGTAGTTTATCTTGCTGCAAATTCTTTGAGGGCCAGCTCCATGCTGGATAATTTTTTATCCTTCATAGTTTATCCCATGAGGTGCCAACCCAAAAGTGTCTAATACCAAAAAAGTGTTTGATAAGTATGTGTTAGATTAAGTAAGTATTACCAGCTTTGACAAATATAGGAAAGCAACTAATTTGGGCCTATTTTAAACAACAGCCTTGAAACCAAGTTTTAGGCAATTATTTGTTTAACACATAAGTAGTTACATGAATTAGATTTGAAATGAATTATCCTTTCCTGCCTCCTATATTACTCATCATCCCTGATAACTCCTGGATATTCCATCTCTCTGTTTACTGTCTCCTTCTCCTTCATTCAGTCTGCGAACATTTTCCGCTCTTTAAGAGTTCTCGTGGTACTGTTAAGGATCTTTCTGACTCCTTCCTTGTTTCGTTAGTCTCCTCTTTCTGCTCCTGAAATGTTGGCCCTACCCACCCTGAGCCCAATGCTGTTCCCATTCTCCAGGCCCTTAGGTGAGCTCATCAGCTCTCATGGTATTAACTGCCATCTCTATACTAAAGAAACCTAAATCTTTATCTCTAAACCATACCTCCACCCAGACATTCAGACTCAAATCTGCTTTTTGGACATTTCCACCCAAACGGCCTACAAAATGTCCTGACCTTCTTTAACTGTATTTAGCCTCCTCCAGGGAGCTTTTCTTATTCACCTTTCCCTATGCTGGGTTAAATATGGTTCCCTCCCATAATAACTTGTATGTAACTCAATCATTTTACTTATCACAATATATTATAATCATCTGTTTCATATCCATCTCCTATAACAGACTATGAAATCGTTGGGGACACAGCACCTAATTTAGCATGCCTTTAAGGTTCGTTGAATGAATGTATGTATATGAAATGAACAAACTGACTCTTGTACGCAGGCTGGTTCTTATGGGGCTCCTTAGATTGGCCTCAATTATCATACAGTATCTCCTGCCAGAAATTGAAATAACCTTCTCATATGAAGAATCAGACAACACTGACAAGGCTCAGCCATTTGTGAAATGGCCCATAGAGTAACCTTAACTCTCTGCCTTGAGTCTGGAAGGAAAATAAATGCCAAGAAGTGGAAGAAGCCAACATCATGGAAAGCTGGGGGGAAAAGCAGCAAAAGAAGTGCTTCTTTTCATTGTCATTTTAAATTGTTCCAATAAATCACAAAGTCATTTTGTAACTGAGTGCTGACAGGGTGCTTTGTAGCAGATGAGGTTTTCCCAGGGTGTTTATAAGTGGGGAAATGCAAATCAAGAAATAAATTATTTTACTGTCCAAAGGGTTTGAAAAGCAGAAATGAGTTTTGTAATTTTCAACATATTGTCCATTAGGCAATCAGGTCATACCAAGTTCCACAATGAGTTCAGTTATTTTTATTAAATATTTTTACAAAACATATAATCAGGAATGGTAGAAGATACTGAAATACTTAAAACTAGTAGCAATCTATGTCATAAATAACCATAAAAGCACTGATGCTGAGTACTTTCATAAGTCTAGAACAGGTATGTGAAAAATTTTTCTATAAAGGACCAGAGAGTAAGCATTTTAGGCTTTACAAGCCCATACAGTCCCTGTTGCAACTATTTAGCTGTGCACTGAGGTAGCAGGTAAGCAATGAGACTGATTGTGTTCCAATAAAACTTTATTTACAAAAACAGACATTGGGCTGGATTTGCCCTTTCGGCCAAAGTTTGCTGAATGCTGGTCTAAAAAGTAAAATTGTTCTATGCAAACCCTAGCTGAACTAAATTGACTAGCCTTAACTAAAAACATGGAGAAGAAAGAAAATTAAAAAAAAAAAAACAGAGCTTCTGTATGAAGCACAATTTCATTTACTAAATAATTTTCCTTTGGTTCCACAAAAACAGTCTGCTTCAAAATGAGTTTACATGTTTATTCTAGCTCAGCAAATAGTCTGTGCTCATTCACTCTGCCAGCAACTGAAGGAGACTGACCTGAAAGAGTGAATACTTAAGCAGCATGTATTCTAAACAAACACCTTTCCGGGTCACAAGAATACATGACTCGTCTACATCTTCTCAGTTCTGCTTGCCCCAAATGGTCACTGTTCCGTGGGGAAAGCACTCCCTTACAAAGCTGGCTCCATTTGTATTAGATGTAAGCCTGTCTCAACAAGACTTTCTAACCAAATTCTAAATGAGAAATGGAAAAGAAGAACCAGGAGGTATTCTCAGTAATGTCTGTAATTTCTTTATTCCCCTTATCCCTAAATCAATAGGTCATTGTGATGGTATATGTTATATCAATCAAATGAAAGAGAAAAGAGAGAAAATAAACTATTTTAATTAGTTTTTTAACAATATGCTATGACTGGATGCAAATTAAAGATAAGTGAATTGCTCAAAAACACCTATTCTACTTACAGAATTTCCCTTGTCTAGCCATGAAGCCATCCAACTCTTGAGAGAGATTCTATTTTTAATAAACTTGAAGGAATATGGCACACTATACGACCATTTAAAAAATATATTTTTTAACATGCAGGTCAGCGTCTTGCAACTCTTGCTTCTGGAGTAAAAAGAAATGCCAGAAACAGAACTAAGGATTTTTGTTTTCATATTTATGTTCATACACGATCGTTTCAGTTTCCCAAAAGTTTGCTTCAGCATTGATCTCCAGTGTCTGGATTTAATTTGTATCCAAAGATTAAGAAAGGCACTGAACTTTCTAAATTCACACATAACAAATATAGAACTATAGACTCAGTTTGGGTTTTGTCCCCCAAGACAATAGATGCCAACGATATCCATATTCCCAAGCCAAGTGCAAGTCTAGCACACAGAACTTGCAAAGGAGGTTTCCATAAAAACTAGTTTTGCAACATTTAACCAAAAGGGTCAAGATTGAAATTAACTAGAAAGGAATTTTAGGAGGAAGTTTTTTGATGTGCTTTCACACACCAGTGGCGGTAGGCAGGCACCTGACATGCATGAATAACCTAAGAGCAAAATACAGGTACTGGCCACCCGTGTGTACAGCTAAGCAAAGAGAGAGGGTTGCACTGGGAGTTGCAGAAAGTGTTGCCTTCTTAGTTGCAAGAATCAAAGAAAGCGTGACCACTTCCCCTCAACTAGATATGCAAAAAGAGAGAGAGCGAGCCAGTGTAGGGCTGTCTTCAGTCCTAATCAAAAACAGCCTCCAGAGCCGCCTGGGAGGCTCAGTAGGTTAACATCTGACTCTTAATTTCAACTCAGGTCATGATCCCATGGTTGTGGAATCAAGCCCCGCATCAGGCTCTTCACTGAGCATAGAGCCTGTTTAAGATTCTCTCTCTCTTTCCCTCTCTTTCTGTCTCTCTCTCTCTCTCTCCCTTTCTCTCTCCAATAAAAAAAAAATGCCCCCAAAGGGGAAGCACCTCTGGAAGGTATATTGTATACTATATATGCCAAGGAGCTGAAGACAAAGTTAAGAGCTGCCAGAGGAGGAGACAGATTTAAAAGCATACAAGACACTAATGGGAAGCCTCCCAGCAATGGTAGGTGTGCTCCAAAGAACCCACAAAAGTTTTATGAAAGAAAGCTGTTTGTTTTAAATACCTGCCAAGTCCAGAGAGTTCCGATGCCAGATGACAATGGTATCATGTTGAGCCATGTTAAATTGCCATTTTTGTAGGACAAATATTAGCAAATTCATATAACTCATCTTTACATATCAAGTAAGAATTATTTACCCATTGCCTCCCTTCCCTCCACCTCATTCAATTGTGGAGGAGTTGAATGCAGCTTAGTGAGTTGGGGAGAGGCAGCCAGACCAGAGAAGACCCAAGCTGGGACAAGACAGCACTTGATTTTATTGGACTGTACATATTAGTTATTGGACATAGACTCTTTTTTGTGTATAAATATAACCAAAAATGACATTATTACCAAAAAATAATGACAAATGGTGGAATTTTCCCTACATTTCAACCAATAGGATAGAATTTGTCCCAAAGAGTAGGACTAAATGGCAAAAAATAATGCTGTGGTTTTTGTATTACACCTTTCACATAATACATGTTCAACCTCACAGTCGCACACATATAACTGGGCACACCAAACTGGCCAACCGTTCATGTTAAGAAAGGATGGGGATTCAGAAGGTATCGACAATTCTGACTCATAAGATTTCCCACTGAAACAGTTATGGTTAGAATTCTTAATTGATCTACAAATGTCTACTTAATCCATAATAGGAATGAAATTATATGGTATTTTTGCTGCTGTACCCACAACATATTATTTTAATGCTCTCCTTCTCAGAAACAAAAGATTTAAATGAGCTGTCTATACTCTTTATTGTGCCTGCCACCTGGATTCCTCCACTACCATCTCACTGGCATGGAAGGGTGCTCCGTAAGTGGTGGCTACTTGCCTCTGCTAATTGCCCACAGCCTCTCTCTCAGGCCTGGTTCTCCTGGAGACTTCTGCAGCACCTAGTACTCCAGCCACCCTCTCTGAATCCCTTCTGCTCTGCTCTGTGCCTGCACTCTCTTGGTTCTCTCATTCCCAACCTGGCTGTTCATTCTCTGTTGTTTTGGGTGGGTCCCCTGCTTAGCTGCTGAACATAGTGATTTCCCTCTAATCAACTTACCCATCTCTCTCCCCTAAGCCAAGTTTCCAGCCCCAAATTCCCCTGTAATGAATGGGTGATTCTCCCAGAGCCCACACTTAAAATCCCAAAGTCACCTCTGTTAAAAGGCAAACTGAAGCACATTAAAAATTTTAACAGTTTGGGGTACCTGGGTGGTTCAGTCAGTTGAGTGTCCAACTCTGGGTTTCAGCTTGGGTCATGATCCCAGGGTCATGGGATGAGACTCAACTTGGGCTCCTCGCTGAGCACGGAGCCTGCTGGAGATGATCTCTCTCTCTCTCCTTCTGCCTCTCCCCTGCTCAAGCTCACACCCCACCTCCCCTCTCTCAAATAAAATAAAATAAAATAAAAAATAATCTTAAGAGTTTATGTGAACAGAATTCAATTGGAATTGGCAGTGCTGAACTGCAAGTGGTCAGACATGCTCCACCAACAGGAGCTCAGGGAGAAACTCTTACAGAGGAAAGGCAGAAGCAAAGTAAGGAAATTATTGATTGGAGAGAACTTAAAGCCTTAGTTTGCTGTTTGTGACCGGTTATCCCTAGCATTTTGATTTCATAACCTTGAGGCATTCACAGACTTTGATTTGGCTTGCTTAAGTAGTCAGCCATGGCAACAGAGCCACATCAGTCTAATGACCTCCTTTTTTAATTAATTGAACACCTTTTGGGGCGCCTTTTGGGGTTGTGGGATCCACGATCAGCGCAGAGCCTGCTTGAGATTATCTCTCTCCCTCCTTGCACTCTCCTGCTCTCTCTCTCAAATAAATAAATAAATAAATAACACTTAAAATTCCTCCTTTTCCCTTTCACAATCATGATCCAATCAGTCTCTATACCTGGTGAATCATCTTTTAAAGTGTCTTTTGAATTCACCGATTCCTCCTTAGTTTGTGCTGCTCCCCTAAAGCAACCCCTTATTACCTTCAGACTGGGCTGTTATAACCTAACACAGAAGGTAGGCTGTATTTGCTAAGCAAGGATCCTAACTCTCTGGCCATCTCCCTGACTCTAGATCCTCTCCTTTTAATCACCCCACATGCTATGATCTTCCTAAAATACTACTGTAATCATGTCACACTACAAAAATCAACAATAATACAACAAGTATCGATGACTTTTTTTGTTTCACCCAGAGGTTTATCGTAAGCATGTCATTCTTTCTTTTGAATAATGTTTTGGTGTTTCTACATTGAGCATGTGTTACTTTAGTAATCAGAGAAAAATAATAGAAGTGTAATTTTTATGTCTTTTATATTAAGAGATTCATTCGCATACAATTTCTGCTTCCTTTGTCCTCAGAAGTCTTATATGAAATTTGTAACATTAACATTCAAAGTAAAATAAAAATTTTTAGAGCCCCCCACTATCTACAAAATGAAATCTAAACTGTTAGCCTAATATCCAATATGTTCCACGGCTTGACCCACAAACTCTTCCAACATTCTCTTGACTACTACTCTCTGCAGAGCCTCCCCTCCCAGTAAGTGCTTGCTCCCAACCCTACCGCTGTCACCTAGCTCCAAACCTCATTCCATCTCTACCCCATGGTCCCCATCCAAGTCCTACAGTGCCCTCCACTTCCCTCTAGTTGAAGCATGTCATTTTAAAGGTGTGAAGAGGCTTACAAGTCCTCTGACCCAAGCCCATTATTTTAGAGCTGAGGAAACAGATCCAGAGCTGAAACAAATTGTCTACAGTCCCTTGACCACAGCACAAGGCCCCACGTCATGTAACTCCCAACCTAATGCTCTTTGTATTTATTACATGAAGTCTTCCTTGACAGTAAGCTCCCTGAAAGTAGTGTCTGTGCCTTATCATCTTTAGATGTTTACTGACTGGTGTTTCTTCCCACCTAATGTACAATAAGAAAATTCCATGGGCACTTGGGTGGCTCAGTTAAACGACCAACTTTGGCTCAGGCCATGATCTCATGGTTCATGAGTTTGAGCCCCACATTGTGCTCTGTGCTGAGAGCTCAGAGCCTGGAGCCTTCTTCAGATTCTATGTCTCCCTTTCTCTCTGCCCCTCCCCCACTCATACTCTGTCTCTCTCTCTCTCTCTCTCTCTCTCTCTCAAAAATAAATAAAAAACATTAAACAAATTTTAAAAAAGAAAATTCTATATTTTTCGTTTTATCCAGATTGCTACTAATTTTCCTCTGCTTAACCCTAATACCTACAAAACAATAATCATGTAATAGCCTATCTTTGTCCCTCTTTCATTTTTACCATAAAATTAGGAAAGAACTTAAAAATTAACAAGAAATCACAATGAAGGTGTCATCCATTAAAGCCTCCGTAGATGTATATCAACCTACTTGGAGAAATTATAGATGTGCAAAAGAACGGAAACGTTTGTGAACATTCACATTGTTCTTTCTTTTCCTGTTTAGAGTCTAAACATCTGTGGCCTGAAGTGTAGTTGCAACATATTTCTCCCGGATTTTTCAAGCCAGACATCAGGATCAACTATGGTAGATTCAATAAACAGAAACGCCCAGTTCCTACCCACAGTTACTGAACCAGAGTTAACAGAACTGCAGCCCAAACATAACAGATGCCTTCATCCATCCATCCTTCAGCAGAGACTTATTGCACCTAAGTGCCAGCACTATGCTAAGTGATGGACAGATACTTTCTCAGGATGGGGTTTTTAATTTGGTGAAAAGAAAGATATTTATCAAATAATCATACACATAAATATATAATTACAGACAATGATAAAAGCTGTGAATTAAATTTATAGGGAATTATGAAACCTGAAAATGAGGCTGGAAAAGTAGTCAGATGAGGCAGGGCCTTGTGTAGGCTATGGTAAAACACATGAATTCTACTCTGAGGGCAATGGAAAGCCTTTGGGGAATTTTAAGCTGAGGAAGAACATGATCCAATTTAATGTTTAGATTACTTTCACCGCTGTGTAAGGAACTGATTACAAGGAGAAAAAGTAAATGTAGGAAGATGCATTAAGAGACATTGCAAATATTTAGGGAAAATATGATGGTGGCTTGGACAAAAAAGGCAGAGGTAAAAATAAAGAGAAGTAGAAGTAGATGGATTTGAAATATATTCAAGGGTACAATCTATGGGAATTGGTGAAGGTCTGGATAAGGAGGGTAAGAGAGATGAGAGGTCAAGACAACTCCAAAGTTAGCAGCTTGAATAACTGGATGGAAACGGAGTAATTCAGTAAGCTAAAGAATGCTGGAAAAGAGCCAGGTGTGGTGAGGGAAGATTATAAGAATGATATTGGATATGAGGAGTTCAGGATGCCTTTAAAACATCCAAGCAGAGATGTTAAGTAGGCAGACGGTTTAAATTCTGCAACACAGAGCTCTGGGTTCTCTCAGACAAATTTGTGGCATTAGTATATAGATGGAAAATGCAACCATACCTATGAATGAACTTGTCTAGAGTGAGTTGAGGAAGTGGGAGGTACAGAGATGAGACAACTTAAAAAAAAAAAAAGTTGGCTAGAATGGGGAAGAAAAAATGTACAGTTACTGGCAAGGAAGCTAGGGTCAGAGTTCAGTGTCTGTCTGTCTCTCTCTCTCTCTCCCTCTCTGTCTCTTGCTCTCGTTCTCTCTTTCTCTCTGCTCCCCCTACCTCTTGCTTCCCCTCCCCCTCTCCCGCTCTCATTAATCATGTGAGAGACCTGAACATACTAGATTTTGTGGAAAGATCCTGGGAGAGAGATATCTAGGTTGAAGATTCATGAGAAAGAAGAGATAATTAACATTCTAAGGTTTCTGAGAAAGTAGAAGGGAGAAACCAGGGAACAGGTTGAGGCTTTGGTCTTAGATATGAAGAATTACATCTTTTCTGTAAAAGAAGAGGATGACCATGAGATGGGTACACACACAGGTAGACATGTAAATCTGGCAGAGGAGTTTAAAGAAATTCCTATCTGATAAGTTTTGTTTTTCATGAAGTTGAAAGAAAGATTATCTACTGAGAGTGAGGAGGGAGGAACCAGAATCTCCCCCATTAGACAGCATTTTCCTTAATCCTTTCTCTCATTTTAGAAAGAATTACAAACATTCTGGTACTCATCAAGACTGTAACTAGGGGCATCTGTGTAACTCAGTCTGTTAAGCACCTGACTTCAGCTCGAGTCATGATCTCACAGTTTATGAGTTCAAGCCCCATGTCAGGACTCTGTACTGACAGCTCAGACAGAGCTTGGATCCTGCTTCGGATACTGTGTCTCCCTCTCTCTGCCTTGCTCATTCTCTCTCTTTCTCTCTTTCTCTCTCTCTCAAAAATAAATAAACCTTTTTTTTTTTAAGTTTTTTAAAAGACTGTAACTAAACTAAAGATGAACATAATTTGTTCTATACATGATAGTTACTCATAGTACCAGGACTTGGGGAAAATCAATCTAATGAATAACCAAGACATAGCCCATATAAGACTCCAGTTAGAATGGTGGACCACACAGACACCCAATGCCACAAGCACATGCATGCTCCTAAAAAGTTTCTCCATTTGCAGTACAAATATATTATGCTGTACAAGAGACAAACTGGTTTCCTTAGCAGAAAAGTGCTAACTAGAAGCATACTCTCTTTAAAACACACACACACACATACACACACACACACACACACATACACATTCATTTAACCTCTATGTTCCTACTGAAAGTAAAAAAGAATAAAACTTTTTAAAGATATGCCACATGGCCACCTTTCTTGGGCACCTAGCTCAAGCAAGAGGAAAAAGGAGAAGCACAGCTACAAGTCTGTATTAAATGGGAAAACTACCCTTGAATCAAAATAATTCCATTTCTTGCTCATTGCTTCTTTTCTCACGCCACCCAGGGGCACAGTACTCATTTTAGTGACCCACCCTGGAACCCAGGGCTGCCACCAGCAGAGTCCAAAGAGCTGTAATGTTCCAAAACTCCCTCTATGCCATTGAAAACTGAGCATCCTATTGAACTATATACACACATCATACCAATGTCAAGTTCCTGTTTTTGAGGCTGTACTAGAATAACACAAGATATAACTCTTTAAGTACACTGGGCAAAGGGCACACAGGACCTCTCTATACTATCTTCACAACTTTCTGTGAATCTACTTCAAAATAAAAACTTCTTTTGAAATTAATCTTCTATGACTTATATACCAAAATTATATAGTCTGCTAGGTTACAGCAAAGCAATCTTTACTAATATATTAGTGGATATTAGCTTATTTCCCCTACCAGATAGCCTGTATGCTATACCATGAGTCTCCAGGACTCAAAATCCTCAGTCTAAAGCCATGGCTCTTGTGCTCAAAATATGATACACTTCAAAAACAACCCAATGTGAAACTCAAATAAATAAATTCACAGATGAGAGAGGAGAGTAACAACAAACACCACAGATATACAAACAATTAGAAGGGAGTGTTATGAAAAACTAAATGCCAACAAATTGGACAACCTAGAAGAAATGGATAAATTCCTAGAAACCTATAACCTACCAAAACTGAGACAGGAAAAAATAGAAAATTTTAACAGACTAATAACCAGCAAATAAATTGAATCAGTAATCAAAAACTCAAAAAAAAAAAAAAAAACCTCCCAATTAACAAAAGTCAAAAGGCTTTACAGGCAAATTCTACCAAATATTTAAATAAAAGTTAATACCTATTCTTCCCAAACCAATCCAAAAACCAGAAAGGGGAGGAAAACTCAAATTCATTCCATGAGGCTAGCATTACCCTGATACCAAAACCAGATAAAGGCACCACTAAAGAAGAGAATTATAGGCCAATATCCCTGATGAACATAGATGCAAAAATCCTCAACAAAATGCTAGCAAACTAAATTCAAAAATATATTTTTAAAAATTATGCCACATGACAAAAACAGACACATAGACCAATGGAACAGAATTGAGAACTCAGAAGTGGACCCAAAAGTATACAGCCAACTGATCTTTGACAAAGCAGGAAAGAATATCCAATGGAAAAAAGACAGCCTTTTTAACAGATGGTGTTGGGAGAACTGGACAGCAACATGCAGAAGAATGAAACTAGATCATTTTCTCACACCATGCACAAAAATCAACTCAAAATGGATAAAGGACCTGAACGTGAGACAGGAAACTATCAACACCCTAGAGGAGAAAGCAGGAAACAACCTCCTTGACCTCCACCGCAGCAACTTCTTACTTGACACATCCCCAAAAGCAAGGGAATCAAGAGCAAAAATAAACTGTTGGGACCTCATCAAGATTAAAAGCTTCTGCACAGCCAAGGAAACAACCCAGAAAATTAATAGGCAACCAACGGAATGGGAAAAGATAGTTGCAAATGACATATCAGATAAAGGGTTAATATCCAGAATCTATAAGGAACTCACCAAACTACACGCCCGAAAAACAAACAACCCAGTGAAGAAATGGGCAGAAGACATGAACAGACACTTCTCCAAAGAGGACATCCAGATGGCCAACAGACACATGAAACGATGCTCAGCATCCCTCCTCATCAGGGAAATACAAATCAAAACCACACTGAGATACCACCTCACGCCAGTCAGAGTGGCTAAAATGAGCAAATCAGAGAACTCTAGATGCTGGCGAGGATGTGGAGAAACGGGCACCCTCCTACACTGTTGGTGGGAATGTAAACTGGTACAGCCCCTCTGGAAAACAGTGTGGAGGTTCCTCAGGAAACTAACAATAGAACTCCCTTATGACCCAGCAATAGCACTGCTAGGAATTTACCCAAGGGATACAGAAATGCTGAGGCATAGGAGCACATGTACCCCAATGTTCATAGCAGCACTCTCCACAATAGCTAAAACATGGAAAGAGCCTAAGTGTCCATCAACAGATGAATGGATCAAGAAGATGTGGTTTATCTATACCATGGAATACTACATGGCAATGAGAAACAATGAAATCTGGCCATGTGTAGCAACATGGATGGACCTTGAGGGTGTTATGCTGAGCGAAATAAGTCAGGCAGAGAAGGACAAATACCATATGTGTGCACGTATAGGAGGATTAGGAGGAACTTGACGGAGGAACAAGGGGGAGAAGAAGGGCGGAAATGGTGGGGGAAAGGGAGAGAGGCAAACCATGAGAGACTCTTGAATGCTGACAAAAACTGAGGACTGATGGATGTGGGGGGGAGGGGGGGATGGGCATGGAGGAGGGCACTTTGGGGATGAGCACTGAGTGTTATGTAGAAACTAATTTGACAATAAACTATTTGAAAAAAAAAAAATTATGCCACATGATCAGCTGGGTTGCAAGGGTGGTTCAATATTTGCAAAACAATCAACATGATATAGAACATCAATAAGAGAAAGGATAAGAACTATATGATCATTTCAATATACGTAGAAAAAGCATTTGACAAAGTACAACATACATTCATGATATAAGCCCTCAACAAAGTAGATTTAGAGAGAACATACATCAACATAATAAAGGCCATATATATGAAAAACCTAACATCATCCTTAATGGGAAAATACTGAGAGCTTTTCCCCAAGGTCAGGAACAAGACAAGGATGTCCACTCTCACCATTTTTATTCAACACAGTACTGAAAGTCATAACCATATCAATCAGACAACAACAACAAAAAAAATAGAAAGTATCCAAATTGGTAAGGAAAAAGTAAAACTTTCACAATTTGCAGATGACATGATACTATATGTAGAAAACCTGAAAGACTCCACGTAATGAACTGACCGACAAATCCAGTAAAATCACAGGATACAAAAATCAATGTACAGAAATCTTCTGCATTTCTATTCACCAATAATGAAACAGCAGAAAGAGAAATTTTTTAAAAATCCCATTTATAATTGCACCAAAAATAGTAAGATACCTAGTAATAAACCTAACCAAAGAGGTGAAAGACCTATATTCTGAAAACCATAAAACATTGATAAAAAAAAAATTGAAGACGACACAAAGAAATGGAAAGGCATCCCAACCTCATGGATTGGAAGAACAAATACTGTTAAAATGTCTATACTACCAAAAGCAATCTACACATTTAATGCAATTCCTATCAAAGTAGCAAAAGCATTTTTCAGCAAGCTCGAAAAACAATCCTAAAATTTTCATGAAACTACAAAAGACCCCAAATAGCCAAAGCAATCTTTAAAAAACTAAAGCAAAGCTGGAGGTATCACAATTCCAGACTTCAAGTTATATTACAAAGCTGTAGTAATCAAAACAATATGGTACTGACATAGACACACAGATCCACAGAACAGAATAGAAAACCCAGAAATAAACCCACATCTACAGAGTCAATTAATCTTCAACAAAGCAGGAAAGAATATCCAATGGAAAAAGATAATCTTTTCAACAAATGGTGTTGAGAAACCTGGACATCAACCTGCAAAAGAATGAAACTAGACCACTTACTTACAGCATACACAAAAATAAATTCAAAGTCGATTATAGTCCTGAATGTGAAACCTGAAACCATAAAAATCCTAGAAAAGAACACAGGCCTAACCTCTTTGACATCAGCCATAGCAACTTTTTTCTAGATACATCTCCCAAGGCAAGGGAAACAAAAGCAAAAATAAAGTTTTGGGACTACATCAAAATAAAAACTTCTGCAAAGCAAAGCAAACAGTCAACAAAACTAAAAGGCAGCCTACAGAATGGGAGAAGATATTTGCAAATGGCATATATGATAAAGGGTTAGTATCCAAAATCTATAAAGAACTTATCAGACTCAACACCCAAAAAACAAATATTCCAATTTAAAAAATAGGCAGAAGAAGAGGCACTTCTCCAAGAAGACATACATGCAGATGTCCAATAGACACGTGATAAAATGTTCATCACTTACCATCAAGAAAATACAAATCAAAGTTATAATGAAATCACCTCACACCTGTCAAGATGGCTAAACTCAACAACACAAGAAACAGCAGGTGTTGGCAAGGATGTGGAGAAAAAGCAAAACTCACGCACTGTTGGTGGGAATGTAAACTAGTGCAGCCTCTGTGCAAAACAGTATGGAGGTTCTTCAAAAAAGTTTAAAACATAACTACCCTATGATCAAGCAATTGCACTACCAGATATTTGCTCAAGAAATGCAAAAACACTAATTCAAAGGGATACATGCACCCTGATATTTATAGCAGCATTATTTACAATAGCCAAACTATGGAAGCAGCCTAAATGTTCATTGATAAATGGACAAAGAAGGTGTGGTAGATGAATATATTGTAATATTACTCAGCCATAAGAAAGAATGAAATCTTGCCATTTGCAACAACATGTATAGAGCTAGGGAGTATAATGCTAAGCAGAGTAAGTCAGAGAAAGACAAATACCACATGCGGAATTTAAGAAACAAAACAAATGAACAAAAAGAAAAAAGAGAAAGAAACAAACCAGGAAACAGACTCTTATCAGAGGGGAAGAAGGTGGAAGGATGGGTAAAATAGGTGACAGGGATTAGGGAGCGCACCTGCTATCATGAGCACCAGGTGATGTAGAATTGTTGAATCATTACATTATACACCTGAAACTAATATAACACTGTATGTTAACTGGAATTAAAATAAAAAATTTTTAAGCCAAAAGTAAAAAAAGAAACAACCTAATACGTGAAAGAGTGATTGTCTGGCACCCTCAACTCATGTCATAGAGGTGGGCATCTTCTCATCCAATGTACACAGCAAGCTCTGCTGATGTCTAAACTCAACCAAAAACGTGACCATCTTTAAACAGCAATTACGGCACATATTAAATAATTTAATGTTATACAGTTGACAGTGTCAGGAAATCTAGCTACCATAACACTGTGTGAGCCTAACCAGGTCACATTACTTCTCTCCGATTCTTCCTCCCTAAAATGAGGAGATGGATCGGGGTAACCTTACTATGGCTTCCGGCATCCTCCATTTCACTGCTATGCTAATATCTGACCCAGAGTTTCTGCCTGATGTCAATAAGATGTACCTAAAGAGAATAGTAGGTAAAATACCCTTGAAAAGAAAGTCACTCCTGAGGTGGCTTTTGGAGGGAAAGAACAAGACAAGGAACTCCTCACAAAATTTAGGTTGGGATCCAGAAATCAAAATGCACACCACCAAAGGACTGACAATAGCAGATCAAATGGCTCACTAAAGTCACAGGGATAGCAAGGCACACAAATTATGAGTACATTATGAATTTTATAAGAGGCTGGGATATTCCGTTCTTCACTGAAACTTTTAATGTTTAGAATCAGAAAGTCCAGAACATTAATCCAAAAGGCCTGTGTTCCACTGGCTCACGGATGCCTTAAATACAGCAACTATCCATATTCTCAAAATGCAAATGAAATATTTCTTCTAAGTTGTGGTAGCATATGAGAGAGTGGAACTCTAAGTCAAAGAATGTCACAAAGGATAATAATAGCAATAGTCCAGGAGACACCGTTCACTCACTCATTCTTTCATTCCACAAACATGAATGAGTTCCTACAACACATCAAATACTTTATTAGACAGAACAAATATGAACATTAATAAAAAGAGAATTCCTGTCTTTAAGGAATTTACAGTCTACTAAATAAGGCAGTCATATTTTTTAAAACTACAATGGTGGCTCAGTTGGGTGAATGTCCAACTTCGGCTCAGGTCATGAATTCACAGTTCATGAGTTTAAGCCCCACATCAGGCTCGCTGCTGTCAGCACAGAGCCCACTTCTGATCTTCTGTCCCCCTCTCCCTCTGCCCCTCCCCTGTTTATGCCCCCCCCTCAAAAAAATAGATATTTTTTAAAAACTGCACTGGGACTCCTAGGTGGCTCAGTCAGTTGAGTGTCCGACTTCAGCTCAGGTCATGTTCTCATGGCTCATGGGTTCAAGCCCCACATTGGGCTCTGTGCTGACAGCTCAGAGCCTGGAGCCTGTGTCAGATCTGTGTTTCCCTCTCTCTCTCTCTCTCTCTGCCCCTCCCCTGCCCGTGCTCTGTCTCTCTCCCTCAAAAATAAATAAACATTTAAAAAAAATTTTTTAAACTACACTGACCACACTTTGGAAAGATGAAACAAATTCTGGAAATTGATGGTGGTGATGGATGTAAATGTACTTGATGCCACTGAACTATATACTTAAAAATGGCAACAATGGTAAATTTTACAGTATTTATATCTTGCCGCAATAAAGAAAAAATAAAAGGAAACAACAGCTCTGATCAGTAAGTGCTGTAGTAGAGGTGTGTAGAACGGCCCATGGAAGAACAGAGAACAAAATGCTGACCTGCCAGTTGCCGCTGTAAGAAATCAAAATTCTAAAACCAACTCCCCTCCCCTTTCTCCCAGCACATGGAAGTAAGAACTTGAAGTCTTTCCCAAAAAAAGCAGGCTTCCTTTAAGCGGAGACTAGCAAAAGTATTTTGGAAACTGCATCTACATTCCAGAGAGGATGCCACTGTTTTCTGACCTGTCACAGTTTGCTCCATGCTTTCTGTTAAGCTGTCATCACAAGCCAGCGGAAGGGTTACCAGATGCTACTTGCAGAGAGCTTCAAGGACGGGAACTGTCCAAACAAAGATGTGCTCCTCTACAAAGGACAAACAGCTCCAGCAGAAGAAAACTGACCCAGGCCACAGCTAGGCAGCAAGTCCAGAAAGATAAGGAGCACTCTGAAAGGCTATAAAAAGCCATGAGATGCTAGCAAACCTTACTAACCTTTTGACAACAACTAACTCGAAAGAAGACAGATGAAACTGCTATAAACAAAGGAACAATCCTTTGCAGACTGCTTCTGAATTGCATAATAACTTGATACCTACATGTATCAGACAGGGCTCCAAAGGACTGATTTCAAGCCTTGGGACTACTGAGTTGAGTTCTCTCCCTTCAGTTTCTTGTCCCCACGCTAATACTGCTTCAGAGTGAGACAACTAGAAGAAACGGCAAAGTTACCTAGTTGAGTGGTTCCCAAGCTGGCTGTGCATCTAAATGACCAGAGAAGCTGTTGTAAAAAAATTTTTTCCCAAAAAAATTGATATAGTAAGACTAGGGAGGCAGAGATCTCCCTAGAGCTACCTACCTAAAGAATCAAGGTAAATAGCTCAGAGTCTCACCACTAGAGAATTAAAGAATGAATTAGGGGCCCATCTTCCATCCTACACCTTTTATACTACTCAATATTGGCTCAAGTCATTATCTCCTGGTCATGATCTCAAGTCAAGGTCGTAATCTCATAGTTGTGAGATCAAGTCCTGAACAGGGCTCTGCCCTGAACCTGGAGACTGCTTGTAATTCTCTCTTCCTCGCTCTCTGCCCCTCCCTCCCTCTCTCCCTCAAAATAAACACTTAAAGAAAAACAAAAGAATGCCACACTGATTACAGTCACTACAAATCAAAGCTCTGGTAAGCCTAATACTAAGATCACTCCATATTTTTTCTAGAGACAAATGGGATTTCGAAACATTCTTCTGAAATAAATATTTTCCCTTCCCTGAAATTTACATATTTTTAGATGTATTTTTAGATGATTTTCTTTTTTAAATTTTTTTTTATTTATTTCTGAAAGAGAGAGAGAGAACGTGAGCAGGGAGGGTCAGAGAGAGAGGGAGACACAGAATCCTAAGCAGGCTCCAGGCTCTGAGCTAGGTGTCAGCACAGAGCCCAATGCAGGGCTCGAACCCACAAACTGTAAGATCATGACCTGAGCCAAAGTCAGATGCTTAACCGACTGAGCCACCCAGGCGCCCCACCTTCCCTGAAATTTATACTGAGAATGGTCACTGCCTTAGAAAAAACAAAAATATGGCGTACAGTGGTGGACTATTTAAATAATGAATATATTTCCACCACACTCATTATTCACTGCTGAAAGAAAAAGGAGTTCAATAAAAAGCAATAAACAATCTCTGAATGCTGTGCAGGAGTCAAGGAAAGATAAAAACCAGAGACCAATATAGGATCTGGGTTTGCTTCCCATAACATTTCTTTGATTATACTGACCCCTGGTGGCCCTGAAAGGACTCTTAAATAAAAGTACTTAGATTTCCTTAGTGTGTGCCTTGACATTATATAACCTGTAAGGAATCCGTTTACAACATGTATGCATATCAAATAATCACATTGTACACTTAAGCAGCTTATCCTTTTGTCAATTGTACTTCAATAAAACTGGGGGAAAAAGCATTATATCACCATGTACCTGATCAATATGCTTGTCTTTTCTATAAGACAAAGATGCCTTACAGAATGTGGAATAGGGGAAATTATATGTATTTCAATGCAAATGATTATTAAATGGCTTTAATACACTCATCTAATAAATACTAATATCCATGTGTGAAACACGTGCTAAGTTACAGAAATACAGACGTGAACAAGCCCAAAAGACTAGTCTATTAGGTGCCAACAGTTAAAAGTGACATGAATGAACCAAGAGAAGCGCAGAGTGATATGGGAATGTCTACAGGGATTAGGCCACCCAAGGCCATTCCAGGAGAAGGGTGGCACTTAATGAAGCTGAAAAGGTGGGCAAAGGCCAAATCTTGTAAATGATTTGAATTTTTTAAGCACCTACATTTCCTTGTCTTTCTTTTCCTTCCAAAGCAACATGACAGATCCAGTCCACAAGCCTCTACATGAGAAATCCTGTAAATCTTTCAACCTATGATCTCACATCTTCCAAAAGCCTTTCTCCACTATTCTATTGTCCCCTGTCTTCTGGTATATATCCTGCTCACCACTCACTGAACAAATTAACCTTTTAGAGGCTGCCACACAGCTGAGACTGCCCCCGGCCACCATGCAGAAGTGCCTCTGAGTGGACCAACAGTGGACACCTGACCCAGGGGAAGCCCATCCACAGCCACCGATGAAGTGGGTTGCTTGAAGGATGGTTATTTAGCTGAGCCAATGCCACCAGTCCAGATTTGGACTAGAAACACCATAGAGGTTGACAGAAGAATGAGGGGACAATGATGGGGCCAGAGAGACAGTGAGACGCAGTCCAAAAGCATCAGCACTCATTCTTACAATACACCTTCTCTATCCCACACTAGTCCAAGTCACACTGCACCCTTAGAAGCACCTGGTGGGGGAAATACAAATCAAAACCACAATGAAATACCACCTCACACTTGTCAGACTGGCTAAAATTAACAACTTAGGAAATAGATGTTGGCGAGGATGCAGAGAAAGAGGAACCCTTTTGCACTGCTGGTAGGAATGCAAACTGGTACAGCCATTCTGGAAAATAGTATGAAGGCTCCTTAAAAAATTTCAGATGGGGGGGAAGGGGGTGGGCATGGAGGAGGGCACTTGTGGGGATGAGCCCTGGGTATTATGTGGAAACTAATTTGACAATAAACTATATTTGTAAAAAAAAAAAAAATTTTTTTTCAGATAGAACTACCCCACAACTGCACTACTAGGTATTTATCCAAAGGATACAGGAATGCTGATTTGAAGGGGCACATGTACCCCAAAGTTTATAGCAGTACTATGGACAATATCCAAAGTATGGAAAGAGACCAAATGTCTGTCAACTGATGAATGGATAAAGAAGATGTGGTACATAGATACAATGGAATATTACTTGATGATGAAAAAGAATGAAATCTTGCCATTTGCGATAATGTGGATGGAACTAGAGTGTATCATACTAAGCAAAATAAGTCAATCAGAGAGACAAATATATGATTTCACTCATATGTGGAATATAAGAAAGAAAATAGATGAACATAGGGGAAGGGAAGCAAAAATAAGATAAAAACAGAGAGGGAGACAAACCATAAGAGACTGTTAAATACAGAGAACAAACTGAGGGTTGCTGGTGGGGTGTTGGGTGGGGGGATGGGCTAAGTGGGTGATGGACATTAAGGAGGTCACTTGGGATGGGCACTGGGTGTTATATGTAAGTGATGAATTGCTAACTTCATTTTCTGAAATCATTATTACACTATATGTTAACTGAATTGAATTTAAATAAAGAATAATTTTAAAAACATTTTTAATAAAATAAATTTTTAAAAAAAGAAGCACCTGATGGACCTCACTGACTCAGCACCTGACAATTCCTCCAGTGCCTTGTTTTCCTGTCACGCTTATGTTATTCAATTTTTATCATATTACCATGTCAGCACAACAATGGTCTTTGAAGACAGATTTTGCATGTTTATCTCCTTGTTTCCACCACTGCCCTATAAGCCCTCACGTATTTGATAAAGGGACAGAGAGACAGAAAGACGGACAAATGGATAAACAAGTGATCCTGGAGAACTCGATAGTGAAATCAAAGGTGGGCACTGAGAAGAAAACCCTAATTCCTTCACACTCACAGTATACATCCTAATCATCAATTCCCATCATTCTCCACATGTGCCAGTAACACCAAACTTCTCCCAAACCCCCAGAACTGTGAGGCTCTCTTCCACCTTCCCAGCCTCTAGACATAGCTTTCTCTCTGTGAAGTGTCACAAACATTGATTTTCCTCTTTCTCCATAAATGCAGATGTCTGGCTTCCCTAGAGCTCAGCACCCCCTCCTCCAGGCTTCCCTGATCCCTATACACACCTCTACACTTTCTCACTGCCCGTCTGTCTTAACCCTGCAGCACAACCTCCCTGCAGGCACTGTTCATCTTTACATGGGTGCTCAAAACACATGTGCTGGCTAAGAGGGACTAGTTCTGCTTTTAGGATGTGACCTCTTCCTAAAAGCAGAATGGGGATTTATTTTTTTTAATTTTTATTTATTAAGTACTTGGTACAGTTATCCCACTTAAGGTCTTATGTTAATGAATGATTTTTCTTTCTAATAAAGTGTTTCTCAATGGGGAAGGGAGAGGGTATTTTCCCCCCAGGGACATTGACGATGTCTGTAGGCATTTTTGTTTGTCACACTCGGGCTGCTACTGGCATCTGAGGGGCTGAGGCCAAAGATACTGCTAAACATCCTACAGTGTACCCGACAATGCCCACAGAAAAGAATTTTTGTCCAAAATGTCAACAGCTGTTTTAATAGAACTGTTTTCAAAAGCTCTTATTCACAAATTTATATCTACTTTAATAAACTCCAAAAAAATGGGAAAATATTCAATGAATCCTGAAACATGACACAGGGATGGATGCACAGGAGAAAACCTAAGGCTGAGAGATGAGGGCATTCTCACGAGTCTGCCCTGTTAATCTCAGACCTACAAAGGTTGGCAACGAACAAAGGAAGTAGGTGGAGGAGCTGGGGAGAAAGAAGACCTGGCGAGCAGAAAATTGGTGTGGTTGTTTAAAATCACTGTTTCTTATTTTTTGTATTTTTAAAAAAATTTTTTTTGAGAGAGAGCACGCATGCGCGCAGAGGGGGAGGGGCAGAGACAGAGGGAGACACAGAATCCGAAGCAGGCTCCAGGCTCCGAGCTGTCAGCACAGAGCCCTTTGAAGGGCTCCAAAACATGAACCATGAGATCATGATCTGAGCTGAAGTCAAACACTTAACCAACTCAGCCACCCAGGCGCCCCAATCACTGTGTTTTTTAAAACAATGATAAAGTAGGTTAATCCAATCTCATCAGGAGTCATTATTCAGAGACACAAAGTTTGCCAAATAATAACTATGCATCCATTGCTTAGTTTTAAAATACTCAATGTCGGCACTGAATAAGTAAAATAAACATTAATCAGTTTTACATTAAATGCAAAATGTTTTAATCTTCAAATATTGTATTACAGAAAAAGGCAAAAATGATTAAAACTCTAACATGTTACAATGAAAGATTGTATTGATAAACAGAGTAAAGTCAAAATAAACCACTTATATCATCTAGATGTTCAGATTAACACTTTTCTGTTCATTGAATAAATGGTGTTGGAGATATTTCCCCACCTGACCTAATTAAATTATTTTAGCATTCCCCCTAAAAATATATTTATACTCACATTCACTTGAACTTGAATGGACCAGTCACCAAGTATTGGATGGGAAGATAACTGAAAAGTTTTGGAAACGACGCCAAGATCACTTTGTTCTGACAGCCACTGTTGGATCAAATTGGACTTGGGGTCCTACAATGAGAACCATACACGTTAACTATATAAATATTGCCACGTACATGTGTTATGAATGATCCCCTCCCTGTGGTACTCCCAGGGACATCCTAAATATGGCACAGAGACAGGTTTTGGAAAATGTTGTCTATATGTTACTAAAGAAGACAAATCAGAATTTCTTCCTTTCTCATACCCTCCTGACAACATCTTTATTCTGTTCCACCTTTCAATTCTTGGCACCACATTTCTCTCTTTATGGAACACCACGACGTGTGTATCACCAAACCTGTGTTGTCATTGTTAACTAGAGATAACAGGCCTCGTATATTCAGGGCCCACTATGTGTCAGGCACTCGGTCTTAACATTATTACTCATACATCACTCAGTCATCACAACTCTCCCTCAGGGTAGGGCTGTCCTCACATTATAGCAAAAACAGACTCCCAGAGAGGTTAGGTACACACTCAACAGTAAATAATACGTGAATTCAGGATTTGAACCCACACACCTTTTAATCCAATAAAACGTATCACAGCCATGTTTGGCCAAGGGGATGCATGGAAAAACACTTCAGTCTTCCTAGACTTCCCCAGTGATCCCGTCATGCAGCACTCCGCCGAGCCACTCCAGCAGTCATCCCAGGCCTCTCCCCACATTCCCAGCCTGTCAACTCCGCCTCTTTCATCTCTCTCTAATCCTCAGATCTAGCCGCCATGTTCGGTTTTCTGTTACAACTCATCTCCCTCCTCCAATCTTGCCCCTCCAATACATCTTCCCCTCTGTCAACAATGTTATCCATCTGAAACACAAATCTGAGACTGAGACAAAGTAGCCGAAACCCTTGGTACCGTTCCTGACATACGACAAACGGAATAAACACTGGCTATAAACTTACACTGGACCACAAGGTGGTGATGGCTTTCTTTTGCCTACAGAATGAGGTCTATACTTCTTTACACAGTTTACATAACTTAGCAGTCTGACTCCATCTATATTTCTATGCTCATCTTCCTCTAAATATATAGTTTTGTTTGTAATTCACCCCCAAAAGCCCATGCTTCTCAGCCTCTACAATTGCTGCAAAGAATTCCCTCCCTTCCTGTCCGACGGGTAAAATAAACTCCAGTGTCCTGCCTCCTATACATGCTTCCAACAAACAAAATGGTCACTTCCTGCAGAGCCCCTGGTACATCTAGGGCATACTACTGTTTATTGTACTCATGGGTTACACGGGGTTTTTTGTTCCCAGCTAGACTGTGGCCTCCTGAGAGCAGGGATCAAATATTTTCCCTGATTCTTCTTCTCTATCCTTTGACTGGAGGTAGTGGGTCAGCCCAGTTAATGGAAGCCAGAAGTAACCTCCCTCCCTGAGTAGGGGAGAATGTGAAAGTCAGAGGTAAGGACAATGCTGAGAAGTGAGTCAGGAGTGGTCTAGTAAGCCAGAAACTAATTGTTAAAACCAAAGACCAAAAGCAAGTCAAGACTAATCAGGTCACTCTCCTTGGCAAACTCCCGGGACGGGCATTGTAATCAGCAGCCGGGTCTCCTGTGCCTGGCACAGCGTGACACGTGGGTGAAAACAAAAAATACTATTTCTCTTCTGTCAGCCTGGCAAAAATAAAAAATAAATTCCCAGTGTTATTTAAACTGTAAGGAAAGGAATGTTCATACTCCACTGGTGCATTATTTTGGTGAAGGTTTACCCTTCTCCCAGGTGGTACCGTGGCCCTACAAAAAAAGGAAGTCCTAAATGAAGTCCTTGAGGACTTTGAACCCAGAGGATCTGGACAGTTGGGAGTGAATGAGATAATCCCTCTGGTTTGTCAAGCCTGTCTTAGGCCTAAGCCTAACCGTCACCAGCAAGAAAACACAGTGAATGTAGAAACACCGAAGTTTTTACACATCAGGATTCAAACGGCCGCGCATGTTGGCACCACAGCGGAATCCAGCATTTGTACGTCGTCATCTCCTGCTAGGACGCACACAGGCCAGCCATGTACAACATGAGCAGTGTCCCTGCCACAACCAGAACAGCCACATGCTGGAGATGCTGGAAGAGTGGCCCCTTGTGCTGAGTCACCTTCAGATGGTTCTGGATCTGTCAGGTGCTTCAGCACAGCACAGTACCTGCTGCCTGTGCCACTCTGTCTCAAGCAATAAATCCCTGGCTGGAGAATACATCCACGAGGAGTACTTCTGCCACTCCTCACAGTCCTGGGTTATGCACCTGGAGTCTGTCTAGCATGTAGAACTAGAGAAGTCAAATCACCTAAACAAGGGGGTCCCCTCACCTCACCAGGGATGAGGTCCTGCTTTTGTCACGGCTGCTCCATGCCAGAGTATCAGGGGATAGTCACAAGATACACCCCCAAGGCCACCTCGGCTGTTTCCATACAAGGTCACTCACATGTACAAGAAGCAACACCTTCTTCAGGAAGGAAGTTGGGGTAGAAGCCAGCCTTGCCACCACCTTCCTTGGAACTTTTGAAGGCACCATAGTGTCAGGCCGGATTAGCCAGGGGAAACCAGAATCAGAGCAGGGGTAGGGCATGTTTTTACCACTGCCAAAAGGGCTCTGAAGGCCCTTTCAACCTGAGAAGGTGAGTTATCAAGGCAGGCAAATTTAATAATATCCAATGACAAAAAAAAAAAAAAAAAAACACTGAGCACCCCTGAATATGCTGTGACTGACAGTCAATATTTTATTTACATCTTGTTTTTTCACAACTTAGCGATTTGACAAGTTTATACACTCTGCTATGCTCACCACAAGTGTAGCTACTCGCTGTCTCAGCAGGTCGCCCACTATTACAGTATCATTGACTATCATCTTGACTGGGCGGGATGGATTCCGAGAAGTTAGCCTTCTAGCCATCAAATGCATTCTCCACATTAGCCTGCAGGTGGTACTATACTAGAGGGTACAACTTTGTTCAAGTCAGGGGCGCCTGTTACACTAAGTTCCACTTTATTCTGGGAAGTTTTGCCAAGAAACCAACTATTCTACACTGAAGGATGTAGAAAACACCACATTCTGGCCCAAACGACTGTTTTTCAGATGGGGGAAACACAGCAGTGTGGGCATCAGAGCTCCCATCTGGCTTCCGCAAGTTACAAGGCTGGACCTGAGTTCACATCTCAGCCTCACTGCCCGGGTGCAGAGAGCAGAGTATGGAAACCCCCTGGGCACAGTTCCCAAACATTCTGGGCTCCAGGTAGAATTTTAGTCTAAACGCCCCTCCCCGGGCCGAGAGGGCCACATGTTGGTAAGGCCAGTAGGATTTCTCAGGCCCAGAGGTCTCTCTGAGCCCTTCTGAGAAAGCCAAATGTGTCAAGCTAAGTCCAAAGTTGTAGAGAAGAGGCCAAGAGTACAAATCAAAGGCTTCAAAGGCAGATCTTAAAGCACCATAGCGAGGCAAAATAATAAAAACGCACAGACTAGCACAGTCCTAAATGCTTTACTTAAATTATCTCACTTAATCCTCACAAAAACCTCTGTGAGGTATTTGTCCCGCATCAGCAGGGTTGGTTCTGGGTTAATGCCTAGAGTAGGCAATTTATCAAGTGCTGACTTTCATTACCTCAGGTAGAACGAGGCAGATTGGATATAAACAGCTAGAGACAGGCAGATGACCTCCAAATCCTCCACCTTACACTTCGTTTCTGGCAGACACTAAGCTCTCAGCATATGTGGACAAATGATGAAGGATGATGTGACTGCAGTCCATAAAGCCCTGCTTAGAAAGCTACTTGAATTTAGACATGCTATTCACTATGTCAACCTCCTTTATAGACATTCCATTATACAGTGAAGGCAGAGATTCACAGAATGGCAATTCTTGCAAATTCAAGAAATACGCATTGAGCAGGATGCCCGAGGATGTTTGGCTTGAAGTTACACGTATATGTGCTTGTTTGCTTGATTTTTGTTTGGCTTTTAGTTTAATTTATAGCAACACATAAGTTAAGAAGAATAGGAAGATACTGAACTAAAAAACCTAAATTTGCCTTCCATTCTGTGTCATTCATGAGAACACGGAAGGTCACCAAGAGGGTTCCCAGGACCAGGGACTTTTCAGTTATAAAATCAAGAGAGACCCAGGCAAACTGGGGTGAGTTGATCACCTTATTTCCATGTAAGGATCAAATGTCTTGTATTCTCTGCAGCCTAAGCGTAGAAAAGCAGGTCCAGCAGGATCTCAACGGTCCTCAACTTGGTTCCCACAGGAAAACACTCAGTCCAACTACCTGCCTCCGGACCATCAGAGTGTGCAAGCAGCAGAGGCCAAATGACTCCCTGCCAATGGAGTTCGCATTATAAAAAGAGCTAATGTTCAGTGAGCACGTACTATGTGGCAGGCATAGTTCTAAATGCTTTGCTTGGATTATCTCACAAAAACCTTTGTGAGGTATTATTATTATTACACATTTTACAAATAAAGAAACTGGGGCTCAGAGAGATTAATTTTCTCATACAACTAGCATCTATTCTTCTTAGAGCAGACAGTGATCCTTTTACAAGTCAAATCACATCACGCCTGTCCTCACAATTCTCCAGTGAAATCTCACTTCCCTCAGTAAAATCCAAAGTCCATATCATGCCCAGGAAGACCCTGTATGATCCACCCCTCCTCCAACCCACGTAGCTATATCTTACCTCATCTCCTAATATTTGTCCCCTCACGCCCTGGTACACTATCAGCCTATTTTTCCTCCAATGTACCCAACAAGTTCCCGCCTCAGGGCCTTTACACAAGCTGTTCCCGCTGTATGTATGGGCTCATTCTTTTATTTCCTTTAGGCCTCTGCTCACATAGGACTCCCCTAACAACCTAGAGAAAAGAGCAAACATAAACACTCTCTCTCTTACACACACACACACACACACACACACAAGCACACACCAATCCCTTTGTATACATATTTATGTGTTTATTTAGTGCCTGTCTCCACACTATTCACTGAAATAGAAGCTTGATGTGAGCAGGGGATTTAATCTGTTCTGCTCACTGCCCCACCCCAGAGGCCTGAACACAAAAGTTCAAAACATGTTTAACAAATGAATTAATCAATGAAGAAGCAAGGACTGGAGTCCAAGCCAGCCAACTTTGGAGCCTGAGCTCTGAACCCACTGCTCTCCCATTTCCCTTCCAAGACAGAGTATTCTCTTGTTGGGAGAGAAGTTTACCCATGGCGAAATCTAAGATAACTTGACTGGAACTTCGCAGAGAGCTTTAGTAAGATGGCTTGAACTTCTTACTTTATTTCTAGCTGGCACTTACCTTTATTAGAATGTTTAAAGAAGTTTTATAAGGTTTAAAGTCTGAGAAGAGTGTAACGACACGAAACTTCACTTCCTGCTTTGGCTTATAGAGGGACTTGTCTGTTTGAATGAAGACAGTCATTCTCTTGGTCTCAAATGATAAGCGCGTACTATTAGAGAATAAGATCTCATCCTGGGCACGTCCAGTTACACGTAGCTCATAAATCCCATCTGCACTGTTCAGAGGTAGCTGGAGAAAATGAAGAGATCAGACATTCTCATTATTTTACCTCGAAAATGTTTTTAATTATAAATTAGAACAGAGAAATTTATATTTTTTTTTAAGTTCACTTATTTCATTGAGGGGGCAGGGAAGGAGTAGAGAGAGGAAAGAGAGAAAATCCCAAACAGGCTCTGCACTGTCAGCGCAGGCCTGCCATCAGGCTCAAACCCATGAACCGTGAGATCATGACTTGAGTCGAAATCAAGAGTCGGACACTAAACTGACTGAGCCACCCAGGCGCCCCAAGAATAGAACATTTAAATCTATAGTATTATTAAAAGTAATTGCCATGTTGTAAAACTTGCCTCTCCTAGGCACCAATGTTAAACAATTTGTTTTCCCTCTTAACATCCTGTAGTTTTCTCTCCCGTTAAATTGCAGGGTTCTCGGAATGTAGGGCTCAGCACTGGTCACCTTGTCATTTCCTAGTCCAAGTGCATATTCTTCCTAACAGTCATTGGGGGTTCAAACTATCTAATGTCTTTCAGCACTTTTTTCCATGCCTCCCTCTTTGAGGCAGTCAACTGGTGAAAAGCACAATTTGCACAAGACTTCTTTCCTTACGGCCCCACCATATCTCTTTCGAACTCCTTTCTATAGTGCGCTCTCTTCCTGCATCCTGCACATCATAGGTCGTAGTCTTGGGAAGGACGGGGGTGCCACTGCCTTCCTACTGCTATTACCGGCAGAATTCCTACCTGCCAGCATTAACAGACTTGAAGCCATACTCGGCAGCTTATGTGACCTGTGTCATTTTCCAACAATCCTTCAGGTGGGTGCTTTTACTGACACCATTTTATACAGAAGGAACCTGGGGCTTGGAGGAGTTTGGGAAGCTGCTCCAGGTTACTAGCTGAGATTCAAACCCAAGAAGAGCTATACTACTGTAATAAAAGCCTCCGTGTGATGTCTTTCAAACATGTCTGACAATTCTCTGACCCTCTGCCCTTCAAAAGGTAGAATCTCATTCCCCAGACTTAGGGACTTGCTTCTCAAGAAAAGAATGAAGCTGTGTTAGAGAATGGATGGCTTCTTCCTGGTTCTCTTTCTCTCTGGGATTCTTCGCTGTGAGGGAATCCAGCTGCCATGTGAGGAGGACACTCAAGAAGCCTGTGGAGAGGCCCACATAGGGAGAAACTGAGGTCTCCCACCAACACCCACCACCAGCTTGATAGCCATACGAGTGAACTACCTTACAGAGGATCCCCGACCTACTGAAGCCTTCAGGTGAAGGCAGGTCTAACTGACATCCTGACAGCAGCCTTGTAATAGCCCAAAGCTTTGGGATCATCAGTTTTATGCCAAAGCTTTTGGGATAATTGGTTATGCAACAATAGATGACTAGCACACCTGACTTTTATTTGGTTTTCATTATAATAAACCTGAGGTTCTGAAACTAAATTCTGGCTCATGTTGGCAAATAAGTTTTATCCACAGAAAGCTCAGAGATCTTCCAGTAACAGCAGTTACCTTGAAGCTTACAATATGGATGAGACTATGAAGGAAATGTAACAATTCACCAATAAAACGGTCAGCAAAAAATATTTAGGGAGAGAAGTACTGATGTTCACAATTTATTGGAGACACATTTTAAAAATAAGATGAATTAGGGTGCATGGGTGGTTCAGACGGTTTAGCATCTGTCTCTTGGTTTCAGCTCAGGTCATGATCTCATGGTTCATGAGTTCAAGCCCTGCATTGGGCTCTGTGCTGACAGCATGGAGCCTGCTTAAGATTCAATCTCTCCCTCTCTCTCTGCTCCTCTCTGGCTTGCTTTCTCCTTATCTCTTAAAAAATAAGTAAATAAACACAAAAAATGTTTAAAAATAAGATGAATTAATGGATACAAAGACAAATAGATGTATAGATATGGAATAGAGCAAGTATAATAAAGTGTTAATGGTAGATTCTGAGTGGTGGGTACAGAAGTGCTCACCACGAAATTCTTCCAAGTTTTTTGTATATTGGAAAAATTCTTAATAAAATGTTAGAAAGAACAATCAGTAGCATCACATTTACATAACTTCTAGTGCCGATTTTTGCTTTTCTTCAATAAATATTTATTGAGCACCTCCTAGCTCCAAGTTGTTCTAGTCCTTGGAATACAACGTGAGCCAAACATGGATGCCCTAGTAAGGCTGAGGGTCTAGCTTGGAACTTGCATTCTTATATTCTATTTTTTCAAATGATACTTCAGTTCTCAGATTCTTTTAAAGAGATATTTTTGAACTATAAGCAGAAAATTATATATGCCAGCATATCACATATATGGCAAAGATTCATAAATACTTTACATTTAAAATATGGTATTTGATAGGATTGCTTTTTATGATTTGGATATACTTTGATCATTTTTAGTGGCACAGAGACTCCAGAACTGATAGTAGATTGAAGATTTATGTCAAAGTAATAATGCAGAGGCTCAAAACTAAAGAGGCCTATTTAACCATGAAGACGCCAAATAAAAAAGCAGAAGTAACACAAGTGGAGATGGTACTATCTTTATGCTCCTTTCAGCCACCCCAAGTAATTTGCTTTTTTAATTGCCCAATTAGAAACCCTGCCCACCCTCCATATGTAAGATATAGGTAATTCTGCCTCCCCAAAGCCTCAGTGTTCATCCCAGGGCTGGAAAGTCAGAGAGTACAAATGAACTTGGTGTATCAGTCAGTAGACCAGGGGTGACTAAACCATTTGCCTTGTGGTGTCACTGCAGACTTTGCATGGCACTACCAATGCTGGGCTGTAGCAGAGACCCTGGCCCTCCACTGTTAACAGCAGAGGGACATACTGTGAGAGAGTATGAAGAAAATTGTGTGGATTTTAAGCAATCTTTATGGAGGTTTTTCTCTGTCACAGACCTAGAATGGGTTGTAACCTGCTTCCCACAGGGGAGAGGACACCAGAAAGAAATAAAAGCTCCTATATCTCTATTGACCAATTGCCTTCTGTCTTCTTGGGGTCAGTTACTGAGAGACTTCCCAGAAGTGGTAATAAAGAGGTTCCCTCATCAGAGATTCCCATGACTCTTATACAAGAACCAATTAGTTTCCCACAGGGATTTTGTAGTTTTACATGTTGAGCTGAGAACAGAAGGCTGGAGAAAGACACAGTTCCCACAGACAGACACTGTCTGGCAACAGTGCAGTAACAAGGGGCTTTGATCAGCCAAGTATCAATTGGCATCTGAGAGGGACATGCTAAATTCTCATTACGCTAAGTCTATTCTGTGTATATATAAAAGCAAATTTTCTGAGTAAATGACTGCTCTTTGCCCAGGGTATTTAAGGCAGGTATACTCAAAAAGGTCGTTGGTGAGGGTTTTCTGGCTGGCTTCGTCAGTGGAGTGAGCAACTCTTGTTTGGGGTTATGGGTTCAAGCCCCATCTTGGGCATAGAGTTTGCTTAAAAATAAAATAAAAATAAATAAAAATTGGGGCACCTGGATGGCTCAGTTGGCTAAGAGTCTGACTTCAGTTCAGGTCATGATCTCATCGCTCGTGAATTTGAGTTCGCATCGGGCTCTCTCCTGTCAGTGTGGAGTCAGCTTCGATTCCTGCCTCCCTCTCTCTCTGCCCCTCCCCAGCTCGTGCTTACTCTCTGTATCAAAAATAAATAAAAGCTGGGGCACCTGGGTGGCTTAGTCGGTTAAGCGTCCGACTTTCGCTTAGGTCATGATCTCGTGGTTCATGGGTTCGAGCCCCGCGTCGGGCTCTGTGCTGACTGCCAGCTCAGAGCCTGGAGCCTATTTCAGAGTCTGTATCTCCCTCTCTCTCTGACCCTCCCCTCCTCACACTGTCTCTCTCTCTCCTAGAAATAAATAAAAATATTTAAAAAATAAATAAATAAATAAAAACTTTTTTTAAATTTTTAAATAAAAATAAAAATTGTAAAAAGATTCTTGGAGGGTAAGGAACTAATCTGGGATGACGAAAACCACTTCATCTTCTCTGAATGACCAATTATCAATGATCATTATCAAGGAAACTGAGACAACAAAATAGGATTTATCCTACTCTACTTCATTAATGCCAGTTATTAAAAGTAGTAGAGATTTCAAATAACTTTCAAAATTAAATTGAGGACTTTATGATGACAGTTTCTACTAAAAATATATTTTAAAAATATTAATTATACGTAAAATAAATGTCAACAACATTCCTAACTTTAAAAACCCCTCCCTCATGTTATGTTGGATTTATTTACAGAGAATAAAAGAAATTTCTCCTACCACATTTTGTGCAAAAAAAAAAACCTTTATATTAAGCATCAATTGTTTTTTTTATTTACTTATTAAAAGCTGATTGTACTGTATCAAAAATAGAAACAATGAGTTAATCAGATATTAAAAACACATTTGTGTTAATGCAGTCAAAATATTTAATTTTACAGCAATAATTCATGAGAACCTCAAAAAAACTGAAATATTACATTTACAAACATCAGAATGCAAGTGCACTCTCTGAAAACTGAGTCTATTTTAACTGACAACTCATAACAATAAAGAACTTTCTATTTCTGCCAAGCATTATCAAATTCTCCCAGACACACTTTATGACAAAGTCTTTAAATTTTTGTTTTAGTAGAAAAGGAATATACTCCTAAACATAATGTCTAAGAAAGCTCTCAATAGATAATTGCTATATCTGTCTACAATAGAAATGGCATTACTAGGAAAGACAAACACAGAGTGTTGGAGTTAGTATTTCCAACTTCATACTTAAAAGAATAGGTAAGGCTGAAAAGAATAATAGCAGCCAAAGACCAGCTAATGACAGTTTGGAAGAGTGTAATTTATAATAAACTGGCATTGTTGGAACCATCCAAGCCTGATGCCTTCTCTTTCCAGCCTTTCTACACTTCCAGCCTGTGAAACTACAGGCTTCTCTCATGAAACCAGACAGTTGTAGTTTAAGCTGTGGCTCCTGAACTTAAATCCCAGCCTCTTCTGCTACAAGGCAATTCTATTACACAGGATTTATTTTTTATTTTCTCACTGGAATACTCTTCCTACAGCATCATGACCAGCATCTAATATTTTAGGGTATAAATGCAATACAATGTCTTATCATCACTGAGATTGGGCTTTCCCCCTATTTCCACCTGCTCTCTTTCCCTACTTCCTATTCAACAATAGAAAAAGCAGTTATATTTCTTAGGAGGGAAAGTACAAACGTAACAGGCAAGAAACAACAGCTATGGAATATAAGTAATTTTTTTTAATTTTTTTTTAATATTTTTTTAAATTTATTTCTAGGAGAGAGAGAGACAGCGTGAGCAAGGAAGGGTCAGAGAGAGAGGGAGACACAGACTCCGAAACAGGCTCCAGGCTCTGAGCTGGCAGTCAGCACAGAGCCCGACGCGGGGCTCGAACCCACGAACCGCGAGATCATGACCTAAGCGAAAGTCGGACGCTTAACCGACTAAGCCACCGAGGTGCCCCGGAATATAAGTAATTTTTATAAAGTAGTGTTTGGGAGCACTATACTCTCCAGGAATACCACCCCCACCACCACCCCTGCAGAAAGGAATGTGGTTTCTGAATATGCTTGATAAGTAACCTTCAAGAAGTAATGGAGGAACCTGGCTCATCAGCTAATGGTAATCCTACATTAAGTATGTAAAGTGTCAAGGCTAAAGTTGTTAAAAAGAAACCACAGGCCCAAGGTGGAGTCATTTGCTCCCAGAACAGTAAACCAGGACTCAACTGCAGTTTCAACCTTTCCGGGAGTGGAATTTTAGGCCAATCAATCTGGAAGTTTCTGACAAGAACCAATGAGGTAATCTGTCACATGGGCCCTCTCCCCCTACCCCTACTCCACCCAAAGGAAGATGAGGCAATCTGCAGGATAAGACCCCATGTCCTTCCCCCTAAGGGAAGGTGACCTGGCCTTGGACAATCCTTTCTTTTCTTTTGCTGATAACTTGTTGCCCCACCTTCCTACCTACAAAAACCTTCCACACTATACAATTCTTTGGAGCTTCCCTCTACTTGCTGGATGAGATCCTGCCCAATTCATGAATCACTTACTAAGCCAATTAGATTTTCAAATTGACCGGGTCAAATTTTGTTTTTTAACAAAGTCATTAGTCAACTGTTCTCAGAAAAGTATACCAAATCGCATCTCCTGTTGAATGCTGTGGTCTACTTTCTCACTGTACATCCAAAGTGTGAAGCTCCAAAACAAAACATGGTAATAAAAATGCAAACTTCCCAATCAAAGCTACAAAGCAGGAGCAGTTCACAAACAGCATTTGATCATAAGGTTTTATGACTTTCTCAACAAAATAATAACCTCTTTCCACTTCCATAGCAAATTTTACAGCACTTTAACATCTCATTTCACCTGCAGGGTAAAGAAGCCCTTATGAAGGAGGTGGTTTCTTTATCCCCTTTTCCAGAGCTAGGAAGTGGGTGGGGTGAGTGAGGCCCTTGCCTCTGGTGCAAAATTTGAGGAGGCAAAAAAATCAGTAATCAAGATAAGTAAATTTTAAATATTTTAAAATAGAAAAGGTAATGCAAAAAATTAAATTATAAACAACAAAAAAAATGTTTTTAACAAAGACAGGATCAATATCACCAACGTCTCAGTCTTCATTATGGCTCACTGTGACCCTCCACTTTCTAGGACAGGGAAACAGAGGGGCAGAGTGTTAATTATACACTCAAACTTCAAGGTTCAGGAAGGCAGAAGCAGCACCAAACCAGCCCACGCTTCTGTGGCAACAGTCCAGGAAGGTTTCCCTCAGTGAAGTTCCCTGCTTCACAAGAGGAAAATCTCTGCTATGAGTTTGAAGAGGCTAATAACGGATCTCCCTGAAGTAACATTTAAAAAAATTTTTTTTAATGTTTATTCATTTTTGAGAGGGACAGAGAGAGAAGAAAGAGAGAGAGGGAGGCAGGGCAGAGAGAGAGGGGGACAGAGGATCCAAAGTGGGCTCAGTGCTGACTCCAAAAAGAGCCCAGTGCAGGGCTCAAACTCACAAACTGTGAGATCATGACCTGATCTGAAGTTGGGCACTCAACAGATGAGCCACCAAGTGCCCTGAAGTAACATTATTCTTCATTTAAAGGTGAAACTGAACTGAAGCCAAACTCACAAGAAATGTAAATTGATATAAAAGCCAAAAAATATTAATTTATTTGTCTCACCAATGCAATGTATATTTCTGAAACCAAAATTTTTAAATGGATACTTACTGATGGAAGAGTAAGTGTCTTGAAAGAGCCTAAAAGCAAAACAGGGAAGAAAATAGAGTCATAATTTGAATATGATGGTAATACAAAACTCCCAAACTCTCCAAATACTCTTTCAAATGTGGAAAGAATCATAAGCTTACAGAATCACAAACTTATTTGGTCAAAACAAAACAATTTCATTAAAGCTCAGAACACCTGAGAGATTATTATATAGCCTTGTGCCAAAGAATTAAGGAAAGTGGAGCCAGACTTAAAAGGCTATCAGTGGGTGAACCCCCCCCCAAATTAGTTTAAGTTCTGCTTCTCTTTTCCATTATCATTTTGTTGTCATTATTATTGCTGTTCCTGTTGCTGTTTTAAGGTCATACACATTTGAGGGACACTTTAATCGGTGTTGAGGAAAAACCTAAGGTTTATTTCTTATGTTCTCAGACCCTCATGATAAAAGAAGGAAAGGAAGGCATTAGTCACGTCAGGGGGGAGCTGGGACTCATAATCGACTCACTGGTATTAGAGTGATGCAGACTTTTTTTCATGAAAAGTTTCTAAACATAGGACTGCTAATTTAACTCATGCCAATTTCTCATCAGATCTAATTATTTCAAGAGAAAAAATGTTTCAAGTTAAAAACAAAAGAATACTTATCCAAAGTTCCCATTTAAGTGACATGAGTTCAGAGGTGGTGACAGGCCCTCACGGTTCCTTCATTTAGGAAATATTTGTGAAAATTTAAGAAACTTTTACCACAATGAACAAGACAGACATGGTCCCCGTCCTGCTGGAAGCCGCATGTGTCTATCCCATAGGAACAGACGAACGCCAGAGCCCAGCACAGTACGGAACAGAAATTAAACAAGTGGCCTCTGGAACTAGGCTATATCAGTTGTATACTGAACCAACCATGTGCTCACCCCATCCTTGAAAAAGTTACCTGATTATCCAGTCTCCATTTTTTCAGCTATCACATGAGCATGCTAATAATAGTACCAATCTCACAAGGTGGTTGTGAAGAATAAGTATGTTGATCCCTGTAAAGTGTGTAGAACAGTGTCTGGCACACAGGAAGCACTTGATCATTTAAGTCATGACAGTGCCAGAAAACTTGAAGGGATATCCACCGGGGATATAGCATGCCTCTATAGCAAGGTATTCATATTGTTATCACGGGGCACGGAGTCAATTAATACATATTACCAATGTCAAGTTAGATGATAAAGTTATATATATATACTTTCTCAACCAAAGTATTAAATATTATCAACCAAAATATGAAATATTAGAAAACCTTAATTCCTTAGTTTTGCTCAGTAAAGTAAAAGCTAAGCCATGTTCTGCCTATACCTTTATAAATGGTCTTGCACAATCCCCAATGTGTGTCATAATTTGAATTATCTCTGAAGACTACTGCCCCAATGGGCCTCCATGAAATACAAATATATTTTCAGCAGCAGATAAGCAATTCATCAAAATCGCTTATCCCCTAGCACAGATCAGCTTATCCAATAACTGTCGCCATTGGAAGCAAAGAGCAAGACTCTTAAATAATAGGACATTGGACAAAAAGTGTCTTGAGGGGCACCTGAGTGGCTCAGTCAGTTGAACTCAGGTCATGATCTCACAGTTTGTGAGTTCAAGCCCCGTGTCAGGCTCTGTGCTGACAGCTCGGAGCCTGGAGCCTGCTTCAGATTCTGTGTCTCCCTCTCTCTCTCTGCCCCTCCCCACTTGTGCTCTGTCTCTCAAAACTAAATAAATGTAAAAAAAAATTTTTTAAGTGTCTTGGAAAGGTAAAGAAGGAGAAACAACTAAACAGATATAACTCAACCTGGAAGGGCTGCAGTAAAGGTAGGGAGAGACCACTTCAGAGGAACCAGGCGAGAACCTAAAGAAAATGATGCCAGAGTCTAGGGTTGTAGGATAAGGGAAAATTAGCCAGATGAGAAAGGAAAGGAGTTTCCAGGCAGAGCAGCAGCAAGTGCAAAAGAGTGGAGGTCAGCATGAATCTACAAAAGCAAAGAGCTAGAGAGAGAGGATTATAGACATGAGGCTGGACCAGATCACGAAAGGCCTTTTACACCATGTGAGTCCTCGCCAGGAACATCCCAGGTTCTGCTGACCTCCCAGCATCCTGCTTTAGCATTTATCCTGAATCTTTTCAGTGTAGCAAAGTATTAATATGAGATGGGTTTAATTTGCACAAAATTTAACTTTGAAATACTGTAATCATGCTTTAAGAATATCTCAACTTGTGGGAAGAAACCTCTCATTAAGTTCTTATTTTTAAAGGGATGAGCATATTCTATACTTAACTGAAGTGGAACTGAAAAGCCCTATGATATTGCAACAACTAAACTTGGTGAGACATTCAAAAGCACCATAAGTAGAGCAATTTAGTGGACAAATTTTGTGTTGTTAAAATATTTGCTTAAAGGAGCCATAGTACTTTCCATGCAAAAAGACAAACCCTGTAACATATTTGAACTGAAACATTTCAACAGTTCAAAATGGGGAAAAGATGGAATTGAGAATATCCTCCACACAGCAGAATTTGCTCCGATCTTACCACGTACCTCAGCATATGTGAAGAGAGTGTGTTCTCAGTTAAAAATACACCGACAATGAACAAGTGGAATTTGAAATTAAAAATAACACCCTTTACATTAGCACCCCCAAACACGGAAATACTTGTGTAAACCTAACAAAACTGTTACAAAATCTCTATGAGAAAAGTACTCTGATAAATGAAATCAAGGAAGGAGTAAATAAATGAAGAGATATTCAATGTTCATGGATAGAAAGACTCAATATGATCAAGATATCAGTTCTTCCCAATTTGATCCATAGATTCAATGCAATCCTAATCAAAATCCCATAAAGTTAATTTATGGACATCAACAAACTGGTTCTAAAGTCTGTATGAAGAATAGCTACTACAATATTGAAGGAGAACAAAGTTGGAAGATTGATGCTACCAACTCCAAGAATTAACGTAAAGCTACAGTAACCAAGGCAGTGTGGTACCGGCAAAAGAACGAATTGATTAATGGAACAGAAGAGAGAACCAATAAATAGACCCCTACTAATATGATCGAATCATCTTTGACAAATGAGCAAAAGCAATCCAATAGACCAAAGACTGTCTCTTCAACAAATAATGCTGGAACAACGGACATCCACATGCAAAAAAGTGAATCTAGACAGACCTTATCCCCTACACAAATATTAACTCAAAATGGATCATAGACTTAAACATAAAATGCAAAACTATAAAACTCCTAGAATATAGCACAGGAGAAAATCTAGATGGTCTTTTTAGGTATAACACCAAAGATACAATCCGTTAAAGAAAGAATTCATCAGCTGGACTTCATCAAAATTAAAAACTTATGCTATGCCAAAGACAGTGTCAAGACAATGAAAAGATAAGCTACAGACTGGAAGAAAATATGTGCAAAAGACACATCTGATAAAGAACTGTAATCCACAGTATACAAAGAACTTTTAAAACTCAACAATAAGGGGCACCTGGGTGGCTCAGTCAGTTAAGCATTTGACTTCAGCTGAGGTCATAATTTCATGGTTTTTGGTTTGACCACCAAGTTGGGCTCTGTGCTGACACCTCAGAGCCTGGAGCCTGCTTTAGATTCTGTGTCTCCCTCTCTCCCTGCCCCTCCTCCACTTATGCTCTATCTCTCTCTCTCAAAAATAAACATTAAAAAAAATTAATAAAATAAATAAGTAAAAATTAAAAAGAAATAAAACTCAATAATAAGAAAATGAATAACTTGACTAAAAATGGGCCAAAATATTAATAGACAACTCAGCAAAGAAGATATACAGATGGTAAGTAAGCATAATAGAAGATGCTCCACATCATAGAGAAATGCAAATTAAACACTAAGATACCAGTACGCTGGCATGAGTCACTGACAACATCAAATGCTGGCCAGGACATGGAGCAACAGGAGCTCTTACATACTGATGGTCTGCAGTGCAAAATGGTACAGCCACTTAGGAAGACGGTTTGGCAATTTCCTACAAAACTGAACATACCTTTACCACATGATCCAACGATCATATTTCCTTGGTATTTACTCAAAAGAGTTGAAAACTTTTACGACCCCACAAAAATCTGCACACAGATTATTTACAGCAGCTTTATTAATAATTACCAAAGCTTGGAAGCAACCAAGTTTCCCATAGACAGTGAGTGGATAAATAAACTGTGATACATCCAGAGGATGGAATATCATTCAGTTCTGAAAAGAAATGAGCTAATAGGCCATGAAAAGACATGAAGGAACCTTAAGTGCATATTACAAAGTCAAAGAAGCCAATCTGAAAAGGCTACATACTATATAATTCCAACTAAATGACAGCTGGAAAAAGCAAAACTATGGATACAATAAAAAGATCAGGTTGTTGCAAGGTGGCAGGGAAAGATGAATAGGCAGAGCACAGAGGGTTTTCAGGGCAGTGAAAATACTCTGTATGATATTATAATGATTATATTATGTATATATATATATATACAGGATTATACATTTGCCAAACCCCACGGAATATACAATGCCAAGAAAGAACCCAAAGTAAACAGTTGTACTTCGGTTGTTTATGATGTGTCAGTGCACGTTCACCCTTGCTAAAAAAATATGTATCATTCTGGTTAGTGATGTTGATAAGGAGGCTATGCATGTGTAGGGACAGGGATAATATGGGAAATCTGCAGGAAAAAAAAGTCTTTATTTGAATGTTCAAATTGTCTAATCATTTCATGATATATATTTGTATAAATTATATTAATATAAATATATAAATGAAATATTATACAAATAATAAGTAAAACTTCAGTTTGTATGGTTTGAAAATTCATAATTCATAATTCATTCCAGAAACGTGCTTGTAATCCAAAGTACTTGTATAGCAAATTTCAAGAACCATTGGCTCAGTTGTGATCACGTGACATACGGCATCACATACTACTTCTATTGCAAAACATGCTTGTTTTTTTTTAAATTTTTTTTAAATTTTATTTTATTTTATTTTTTTACAAATAGTTTATTGTCAAATTAGTTTCCACATAACACTCAGTGCTCATCCCCACAAGTGCCCTCCTCCATGCCCATCCCTCCTCCCCCCCAACATCCATCAGTCCCCAGTTTTTGTCAGCATTCAAGAGTCTCTCATGGTTTGCCTCTCTCCCTTTCCCCCACCATTTCCTCTCTTCTTTTCCCCCTTGTTCCTCCGTCAAGTTCCTCCTAATCCTCCCATACGTGCAAACATATGATATTTGTCCTTCTCTGCCTGACTTATTTTGCTCAGCATAACACCCTCAAGGTCCATCCATGTTGCTACACATGGCCAGATTTCATTGTTTCTCATTGCCATGTAGTATTCCATGGTATAGATAAACCACATCTTCTTGATCCATTCATCTGTTGATGGACACTTAGGCTCTTTCCAAGTTTTAGCTATTGTGGAGAGTGCTGCTATGAACATTGGGGTACATGTGCTCCTATGCCTCAGCATTGCTGTATCCTTTGGGTAAATTCCTAGCAGTACTATTGCTGGGTCATAGGGGAGTTCTATTGTTAGTTTCCTGAGGAACCTCCACACTGTTTTCCAGAGGGGCTTCACCAGTTTACATTCCCACCAACAGTGTAGGAGGGTGCCTGTTTCTCCACATCCTCGCCAGCATCTAGAGTTCTCTGATTTGCTCATTTTAGCCACTCTGACTGGAGTGAGGTGGGATCTCAGGGTGGTTTTGATTTGTATTTCCCTGATGAGGAGGGATGCTGAGCATTGTTTCATGTGTCTGTTGGCCATCTGGATGTCCTCTTTGGAGAAGTGTCTGTTCATATCTTCTGCCCATTTCTTCACTGGGTTGTTTGTTTTTCGGGCGAAAACATCGCTTGTTTATCAAGTCACAATTTATTGAAAATATTTGCTCATCTTGTAGAACACTCGCAGAACAAGTTACATGCAATCCATTTTACTGTATATATAATGGAATGGTAAAAATATTTGAACGTTCAAACAAATTATGGATTATAACCTACTGAATAAAGAGTCAATGCGCTCATGCTGCCCTATAATTAAATAGATGACGAAAGGAAGAAGAAAAGCTTCTTCTTTACCACAGAATTCCAACTAATAGACATAGAAGGAATCATGGAATTAGAAAATTTCACAACTTTCACAGTAATAATTGATTCATCGATCATCGTCAATCTTATGTGTGCAAGCTGGATGAGACTTGTGAGAAATAATGAACTATTGTTGTTCTAAACTATTATGTTTTGGGGTGGTTCAATGACAGAAATGGATGACTAGAATACTCTTGAAATAAAAAAATTAACTAGCAAACCTCTAAAGGTGCATAGTCCAACGCAGTAGGCTGTAGCCATAGCAGCTATTGAAATGAGCAACTGAAACGTGCTACAAATGCAAAATACACCCTTTATTTGTAAAACTTAAAAAAGTAAAAGTATATAAACTATCTCAGTAATAATGTTATAATGACTACACATTGAACTGATAATATTTTATGAATTACTGGGTTAAATAAAAATGTATGATTAAAATCAATTTTTAATTAACTTGTTAAGGTAGGCTTCACATCCAGCATGAAGCCCAACACATGGCTCAATCTCACGACCATGAGATCAAGACCCAAGCTGAGATCAAGAGTCAGACACTTGACTGAGTTAGCCAGGTGCCCCTAAAATTAGTTTTCCCTCATTTTTTTACCTTTTTTTAAGATTTTATATTTAAGTAATCTCCACAGCCAATATTTAAGTGGTAGCACCATACCTGTATCGGACAATGTTGGTGTAGAAGATGGAAGACTCATATTTGCCTAGAAGCAATAAAACAACCAACAGATCTGACTACATACAATTTTTAAATTTGGTGAATAAAATAATATAAACAACCATTTATAGTGTTATAAAAGCATTACATATATTAGCTGATCTAATCCACATCATAATCTTATTAAGTATTATTATCCTTCTTTTACAAATGAGAACCCTGAGTCACAGAGACCATTAAGTGACTTGCCCAAGGTCATACAGAAAAGAAGTTAACAGAGCCAAGATTCTAACACAGGCAGCCTGGCTCTTGGATCTGAGCTGTGTATCACCACTCTTGGGGCACCTGGGTGGCTTAGTCAGTTAAGTGGCCAACTTCAGCTCAGGTCATGATCTCATTGTTCATGAGTTCGAGCCCCGCATTGGGCTCTCTGCTGTCAACTTCCTAGCTGTCTGCTTCAGATCCTGTCTCCCTCTCTCTTTGCCTCTCCCCCACTCGTGCTTTCTCTCTCTATCTCAAAAATAAACATTTTTTAAAAATCATCACTGACAAGAACAGCAGCTGTACTTTTGTGCTTTTACTCAATGTACCTTTAGTTATTGTAAAGGGAGCCTCTTTGTACACGTTATCACCACTCAAAATCTCCATTACCTCAGACTCCTCTCCTCAGCTCTATGCTAGTCATCAGAGAACCTAGGGATTCTCTTTCATCCGTGCTCCTCCCAACTCTTAGAGTTACGCTATAAGCACTGAAGAAGCACAGCTAATTTAAAATAATTCATGTTATACAAGAACTTCTGAAAAGGATATAAAACCTTGAAAATTTCTCGACTCTCATATCACTTCTTCACACTAGTTTTGATACATTTGAAGTTAACTTCAAGATCTGAAAAATTACTCTTCAAAAGAAAGTTAAATAATCACATCTGTCTATGGTTGGGATCCCAGGGAAGCCAACTCTGAGATGGTGATTAAAGTGCAAGGAGTCGGGGAGCACCAGGTGGTTCAGTCAGTTAAGCACCCACTCTTGATTTCTGCTTAGGTGGTGATCTCGCGGTTCTAAGATCCAGCCCTGCTTTGGGCTCTGTGCTGGATGTGGAGCTGGCATGGGATTTTCTGTCTCCTTCTCTCTCTGCCCCACCCACCCCCCACTCACACACACACTCTCTCTCACTATATATATATATGTATATATATATGTATATATCACTATGTATATATACATGTATATAATACATATATATAATATATATATATATATTTTTTTTAAGTGCAAGTGGTTTTGTAGGGAGTGCTCTTCAGATCAGCACCTGGAGAAGGGAAGGGAAAGGAAGGAGACAGGACTGGGGAGACAGGGAGGCAGAGCTACAATGCAGGCTCCAGCAGTGTCCACAAAAGGCGCTCAGGAGCAGCCATGATCCTAGAGAACTGTACTGAGTCAGCTGGACCCTCACCCAAGGAGGGGTGCCCTTGGGGTAAGGTGATTCTCTTCAGCAGAAGCAATTCCCAAAGGGGGCTGGCTGTGAGGGCAGTGTGTGGCAACACCGCCAGTAGCTAGGGTGAATGAGTCCTTCTTCCCTGAAATGCTCCATCTGGGTAGTTACAGCACAATATCTACCACAATATCCCACACTGGAATAAAATCAAAAAATTTAAACTGCAAAGGCTGGGCCCCAGCAAATCAGTACCCTAGATTATTGAGAGGTATTTATCTTTCATTACTTTAGGATAATTCATCAGGGTTGACTATTTTGTCAGCCCAGAAACTTGGAGGAAACAATGTGCTTCCTTTCCATCATGGACGGACATACAGTCTACCTCCCATCACCATCAGATTTACAAAGATTGTGTGTGTGTGTGTGTGTGTGTGTGTGTGTGTGTGTGTGTGTGTTAGGGCAGGGTGTGGCGATTTATTTTTATCTAAGTGTGACACCAAACAAGGAGAAAGTAAAAAACAGCTATGAATGTACAATCCAAATAAATCTAGGATGTTGATTAACTGAAGGGCAAGCATATCAGCAATTCAAAAGATTCAAAAAGCTACCTTTTTTTTAAATGCAGCTCTTTTGGGTCAAACTTTTTAGGGGCTTTCTCATTAGAGAAAAATTGGAAGAGGAGGCTGACTGCATGCCTGGGTCCTGCTACTCTGAAACATGCAGTGTCTGTGAACAGACCCAGGAAAGACAGAGCCAGAAACAGAAACTGCCCCCAAAAGCTGGAGTGTAGGGCAGAGATGTCCCTCCCATCCCTAATTCTTGCTGGATTCAGGGAGCGGCTCAAAGGATGTGTAGAGAGATCCAATTTAAAGCCCACTCACTGCTCTTGTGTGTCCTTACTAAAAGGTCAACTTTAAGTACTTGACATTTTTTTCAACTTGTTGTGTTCCCTCTAAATTTACAAACGCAGCTTGGAATTTCCTAGGCACTTACGAAGCCTTATGTGAAAGTCCTAACATTCTAGAAATAATTTACACAGACAAAACATAAAACTGGAAGCAGAGTGGTGGGAGTGTAGATGAGGAATAGTAATTTCTTTCTGTACTGCTGCTAGGTTGAAGATTAAATAGACAGCATTTGCAAATTGTTGTGACCGCTTCTGCTCCCTTTTTGCAAGGCTCCACTCAAACACGGGAAACAGTCCCCACCTCTTAAAACACTGCATGGCACTCTTTAAAATCACAGACTAAAGATTCGCTCTGTTATGTAAAGCCCTTCTCAACATTATTGTAGATAAGTCTATAAAACTCAGATCATTTTTGTCTATAACCACAGAAAGTCAATCTTCGAAACCTTTCAGATGCTCTCCTTCCCAATGCTGCCGAAGCCACTCAAAAGAAACCTTGTTTTAAGGCTTCACACTTGGCACAAGTCTGAGAGCTGGCCATTTGATTTACAAATAGAGTCAAGCTATTTTTAAGTTGTGTAATAAGCATACACAAAAACTAACCTTCCCTTAACTTTTTAAACACACTCTATAATACCATATGCTGCCTCTTCTGACATCTGTGCTCACCAAATAGCTCTGCAAAGAATTGCTGAAGGGAAGGGGTAGTGTGTAATTGGAAATCCAGTAGGTCCAGAAATATTCTCTATGAAAAAAAAAAAGCAGCTTTTCCACTATATATATATGTACATGTGTATATAATATATGTGCATGTGTGTGTATGTGTATACTTTTATTTCAACTTGTTCCCATTAAATTTACAAACACAGCTGGATTTCCTAGGCATACACACACACACACACACACACACACACACATATGCTTGACTTAGTATTTACAGCTTAATTATTTTTGGCCGCTCTCTGCTATTCAGTAATATATAGTAATAAACTTAAATATATCACTTTCTTAACTGAAAATTTTGACCTCTTTACCAAGTTATTAAATATTCTCATTATTCAGCATTTTTTTTTATCACAGACAGTGAGAAATGGGGTTTTCTACTCCAAATCCATGGAAGACAAAACCTTAAAATATGCTTCTGCTTCACAGTGTAATGTCACTTTAAAGTTAAGTAACTCTTCAGTGAATTCAATCTATACAGAAAAGGCAAGCATTTCAAGTGAAATCAAAACAAAATAAATCCCATTTTGTCCCATATACACTTTTTAAAGTTTTTTTCTCTTCTGCCTCTCCTTACGAACAAACATCTCAATAAACACGAGTTTCATAAATAATGTTTTGTTCCATTTAAACCACTGAATATAAACAGGTCAAACAAAACCCACTAAAAGTAAAATAAATAAAATGGTACAGTATAAACTAAATGTTAGGTTCAAAACATAAGAAAAACCAAGGGTCACACAAGACTCTGGGCTACTAAATGTACAGGGCACTTATGATGTCAGGGTTAGCAAACTACAGTCCACGGGCCAAATGTGGCCCACACCTACTTTCATACAGTTTGTGAACCAAAAACAATTTTGCATTTGTAAATAGCTGGAAAAAGAAACAGAATAATTTTTCATGACACATGAAAATCATATGAATTCCAAATTCAGTGGCCATAAAGTTCCATGAGGACATGCATTTATTATGCACTGTCTATAGCTACTTTGCTGCTACAAAGACAAGCAACAAAAACCATACGGCAGCAGAACCTACCATGTTTACCATCTGGTCTTTCATAGAAAAAGCTTACTATCCCCAAAGTATTATGCTCTTTTTAGGGAGATTTCCTCCTTTCTCAAAGGATAAGGAATAAAGCTGAAGGGCCACTCGAAGTCAGAATCAAAGCACCTGGGTGGCTCAGTGGGTTAAATGTCAACTCTTGATTTCAGCTCAGGCCATGATTTCACGGTTCGTGAGTTCAAGCCCCATGTCAGGCTCTGCACTGGCAGCGCAGAGCTTGCTTGGGATTCTCTCTCTCCCTCTCTCTTCCCCTCCCCGCCACTGCAAAATAAATAAATAAACTTAAAAACAATTCAAAGTGCCATCAACAGAGATCTGGCCTGATGCCACAGCATGTGCTCAAAAGGGTGGCATCAGTACTAACATCTGATACTAGGAAATGCTGGGTATGACACAGCTGACATTCTCCAGTGTTCAGTATGTGCCAGACACTACGATAAATATTCTAAAGAAGTACACTAAAAAAAGAAAAAAGAAATGGGTAAAATTAATGTTAATAACATATTTAACCCAATATACCCAAAATATTATTACTGAACATGTAATCAGTATTAAAAATTTATCAGGTTAAAGAAAGTATCAGTTTTGTTGCACTTTTTGGTATCAAATATTCAAATTCCAGTGTTTATTTTATACTTGCAGCTTATGGCACACAAGCCACATTTCAATCACTCAAAACCCACATGTTGTACTTGTGGCTCTGAAACACTGTCTCATGTAATACTCACAACAGTGCTCTAAGGTAGGTATTATTATTATTGCCATCATTCAAATGAAGGAACTGAGATTAGATAAAATGAAGTGACTTGCCCAAGGCCACTTAGGTAGTAAGAGGTAGGGCTAAGGGTTCAATTCCAGTGTGGTTCCAGAGCCCCCACTCTGACCCACTATGTCTCCCAAACTATACACAACAGATCTGGCTATCACTTCCAAAATATTAGTCCAAATGAAATCTCATGTTTCCTCCCTGCCCCTCTTCTGTAGCTTAGTGTGCTCTTGTGTTCATATTTGAACACATCCACTCTTTCACCTTTTCTCTCTTATCCACATTGTGATTACCTCAAGCCCCCTGTAGCCCTGCAGAAGACCATCCCTCTTCAACCCAACATTCATTTGCAGCATTCATACCACACTCCCTCTTCCCATGCCCAGGGCAGACACAGCAAATCCATCCCCTCTATTCCAGTGAACCCAGACTTGACCTTGAAACCATCAATACAACACTCCATGCAGCCCCTACCATCAACTCAAGATGGCACATGAAATGAAACTATTTTGCTTCCCCATGAGGAGCCAAACATTTACCCCACCCACTACTGTGCCATATACAATTTGATACCTAATAAACATTTAAAATTCTCAAAATAGTAATGCCCTATCTTAACTATATTCCTGAGAAGATTTAACAAGAGTTTCAGTGAAACTTAGATTTATCATACTAAATCATTTCACCAGCTACATTTTCATAAATACAAATTCCCAACACTGCCCTGCCAAAAGGAAGCTACTGAGAGTTACCAAGCACTCTTAAAAAACAACTCCTTGGGGCACCTGGATGTCTCAGTCGGTTAAGCGTCTGACTTCAGCTCAGGTCATGATCTCACAGTTCATGGGTTTGAGCCCCGCATTGGGCTCTGTGCTGACCACTAGCTCAGAGCCTGGAGCCTGTTTCAGATTCTGTGTCTCCGTCTCTCTCTGACCCTTCCCTGCTCACGCTGTCTCTCTCTGTCTCTCTCTGTCTCTGTCTCTCTCTCAGAAATAAATTTTTTAAAAAACAAAACATAACTCCTTATTTGTTTCCAAGCTCTTTACCACTCTGGTTTTTAGATTAATTCATGAGTCATTTTCTTCAGAACTAAAGACTCAAAGACCTGCCCTCTACCTCCCTACCCAACTCCCCGCATCAAATTTTCTTTGGCCAATTTCACCCTCATCCTTGCAAGGGAAGAAAGTCAAGTCATGGAATTTTCCTAACAGAAAAGAAGAATGGAAGACATAGAGCAAGACCAGAACCCACTATAATTCCCTTCTTGTCAAGTTTTGTCATTGCACCTTCGGTATGATGATCATCTTAGCCCACTCCAAGAGATGATATATTATAATTCACTTCTTACTCACATTGACAACCCCATGGCCATAATAAAATAACTACCCTACCCCTTCGAGCTTCAAATGAAGCATACTACCACCATAAATACCCCTTTCTCTTCATTCTCCTGTGCTCCCTCCCCCAATACCAATACAAATATCAGCCCTTGTGTTCCAACATCCCACAATCCAGCAGAGGAGACCCATTTGGACACCACTAGGAAATATCTCCAATTCTGCACTTCTCTCTCCAATGGGCCACTACTTATAATGTATATCCCCACTTTCTATGAAGAGACAACCAGATGTGTACAATTTAGAGGCAGGTAAAAACTGTGGCAAAGTTTTCCTAAAACTGTATTTCAGTTTTATTCCTGATCTCAAGTTCATCTTTCAAAATATTTCTTTCCTCATCTCTTTCTTGCATCAAAACAAAAAGTATAAGTTGTTGTTTTTTTTTTTATGATTAATCCACTTACCTGTGCTCCTGATCCTGATCCCACCACTTCTTATCCGTGAATTATCTACCCCTCCCCTTTTGCAGCCACCACTGCTGCAAAACCACCTCTCTACTGTGCATTTTGAGATCATCTACCTCTCTCCTTTAAACTGTCAAACGTTAGGGGCACCTGGGTGGCTCAGTCAGTTGAGTGTCCAACTTCGGCTCAGGTCATGATCTTGCAGTTCATGAGTTTGAGCGCGTCATCAGGCTCTGTGCTGACAGCTCAGAGCCTGGAGCCTGCTTCGAATTCTGTCTCTCTCTCTCTCTCTCTCTGTCCCTCAGCCCACTCATGCTCTGTCTGTCTCTCTCTCTCTCAAAAATAAATTAAAATATTTTTTAAAAATTTAATTTAAATTGTTCTGTGTACAGAATGTCTAGTAGTTAGAAAAAAAAAGTTTGTTGACATATTTTATTTTAGAACTAACAGAGAAATGCCAAAGATGAACCCTCACTGCATCACGAAAATATTTGAGGTTCTCTCACTCAGTATGAATCTTTAATAGATGTTAGATTGGAAAAGATCTTTTGGTGAAGATCTTTAAAAGTGTTCAATCTATCAAAATCTCCACATATAGTATCAATTTTAACCTGAAGCATTTTAGCATTTTTTAAAAAAAACTTTGACTTTCTCAAATATATGGGATAGTTCAGGACAATCTGTTAACAATTCAGTGGAAACAATTTGTAAAAATACAGGGCAGCTAATCTCCTACACTAAAATGAGAATTTAAATATTTCGATTGTGTCTGAAAAATAGAATGGCAGTGTTGGAATTTGGAGGCAACGTTTAGCATATTCTCTAGTATAGTTACACCTTTAAAAATACGAAGTAATGTCTGCCTTCGATCATATTTCAGGGGGCAATATATAAATGGTCTTGAGATCAATGTAGTTTATTTATTTAAAAGATAAAAATGCTTCCTGGAAGGGATATTTAAGCCTAATATGAAGACATTTTTCATAAAACAAACTGAATACATTTGGTTGTACATCTAGCTAGTGTTTTTTGAAGTGTATAACTTTTTAAATATTAACTGTTGTATGATTAGAATATGTGAGTGAGTAATTTATTTTGTATCAGGAATGTTTTGGTACTGTGTTTTCACTCAAACCACTGACTTAATAGATGCTACTGTGTATACCATATACTGAATTATATAGTTCTTGTGCATAGCAGATTGTGCCTCTTAAACGTGTGTGTGTACAGGTAATTCACATTTTAATGTAAATAAATACCACTTTGCAAAAAAAAAAAATTTAATTTAAAAATTTTTTAAAAACTCAACCGTCAAACTTTGGTAAAGAGTAGCCTACCCTCATATTTTCTCACCACCTTTTTACTACTTAAAACTTGGCTTTTGATCCCAACATTCAACTTAAAAGCATTCACTTGAGGATCACCAATGTTCTTTTCTCTGTCTTTGTCTTTTCTTTTCTGATCTTCTGGGACAGTCGGGACTATTAAAACTTTCCTTTTTGTAACTTTCTTCCCTTGGCTTCGGAAACCTCTTACCGTCTTCAATCTACCCTGGTCTCTGGCTGTGCACTGTTTGTCCCTTTCACTGATTTATTTTCCTTCTTGCAAGCTTCTACCATCAGTCTTGTTCCATAAGCTTTGTCTCTCTTATTCATCTTACATGTTCCCACCAAGACTTCGAATATTGTCTGCCTTTATGAAAACAATGCCTTTAACTCTCTCCCTAGCTACAATTTCAAAACTATCCGCTGTATATCTCCACCTGGATGTCTCCCCAAACTTTAGAGCAGAATGTAGCATCTTTTCAGAAAACATACACACAAACCTCTATCTCCCCATGACTGCCACTCCCAGCCATCAACTCTTTCCTCCGGCACACCCTTCCCTTCCCTAATATGTGAAATGACTGTTCCCACTAAATGCCAAATATAGCAGCAGAAGTAGAACATGTATGAATGGACATTTGTATAGCTCTGGATGTAAAAGGTAACGGTACCAGACACAGGGTCACACAGAAGAAGCACTATTTACAAACCACACTGAATTTTTTATACAAAAAAAGAAATAAAAATTCTCCAGCCTTCTGCATTTTAAATATTATGTTATCCTTTTGGAATCTCTGAAACTCCTCTAATCCTTCCTTCCTCTTATTCCCCACCCACCCCCATTCACTCTCATTCAGATACAGCAAACAACCAATAAATAATAAATAATAAATTAATGGGGGGAAATGTCATTGAGCAAACAACTAGTTTCAGCATTGTAAAGCCCTCTTTACAACATAAAGGATCAAATGGTTACCCAACCCAAATTCTTACAGGATCTGATTTCTATTTCCACCACAACCCCTTAGTGAGTCACTGGAGGAGTGACTCATTTCGTGTTAGAAGAGGAGCAACACATGTTTAATTTGGAGTTTGAAGAATCAGTATGTTCACTTTCAGCTTCACTCAGGCACTGATTCATAATCAAACCCCAAAATATGCTTCTCTATCGCTTAAAATGAACCCCCAATGCTTAGGGATGGGGGCTGCTTGAAAGCAAATACGGAAGTCTGGGAGGGGACTTCTCTCAGCCGCCATGAATCATCCTAGACTTGCAAGGGCATGTCTCTCACCCTCAGGCTTTCCAGCACGTACTTGGTCAGAAGCGATTCATGAGATGCTAAAAAGAAGTCATTCTCATTTTTTTTTTTTTACAAATAGTTTATTGTCAAGTTGGTTTCCATATAACACCCAGTGCTCATCCCCACAAGTCATTCTCATTTTAATATGGCTAAGAATCACTTGTGATGGCTGCTTAAAATAAAGTTTAGATTCCTGGACCTTACCCATGTCTTGAAGGGTGGCCATGAGTCTACTTTTTTTTTTTTCAAGACTTTATTTTCAGGTAATCTCTATACCCAACACAGGGCTCAAACCCACAACCCCGACATCAAGAGTCACATGCTCCACCAACTGATCCAGCCAGGTGCCCTGAGTCTGCATTTCTAATAAGTACAACTCACACCTTCAGAAACCCAGCAAAAGGATTTAGTGTTAGAAAGATCTATGAGGCTCCTAGCCCCACCCCCACGCCATGCAGAACCATTAGTCCATAAAGAGCACCTCCACCTTGAACTGAAATAAGAAACTTGCCCAAATATGCAAGTAAGCATTTTAAAACTCCTTAGCTAGCCTTATTTTCTTCCATATCAGAAAAATCAACGTTTGCAAATATATCCTAGGTCTTACACACAGTTCTCCATATGTTAGGTCTTCTGCAGAGTTCTCCACGTGTTAGGAAAGTTTCCTGGAGTATAATGGAAATAGCATTAGACTGCAAATCTGGGGGCCTGTGACATTTTCAGCTCTGCTACCAACAAGTGACCTCACCTTGGTCAAGTCACCAAACACCATGCCTCAGTCTCCTCAGCCATAAATTGCTGACTGAATACTGTATGAACTGGCTTATCTCACAGGTCCTATCCAGATCCAAAATTCTACGAAGCTTCAAGTAAATTAGGGGGAGAGTGAGCATTTCATTGTGATTCTTCAGATCCAGGTTAGATATCATTAAATCCAGGACTAAACCACCACAAGCAAACGTGACAGTAATTTTACAGCAAGATGAATGATGCAACATTGCACCGATATCCCAAAGTAAAGCAAACAAAAAATATGTCATGCTCTTCCAGGCAGTATAAACCTGCAAATTCAGAACCAACAGAACCAACTTCAAATTCAGACTTTACCATTTACCTGAATTCCAGAAAGTCATTTCTTCTCTCTTAGCCTCAGTTTCTTCATCTTTAAAATAAAGATAATAGTGCCTTCCTCACAAGGTTACTGAAGTTAAGTCTTGTGCATTAAGTTCCTGGCACTATAAGGAAACTCAATAATTAATATGTTAAATCCCTTCCCATTCCTCCTAGTGATGTGCCTTTTAGAGAGTTCCCCATTCAAGATCATCCCAACTAATGATTAATAATTGCCTGTCATGATATACTATTCACTTTTAATAACAATAGCTACCATTTTCTTAAATAATTCTTGTTTGTTAAGTGCTATAAACATGTTACTTCACTTAATCCATACAATAACCATGTAATTGCATAAGGCAGGAACCACTATTCTTCAGATAATAAAACTGAAGCCTGGTGAGATCATGACTGACCACAACCACACAACCACTAATGGAAGGACATTCAGGTAGCCTGGCTTCAGAGTCTAACCACATCATGATTACACCATGGTCCTTTATCCTCCGGCACCACCTACCTACCTATATATATATATACACATATATATACTGTGTGATATAATACACACAATAGCAAAGACATGTGAGTGAAGAGTCCACACCCTTTAAAAATAATTCTCACATAGCTACAAGTTCAGGCTGAGTTTTACTGGCAAACCTTCCTGTGAAAACCTGCCCAGGAGATCTGCCCACACACTAATTAATCTACTCTCATAAAAACTATGGGACTGATTTTGATCTACAAGCCCATGAAATGTATGCTCAGGAGCTTTCTTTCCAGCAGAAAGCCCATCCAAACTGAATTGGATGATTTTTTTTTTAAGTTTTTCAGCTAACACCTCACATTTGAGAAATACTGATTTCCCACCCTTCACTGGATCAAGATGGAAAATAAATACCCTATCATCAATGTGAAAAAGACAATGAAGGACAAAGAAGAATTTTTAACTTTTAAAAAATAGAAAGTAAACACCCTAAGTCTCCAATATTTTAAAGCAAAAAGAAAAAGCATTATGAAATAATATAAATACACTCATAGAGTAAGTCTCATGCCAGTGCCTCAGTGGGAAGATGGAAGTAGGCTTGGCACCATAAATAAATAAACAATGAATCCCCATTGGCAGGCACTCGCCACAAGATGCCCTACAGAACACCCAAGGTTTCCACTGACATTTTCTGTTTAGGTTTTTTTCTTAAATCAGGTTTATGTGAAACCAGCGACAGGGAATTCATTAATGAGGGGAAAGGGTGTATTCGCTATTATTTGAGGCAAATCTCACTCAAGAGAAACACTGAAAGTTTACAAATGACCATCTGAAACTGTGGAAAGAGAAGGAGAATAAAGCAGAAAGAATGATTTCAAGGACGTTAAAAAATAATTCAGTCATTCCATATGCCTTCACAGATGAGAGGACAGTTCTCATATCTGACCCGTGAATTCAGTTGTACTTAAACTTTTTTTTTTCTTGATTTGGCATGTAACTCCAGGGCAACATCACACCAAAGAAAAGATAAAAACCGAGAAGGGAAAAAAATAAAGGGACAGACTCACTCTCCACCCAATATGGAGTCTGATTTGATTTCAAATACCAAAAGCTACTCCACTTTCTCTCCTCTGGTAATTACTACCAGCTGAACTTTTACCATGTTTTGTCAATTATGTCCACTTAACTATTTTATACAATGGAAGACTATGAACTTAGCTCTTTTCACTATATAGAGGACGATAATGGTGAGGATGAGGGTGGTGGTGGCAGTGGTGGTGGGGATAATGACCAGCACACTTGAGTGTCTGAATCTCACCACTAAAGAGGCACTAATACACCCGTAAAGTATGCCACAAAGCTTAGTAGAAACACTTTTTCTAAAGGGCTATTGTTCACCCAAAAACCCTCATAATTGACCCCTAATAAATATAGAATGAATACATTTTAAAAATGAATAAGCTAACTATAATGTAATCAATGCTGCTGGCCTCAGGGATGGAAATGTAAACAAAATTTTCCCTGTATCTGTCAAACAAATAAATGAACTCTTCGAGGACAAGCCATACTTTTCTGCCTTTTTTTAAATTTATTTCTATTTTTTAAATTTTAATTCCAGTGTAGATAACATACAGTGTTATATTCATTTCAGGTGTACAATACAGCGATTCAACAGTTCCATATATTACTCAGTGCTTCTCAAGAGTAAGTGTACTCTTAATCCCCTTCACCTATTTCACTCATCCCTTTTTTAAAGGATATTCTGTGGGGCGCCTGAGTGGCTCAGTCATCCGACTTTGGGTCAGGTCATGATTTCACAGTTCGTGGGTTTGAGCCCAGCATTGAGCTCTGAGCTGACAGCTCAGAGCCTGGAGCCTGCTTCAGATTCAGTGTCTCCCAGTCTCTCTGCCCCTCCCTGACTCATGCTCTGTCTCTCTCTGTCTCTCAAAAATAAACAAACATTAAAACAAATTTTTTTAATAAAATAAAATAAATAATAATAAAATAAAGGATATTCTGCAATTTGAATCCTTTAGCTATTATCATTTCTGACACAAATTAACTTACAAATGCATTCTGATTATGGTGGAACACTGCTCTGCCTCAGGAATTTCTAAAAATGCCAAGACTGCTAGAAACAGCCACCCAGAAATAGTCCCCCTCCTTACCCAGTTCTGCTGGAAGATGAATCTTTATTAGAACCAACCTTTTCCTGGAGGCCCTCATAAGAAAGTGATGAAATCATCAGACGTAAAGTGTATTTATTTGTCTGTGTTTATGTGGCAAGGGAAAAACAATGAATCCTAGGAGGATCTCTGGATGTTGAAGATCCACTGATTTAAAATGCTCATTTGTCTATGTATTGCTCCAACTGGAGAAGTCAAATAAAAAAAAAGTCTTGGTCCTTAAGTCCTAACATTACAGGAAGCATCTGCTTTGAGAACAATGACTCATAGCCTCTGATAACAGAGTAACATTCTCCTTTGAAAGAGAGAGAGTACTCCCAGAAATGGTATTTTCAATGAAACTGTATTTCAACAGTCAAAAAACACCCATTGAAAGAAGTACATTTTCTCCCTCTCTTTTTCAAAGATCCATTTTGCTCTCAGGATAGTGTTGTCTGACAGTCTTGAGCACGTTAGCCTTCCCAGAAGCATCTGACCAACTCTCTTCCCAAAAGAAAAATCTAAGAATAAAGTTAAAAAAAGAGCCTCACTACCCCCTCCCCCCACCACAGTGTTGGTACTATTTGCAGAAAAAGAGCCTGATAAAGGAGATTGCAGAAAAGATAATGCAGTAGAAATTCTAAAATAAGAGCATGCAAACATCTCAGCAAAGCCCAAACATTTATTAAAATCATCCATGTTACCCTGGACCTCTACTTTGCAGTAAAACTGCCACATTAGTAGAGCCAAGATGATTAAATTTAGTTAATAATGAATGTGGAACTACATGAAATATTGTCCGCTCTGATGCAGTATTTCAATATTTTCTTTAGCCATTATCATAAGACCAGGATTCCTTCATTTTCAGAAATAGTAATTCAATAATGAAAACAGAGGTCTACTCCCATATAAAAAGGAAATAATGCATCTTCTTCGGTATTACTACTTATAATATTAATAGTCGTTTACTGCATTCCCAATAGGTGTTAGACACTGACTTTCAGTGTACACCTGCTCTGGGAAGTAAGTTTTATTATCCCCATTTTATAAAGGAGTACACTGAGGCTCAAAACACTTAGGTGACTGCACAAGATCATGCAACTGGTGCGTAGACAATCTCAGATCATTAGCACTAATCTACATTACCTCTCCCGGGGAAAAAAGGCCTCCCACTTTCCTTTCCTAACATTTCTCCTATGAAAGACAAAGTGGTTTGGCCCCTGTACACATCACCTCTTCCTGACTTCTATTCCAAACTTACCCACCTACTCAGTCAACTTCCGGTGGAGAAAAAAAAACACAGATAGAGATAAATATGGATTTTATCTCCTTTCATGATAGTGTTAACTTCTCTATGCTGGTAGAGGACAAACATTAATATAATGAACTATTGTGAAATCCCTTCCACCCTTAATTATGTGTCCTTAAATTAATTTCTTAAGATAACTCTTAACATTATAGGCATTTATACCTCAATTTCTGCCCTCTGAGTAAATATCTAAACATGCTTCTAGTTCATTGTTAGTAGGTTCATATAGTTAGGTGGTTAGGATTATGGGTGATCTTAGTTTATTTCCTTTACTTCCAGTTGTAACCACTGAGTATATATTTCTCTTTCAGTGAGAAAAAAAAATACTATAAAGTTTCATTTTAATGGAAAAAAAGCTAAAGTATTTATCCCAAAAATTATTTTTCCCTTAGTATCAAAAAGGAAGATAATCATTGACCCAATTTAACCCTAAACCAGATTAGAATCCAAACTTAAGAGATGTGGGTTCTTTTACAAATGGCCCCCACATTTACATCATTTTCCCCCATACTTTAAAAATTAAGAAATATTCCATAAAACTGGACTTTAACATTGGGTAGCTCTTTTCCTTTCCACAAGCCTATTTATTAAAATCATTTTAGGGGCACCCGGGTGGCTTAGTCGGTTAAGCGTCCGACTTTCGCTCAGGTCATGATCTCGCGGTTCGTGGGTTCGAGCCCTTCGTCGGGCTCTGTGCTGACTGCCAGCTCAGAGTCTGGAGCCTGTTTCAGAGTCTGTGACTCCCTCTCTCTCTGACCCTCCCCTGTTCATGCTGTCTCTCTCTCTCTCCTAGAAATAAATAAAACATTAAAAAAAAAAAAAAGAAAAAAAACGTTTAAAAAAAATCATTTTAGCACTCAATAAATATAAAGAAACATGGTAACATATGGTTTATGTAAACTATATATGAATATGATTTTGCATCAGACTGTTAACTTTGCCCATTTCCTTCTCTGGGCAGTCACTGACCTACATTTCTAGCCTCGTTTGCAGCTACATTGTGGCCAACACAAGAGGAACAGAAGTGATATGAGCACATCCCATGAAAACCTCTGGCATGAGAAACTCCGTGCTCTTACCCTGCCGTCTTGGAAACCCGTGTTGATGATGAGGGAGCCACAAAGTGGAAAGAACCTGGGTCTCTGAATCTTCACTTAGCAGAGCATCCAAGAACACCATTTTGGACTTCACTTTTGGAGCAAAAATTACAAGTGTACTACATAAAACACTGCACCTGGGGTTTCTCTGTTACCCACCCTCACACATGGCTTTACTAACATACTTCAATTATAACTCCAGAAGGGTAAGACTCTGTGCTGTTTATCTTACCTTTTTCAAAGACTCCCTCTGCTTCCAGGACAGAGACAGTGAGGTTGGCTGCCATCTTGACCACCTCTGCCTTCACAGTGACCTGGGAGGGGCTGTGTTCCAGAAGCTCTACTCCAACAGTCACATTTCCTCCAGGCCTAATGATCCCCGGGGCTGTCACCAGAAACCTAGGCCTAAGGGGTTGCCAACAAGAGAAAAATACAATTTCTTATCTTTACATCTCCATTCTTTTCCAATCCTCAAATTTAATAGACAGTGAGACAGACCCTCCACACTGCGCCAATTGCAATTGTTCCAATTATCCAATATTGCCCCCACTGCTCCATTTAGCAACTGTGCTGAAATGCTATTGAAACAAGAATTCCCATAAATCCATTTAATGCAGTAATTCCTGCACCACTAGAGGAGGACATGTGTTCTTATCTCCATTTTATAAGCCACAAAGAGCAGAGGATGAGCCTCAGTGTAAATGGCATACACGGGGGCAAGCAGAAGTTACTGGCAAAGTTACAAGCCTCTAAACTTCTCCTTTACAGACAACCTCATCCTGGCGTGATTTTTTTCTTGGCTTAAACGCAGCGCGCGCAGGCGCGCGCACACACACTCAACATTTTGCGGGTTTTATTCAAACCATCCTTCGGCATCTACCCCAGAAAACATCATCTAACAAACACCACTGATTGAAAGATACCATCTGAAAGTAAACTGCCAGTGGTAAAATGTCCAGGTGTAGCAGAGCATAAAAGTCAGCAAAGAGAGCACTTTTCTCTGCCCAAGCCAGGGAGGGGTTAGGGCTCAACTACAAAACCCTTTAGGAGTGGGGCGCTTTCCATTATGCGGCTTGCCTCGTTAGTTACCTGCCTACGGTGTCTGCACCTGAACCACTTCAGTCACCTCAGCCCCACCTTGCCAATGCCGAAGTTGAGACAGTTTAGAAAAATACTGATCACGTGCCTTTGGGAGAAGAAGGCACGCTGTGTGGAAGAAGAAGAAAAAAAAAATGTCTTGAGGAAAAAGCAGAGGCAGCACGGACTAAAACTAAAGGACTCTCTAGAAAGTCGTTTCGGCCAGAGAGACGCTTCAACAACTTCACGGGTGGGAAAAGTAACTGTCCCGTGGAGCACTACGCTGAAGCGACAGACGGTCAACCCTCCAGGCCGGGGAGTGCGGCCGCGCGGCGGGTTCCCACTCGCGGCCGCCGCCCCCTCCGGCCCGCCCGCCCGGCCGCCGCTCCCCTCTCCCCGCGCCCGGCCCGCGCTCCTACCCGGGGGCCGCGGCCAGCACGACGGTCCACACGCACGCGAGGTGGGCTGCGGTCAGGAGCCCCGGGCCCCGCATCTCGGCCGCGTCTGCCCGAGCCACCGTCGGCTCCTGGGGAAATTCGCGGGCGCCGCGGGGTGTGGCTTTCCACCTCCTCCCCGCTTTTTTTCCCCTGACTCCGGAGTTTAGCAATCTGAAATGGGCGCGCCTAAAAGCGGAGTGAGAAGTCTAAATTGAGACGGGACTGGGTGGCTCCACCCCTACCACCGGCATCACAATGGCGCTTCTGGCTGCTCGGGCCGGCATCGCAAACCCAGGGGGGTCAGAAAGCGGTCTCTAGATGCGGTCGGCCCCACCTGGCCCCTAGCATCCCTGCCCCCCGCGGAGAACACAGGGCGCCCGCTTCCCCGGCCCACCGGGTTCCTCGGGCTGTTTACACTAGCGCTCTACCAACGATGCCCAGAGTGAATAAACAGGCCCATCCTTGTGAGGAGAAATTCAGAGCAGCTATGTGACCTGGAAAAAAATCATTGTCCCCCAGACTATGAGTCATAATTTTAGAGAAAAGTCAAACACACACACACACACACACACACACACACACACACACACACACACGAGGCCAAACCAAGGTGTTTTCTGGGTAGTTTAATGTATGTGAATGAAGACAGGAGAAAAACTACTTTTAATTAAAACACAAAGTAAGGTATTTTGTTGGCCTGTCCAGGAAAACGATGTGGTTTCTCAGTTTAAAAAAAAAAGAAAGAAAGAAAGAAAGAAAAGGAAAGGAAAGAATTCTGGCACATGCATAAGCTAGGTGTTGCTACTTGGAACTGTGAGAAACAGTTTTCTGGGGAGATGCTTTATATTTTTGGCTGTCTCGAAACACATTTGCTACAGAAAGTAGTCATTAGAACTGCAGAGCTTAGGGCAATTTGTATAAACACAGTTAGGATTGAGGTAGCTCTCCTGTCCCGATAGGAGTGTGGCCCTGGGTGCCCAGCAGTTATTGAGCCCAGCTCCTTGCCACCCGGGCTTGTCAACAGCTCCTTCCCCAGTTCTTTGGCACGGGCACCATCTTCAGATGACTCAGGGTTCACCATGACTACACTATAAAAGCAGAGAACTGCCAGAAACTGTTGGAAACAGGGCACATTCAGTCCCTGACAACTTAAAGTTTTAATCCATGGAGAATAGTTGTAGATGGTGACTTATGAATGCAGGGTGAAATGCAAAAGGAAAAGAGGTCAGCAAAGGGATGTCACATGACAAAGCTATGTGCTAAATAAGGGAGAAAGTAGCACCTAGACAAACTGTGGTTTTTGGAATCCAGGAACTTGCCTTCCTCCTTTTCCTGTTCCACCCTTTTTCACCCTGCTGCATAGCTAGCGGAGGTCCCTTATGTCCCTATGTCTCCCACAGGCAGCCTATCTTTAGTGGCCGGCTTCCTGTACAGGCAGGGCTTGAGGATAGTGAAAAGTGTCTGAGTGGATCCTTGGGTAGAGATCCTGTCCCGTTATAAACTGTTACTGCTGGTCTAGCCTCCTCACCTCTGTTGTTCAGAGAGGAGGACCTGTGTCAAGTGTGAGCCAAGCCTGGAGGCCCAAATCAGTGCTTCTCAAACTATAACACGGATGAGAACCACATGAGAATGCAAGTGCTATTTCTAGGATGGGAACTGACATTCAGCTCTCCTTCAGTATACCATGGGTCACAGAAGGTCTACAAGAAGAGGCAATTTGGGGGCACTTTGATTTAAAATGGGATTTGGGAACATGGAGAGAATTCTTTTCAAGCTTCACTTCATGGAGATGGATCAACAAGTTCAGGTTTGTTTTAGAGGCAAACAAATGTAAGAGGGACTCCAAATGTTGCATTCCAAGAAGACCTATAGAAAAGTTTAGAATGATCTAGGGTTTTTTTTTTTAAGTTTATTTATTTAGAGAGAGAGCATGAGATGGAGAGGGGTGGAGAGAGAGAGGGAGAAAGAGAGAACTCCAAGCAGACTCTGCAGGGCTCGAACCCGTGAACCATGAGATCATGACCTAGCAGAGACCAGGAGTGAGACATTTAACCAACTGAAACACCCAGGCACCCCCTTGACCTAGTTATTTTATAAAATTATATCTGTGTCAATCTTAAAAAAAGTACCTCTCTATGCCTTCCTTCCCACAATACACACTTGTTGAAAAACTTAACCATACAGAAATTTACCCATATAGATTTGCATAGAGATGAAGCTACTACATGCCTGGTACAGAGTACTCAATAAAAAATTATTAAAAAGATTATCTCTGTTCATCTCAGTGTCTTTTTTAAGTAATTAAGAAAAATTGAAAATAATCTGAAGTTAACAACAAGAGATTGGGTTAAGCAAATTATGGTATATCCATACAACAGAACACTGTAAAGTATTTAAAAATTATGTTCTTGGAGTGGGAAGCAAAAATTTCAGTAGTAGATCTCTAGAGGTAGTGGAGGAACCACTCTTACTTTTACCCCTCTATTCTCAGACCAGTGGAACTGACTTTGGGACAAACATTAGTTGCTGATTTAGAGCATAGACTACATCCTAGAGTTTATTGTTCAATTCTTGTACATTCAAACTTGCAATATTTCAGAAATATTATATATGAAATTAATGTCAACTTCTATCCATCACCTATTTGAGAACTATTTCGATAGCCTCCTGCACAGAACACCAAAATATTCCCTGAGAATTTTTTTTACCCAAGAGTAGAAGGAAAAAAATCCCTGTCCACTGGAAAACAAGAAATTATATTGAAATTAACAAGGGATAATAATAATGAAATATATCCTTAACTGTCTATATGACAGTCCAGAATTTAAAATTAGAATTCTATGTCCAACCAAAATGTCAAACAAGAGTGAAGATAGAATAAAAGTATTTTATTGAAATGGAATGGCTCAGAAACTTTGTCTTCCACAACTCTTTTTAGGAAGTTACTTTAGGAGGACATATTTAGCAAACCAATTTTAAAAAGCCAAGACAAAAGAAGATGTAAGAATCAGAAAAAAGTATACATAACCCCAAACAGCCATGAAGAAAAGTTTCAACAGGAAGAAGAATTATAAGAATAAGGGGAGGAGGGAAAGGGGATCTAATAGAATAGACAAACATGATGGAAAATTAGGGGAGAAAATTGAGACTACAATATTATAAAATACTGCAATAAAAGGGAAATGAAATTATATACTCAAGGGAAAAAAACTGAATAAAAAGGAAGTATAACCATAATTCATTAGTTGGGTCTGCAGTAAATAATAATTACATGATTATATTGATGTAAGCATGGTTTATTGGTCAATAACTTACAGAATCAATCTCATTAAAGGGAAAGAATTAAGCTTTATTCTGCTTTTCCTATGCAAACTATATCACTGGGTAACTAAATAGTAGATATGGGGACCTTTCTCCTTATATAAGTTTTCCAGCTAATAAATGTAAAATGAATGTGGGAATTAGAGTAGCACCATATCACAGCCCTTCATGAACCAATAGATCTAGACCAGTGCTGCACAGAAGAATTTCTGTGATGATAGAAATGCTTTATATCTGCCCTAACACAGTAACCATGAGCAACATGAGGTTATGAGCTTTTGACGTGTGGCTAGTGCTACTGAGAAACTAAATTTTAATTTTACATAATTTGAACTAATTTAAATGTAAAGAGCAACATGTGACTAATAGCAAACCATTATGTATCATGCAGACCCAAACAATGATCACACATGCCTGCTAAGTATCACAAAAGGAGACATCCAGACCCCATGTCTCCCAGTAGAAGAACCCATACCACCTAAGTGGACTTGCCAAAAAATTGAATGCGAATCAGATCAAGCCTCTAGATTTAACTACCAAGTTGCAAGGAAATATAGGGGATCACATTAAACACCACACATGGATGTATTAACAAAATTCAGACCCCAGGAAACTATCAAAAAATCTAATTTCTTCGGGGCACCTGGGTGACTCAGTCGGTTGGGTGTCCAACTTCAGCTCAGGTCATGATCTCACGGTTCATGGGTTTGAGCCCCACATCAGGCTCTGTGCTGACAGCTAGCTCAGAGCCTGGAGCCTGTTTCAGATTCTGTATCTTCCTCTCTCTCTGACCTTCCCCTGTTCATGTTGTCTCTCTCTCTCTCTCTCTCTCTCTCGGAAATAAATAAAACATTAAAAAAAATTTTTTAAATCTAATTTCTTCAACAAATATATTGCAAGGAAAAATAAAAGAATGGAAACTATGGACTTAAAGGGACTTAAAAGACAACTAATAGCAATATATGAATAATTTGGCTCCAGTTCCAAACCAAAAACCTAAAAAGAAGTTATTACGTTTCTAAAATAGTTGAAATTCTGAATACTGACTGGATAATGAATGATATTAAAGAATTTTTATTAATTATTTACACTGGGGTTTCTTTTTTTTTTTTTAGAGAAGAGGACAGAAGATTCTTTTTTCTTTAATATTTTTATTTATTTCTAGAAGAGAGAGAGAGACAGCGTGAGCAGGGGAGGGTCAGAGAGAGAGGGAGACACAGACTCTGAAACAGGCTCCAGGCTCTGAGCTGGCAGTCAGCAGAGCCCGACGCGGGGCTCGAACCCACGAACCGTGAGATCATGACCTAAGCGAAAGTCGGACGCTTAACCGACTAAGCCACCCAGGCGCCTCTTATTTTCTTTTTTTTAATTCTGTTTTCTAAAAGGGTGTTTATCTTTTTGGAAATACATATTGAATATCTGTGGGTGAAACATTACATTTGTGATTTGCTCCAAAAATAACACAGGAACCAGTTCAGACCCATAAGGATGGCTATTATAAAAACAAAAACATGGGGCACCTGGGTGGCTCAGTCAGGTAAGCATCTGACTTCAGCTCAGGTCATGATCCCTCAGTTCTTGAGTTCGAGCCCCGCATCAGGCTCTGAGCTGTCAGCACAACTTCAGATTCCGTGTCTCTCTCTGCCCCTCCCCAGCTAACACACTCTCTCTCTATTTCTCTCTCTCTCTCTCAAAAATAAACAAACATTTGAAAAAAATTATAAAAACAAAACAAAACAAACAAAACAGAAAATAACAAGTATTAGAGAGGGGTGTAGAACCCTTTGCTGAAACCTTTGTGCATTTCTGGTAGGACTGTTAGATGGTGCAGCCACTGTGAAACATAATATGGCAGGTCCAAAAAAAATACATATAGAATTACCATATGATCCAACAATCCATTTCTGAGCACATGCCCAAAAGACTTGAAAGTAGGGACTCAAACAGATATTCGTACACCCTTGTTCATAGAGGAATTCTTCACAATAGCCGAAAGGTGAAAGCAATCCAAATGTCCTTGATGAATGGATGAATAATAAAATGTGGTGTATCCTTACAATGAGGTATTATTCATCCTTAAAAAGGAAGGAAATCCATGCTCAGGTTGTGACCTTGAAAACATCATGCTAACTATGAGAAATAAACAAGTTACAAAAGGACAAATGTTGCAGGAGTCCATTCAGCGGTGGTACCGAGAGTGGTCAAGCTTGTGGGGATAGGAAGTATATTCCACGGGTGGTTGCCAAGGGTGAGGAGAGGGAGGAATGGAGACGTATTGTTAATAAGTAGGGAGATTCAGTGTGGGAAGATGAGAAAGTTCTAGAGATGGATGGTGGTGGTGGTGGTTGTTGCACAACAATGCTAATGTACTTAATGACGAAGAACATTATGCTTAAAAATGGTTAAAATGGTAAATTCTATGTTATGTATATTTTACTACAAAAAGGAATAATACAGGAGGGGATGAGTAGGTGGGGCAAAGATGGAATTATATGGCTGCAAGTTGATGATTGTTGAAGCTGAATGATGAGTATATGGGGATTCACTGTACTCTTCTCTCTACTTCTGCATATGTTCAAATTTTTCCATAATGAACAATATTTTTGTACCAAACGAGATTTATACAAAGAAACAAAAAAAATCAGTTTAAAAGAAAAAAACTAATGGGCGTCCAGGTGGTTCAGTCAGTTAAACGTCTCGATCTTGATCTTGATTCAGGTCATGATCTCACGGTTTATGGGTTCAAACATGGACCTGCTTGGGATCCTCTCTCTCTGCCCCTCCACTGTTCATATGCACATGCTCTCACCCTTTCTCTCTCTCAAAATAAATAAATATTTTTTTTAAAAAAAGGAAAAAACTAAACAGAAAAGTAGCTAATAAAATTCATCAGAAAAATATCATCACAGAGAAAATGAAAATTATGACCAAAAATTGTGTCCCAAATTACCACAAACTAAGAAAGATACTTAGGTAAGACTTCAATGAAGAAATGGAGAGCCAGTGGAAAGATGAAACTTGAACCAGAAATGCAAAGAAAGAAAATTCTCAGTTTAAAATGACTTACTCTGGAAATAGACCATTGTAGGTGATGGGGATTGCTAGGTTTTCTTCTGTTTTTCTACTAAGTCTTGTAGAATTATGTGAATCTTTAAACTATGTGTATATGTAATTGTTTTCACACTATGTATCAAGATCTTTAAACCTCATCAGTATTATACACACACCAAAGGTTAATTGTCACATTAACCTAATACTTCTACTTTGTTCCGTTACCAACATTTTAACTTCTTGGCTTCTCCTTGCTTTTCCTTTTCATTGTTCACTTTTATATATATATATATATATATATATATATATTTTTTTTTTTTTTTTTTTTGAGAGAGACAGACAGAGCATGAGCAGGGGAGGGGCAGAGAGAGAGAGAGACACGGAATCCAAAGCAGGTTCCAGGCTCCGAGCTGTCAGCACAGACCCCGATGTGGGGCTCAAACTCACAAACTGTGAGATCTGTGACCTGAGCTGAAGTTGAACATTTAACGGACTGAGCCACCCAGGCACCCCTCATTGTTCACTTTTGGCACCTTTGTAACCTTAAAAATAAACTCTGTAGATTGGCTACCAAAAAGTGATCCAGTGCCTCCTTCTGTCATGTATTCCTTTTTCAGAGCTGGAAAGGTAAAATACACCTTTCTAGTTTCAACCCAGATAGACATGGCCATGTGACATAATTCTGCACAACAAAACGTCCAAAAAAAAAAAAAAACTGCAGAGAATGCATTCTCTCTCTGAATAAAAAAGCAACACCTCAAGAGAGCAGGCCCTTGGCCTGTCTGCTTCCACCCTGCCCAGAACACAGGCATCAGACCTTGAAACTCAGAGGATGAGAGCTACCTGAGGAGAACAGAAGGAAAGATAGGTAGAAAGTACCTGGACCTGGTGTGCACTCCTACGCAGCTGTAACAGCCCTGGGCTGCTGCAAATGCCTCCTTCCTCTTCAGTTCGTCTCCTTTCAGAAGGAACTCCTGAGTGAACACCAGGCTGTCAAGCCTTTCCCACCTGGGATTTTCCCCTTGGGCAAGCTTGGCAAGCTGTATGGTGAGCCTACTGTTGCCTCAAAGCTCTCCACTGCCACTTCTCTCTCATTGCCTCTCCAGAACATGAAAGGTGATCTTTCATACGCTGTCTTGCCCCCACAAAACCAGCACACCCTTTAGGCCATTGAGAAGGCAAGTTCTCCACCCATTCTTCAATATTTTTTGATTATGGCGTACCCTTCCACTGTCATATTTTGTTAATATTTATTTATTTTGAGAGAGAGAGTATGTGCCCGTGTGTGTGCGTGTGTGTGTGTGTGAGAGAGAGAGAGAGAAAGAGAGAGCTGGGGAGGGGCAGAGAGGGAGGGAGAGAGAATCTCAAGCAGGTTCCAGGCTGTCAGTACACAGCCTGTGCGGGGGGCTCAATGCTCAAACTCACAAACAAACCATGAGATCACGACCTGAGCTGAAATCAAGGCTTGGATGCAAACGACTGAGCCATCCAGGCACACCCACCCCCCATTGTCATAGTTTAATCAAAAGTTTCATCCATTCAAGCTTCAAAGGCAGTTATAAGGGTATATTTACCTCCATGTGCTAAAATGTGTTTGCTCTTTGAACTTTTAACAAGTCACAGATTCTTGGAAAAAGGAATTGTATACCAGAAAAGAATAAAACCTGTGTAAATAGCATTACATAAATCTATTTCTAATATATTTAGAATATAAACCAAGTGCTCAATGTACAAAAATAAAAACGACTTGAAATGGAAACAAAACAGAAATGAATCATGAAGCCACCCAGATGCTTGGTTTGTGGTGCCCAGTTTTACTCTCCTGGTTGACCTACCTACAGATCTTAGCTTCAGTTCATCCACAATGGCTAGATTTGCTTTTGCCACACAGTTTTCATTTCAGGACTCAGCCTGAGCCTGTGTGCATTCATGCATACTTAGCTCAATTTGGCTCCTGCTCCCCTCCCAGGGTCAGCTCGCCCCAGAGCCACACAGTTGCTGTTCTCAATGCCTTGCTTTCAGTCACACCAAATATACAATTTGACTCCTATAGGGCCTGGTCTAGTTTCCACCACTGAACTAGTTTCACATGTGGTCTCTCACAGAAAGATGATGTTTTCATTGTCAATATGTTAAAAAAAAAAATCACATATTAATGAGGACTTCATTTTAGATGCCTCTTTCAGTCACTGAAAAAATTTACTATTGCATACTGCCTTTTTTCTTTTACTTCTTCCTTTTTTTATGTATGTATGCATTTATTTATTTATAGGGAGAGCACATGCAAGTGGGGGAGGGGGAGCAGAGGGGCAGAGAGGGAAAGAAAGAGAATTTTAAGCAGACTCCATACTCACCACAGGGCCTTTTGCAAAGCTCGATGCTGGGCTCGATCCCAGGACTCTGGGATCATGATCTGAGCAAAAACCTAGAGTCAGATGCTCAGCTGACTGAGCCACACAGGTGACCCTCCTTTTCTTTTTTTTTTTATGTTTTTTTTTTTTCTGAGAGAGAGAGAAACAGTGTGAGCAGGGGAGGGTCAGAGAGAGAGGGAGACACAGAATCTGAAACAGGCTCCAGGCTCTGAGCTGTCAGCACAGAGCCCAACACGGGGCTCGAACCCACAAGCAGTGAGATCATGACCTGAGCCGAAGCCAGACGTTTAACCGACTGAGCCACCCAGGTGCAACCCCCTCCTTTTCTTTTTAAATTCTCTAGGCACAAACCATGGATCAGGACCACTGGATACTTCATCAGGAATTCTTGGGCTTTAGCTGGGAGGATGGCTTGCCAAGAGAGAGAAAACAAATTGACTCAGGTATCCTGTATGCCCCCCAGAGTCAGTGTAGCAGAAGCTTATTGAAGACAAGGAACATGGCATGCCCTCCTTTTGTGAGATTAAGGAATGAGCAGGGGTCATCTTCACAGGTCAAGATAAGATTCTTGCATTTCCCTGCATAGAAATATGGCATCAAAGAGAACTGGAGCCATAGGATTTCTGCACAAATGGTGGGTCAACCTTATCAGCGATGGCAAAGGGCCAGGACAACACAGAGAGGACTGTCCCCTCTACTCTCTTTTGTACACACAGGGACCAGTGAATAAACAGACAGTGCGTCCTATCCAAGAGTGGGCAGATGAAGTTTAGAAAAATCCAACTAACGGACTTTTGTGGTTTGGCTTTGCTCCTTTCTTCTTTTTTTAACTTAAAGACTAGGAATTATGTGACGACTCCTGACAAGTTCAACACCTCTTTGTTCTCTCCTCCATCCTCTTCCTCTCCCTCACTAGATATTTGACATTGTCTGTGCAGAAGCAACCATCAATGTCATTTACAATATACACCTTCCCACTCAGTACCCATATTAGTAAGGTTGAGTGCATTTTCGCATATTCACTTCCATTCTATTTTCATCTTCTGTAAACAGCCTCATGAAACCTTTTGTCCAGTTTGTATTAGGCTGTCTTTTTTCTCTTATAGATTTGTAAGAACTTTATATGTTCTGGACTCTAAAATGTTATCCTAATGTATAAGTTACAAACATCTCCCTCAGTCTCTAGTTTTTGTTTATTCTCTCCTTTGTGGTCCAGAAATTCTTATTTATGATATGGGCAAACGTGTCAGACTTTTATTTAATGGGTTGTGCCTTCTGTTAAAAAATCATCTCTTCCTATAGCAAAGTCAAAAAGATATTCTCCTATGTTTTCTGCAAGTAGTCTTAAAGTTTTTCATGTCTAGATTTTTAATCCATGTAAATTTTTTCCTTATGTACAATGTGAGGAATGTATCTGATTTTACTTTTCCACATGAACCCACTGTACCAATAAATGTGTTAAATAATGATTCTTTATTTGTATTGCCACCTGAGCAGACTTTTAGTTCTTCAATATTGTGTCTCCATTTCTTTCTATAGTAACAAAAGTTTTAACTGGACACCTGGGCATTCAAAATTAAGTACATTTCCCAGCCTTACTTGCAGCAGAATGTGGCCATGTTCTGGCTAACAAGTTGTTAGAGGAAGTAGTGTATGTAACTTTCAGGAAATGTCCCCAAAGGGAGGAGACATACCTTCTTCCTCCCTAAACCTCTTTTCTTCTGGTGGAATACAGACATGTTGGCTAGAGCTGGAAAAACAATCCTAAGCTATTAGCTGAGCTTAGAAAAGTTGGCCATGCACAGTGGTATAAAAAGTTAGAAAAAGTTCTGGCTCCCTGACTTCCTCTGCATTAATAGGTGAGAAAGAAATACACATCTATCCTGTTTAAGCCATTGCCATCTTGAGTATTCTGTCACTCACAGTAAGAAATTCTAACTAATATATTTATATGGATTTGCAATAAATGCTTCACTCTATTTCTAAGCTCTCATTTCTCTTCTACTGACCTATTTACCATTGGACCAGACACCATATGCTTTAATTAATATAGTTTTATATTAAGTTTTAATGTCTAGTAGGTAAATCACCTCTCCTACTTCCTTTTCAGAATTGCTTTTGACAGTTCTTCGACTATTACTTCTCCATATTAACTTTAGAATCTGTCTAGTTCCATGGCAGAAAGTGTGGGGGCATTTTTATTTGAATCTCATTTAACCTATAGATAACTTAAGGAGCATCAACACCTTTATGAAACTGAATGTTCCCATTCATGGGCATGGTATAGCTCTAGATTTATGTTTTACAATAACATTTTTTACTTTTACTCCATAAAGGCCTACATATCCTTTGTCAGATGTATAGTCCCTGGGGTGTCTGGGTGGCTCAGTCAGTTAAGCATCCAGCTTCAGCTCAGGTCATGATCTCACGGTTTGTGAGTTTGAGCCCCATGTGGGGCTCTATGCTGACAGCTTAGAGCCTGGAGGCTGCTTCAGATTCTGTGTCTCCCTGTCTCTCTACCACTCTCTCACTCATGCTTTCTCTGTCTCTTCCTCTCTCTCGCTCTCTCTCGAAAATAAATAAACCATTTTTTTTTTAAAAGATTCAGGGGTGCCTGAGTGGCTCAGTCAGTTGAGCATCCAACCTCAGCTCAGGTGATGATCTTGCAGTTTGTGAGTTCAAGCGCTGCATCAGGCTCTGTTCTGACAGCTCAGAGCCTGGTGCCTGTTTGGATTCTGTGTCTCCCTCTCTCCCTCTGCCTCTCACTCGCTCATGCTCTGTTTCTCTTGTCTCTCAAAAATGAATAAATATTTTAAAGATGTTAAAAAAGATTCATAGTCCCTGATGTTATTGTAAATGGTATTTTTTATTGCAATGCTGAATGGGTTACTGACGGTATAAAAAATACCACTAATTTTTGTGCATTAATCTTATATTCAGCAACCCTGCTGAACTCTTATTTGTTCTAAGAGTTTGTCCTCAGAGTCTCTTACATTTCCTATTAATTAGTTTCCATCAAGTAACTATAGGGAGAAAGTAGAGTTGAGTTGACTCGATGGTGATAGCATCAAGAGTCTTGAAATAGAAGCAAGAAGTTTGGGTGCTGCAGTAGAGACTAGCCAGTGACATGGTGAAAGGACAAACAAGGCAGAGTTGGAATTCTGAGCAAAGATACCAGCTACACTCTTGAGGGGGTTATGTTAGCACTGGAGCCAGAGGAATGCAACACAGGAGTTGAGGGAAAGGAGAGTAGGACCTGGGAAGATTCAAGCATTACAGACAGTAACTGAACCAGACAACATCACTCCCATAGAGATCATTTAAGGCACATCAGTTTGGGCCAGAAATAGACTTTGTCCAATCTGAAGAAACATGGGGATAAAAGTTGCTCTGTCCTAGTTGAGACACTGAATACCACTGCAGGAGTCAATACCATTGCTAAGCAGGAAGGAGTTTGGTGGAAGAGAGAACTGGATCCCAGCCAAGGATGGATGACTGGAAGCCACTTTAGACAGAAACATTTTGACATCTCATTAACACTTTAAAAAAGAAAAAAAAGCAGTTTTGTCTGGGCTACAGTGTGTCTCCAAGGCTTATAGTTAATAAGCCCTTACTACCGTTCTCATCACCACTTCTGAATTCTGTACTGTTTTTACATTTCCATTACAGGGTTATATGAGTTTTAATAAAGGCTCAGAATGTTACAACAACCCCTCTGAGTTCTAGATGTCTATGTAAGGGGCCCTGAAATCATGCTAAGATGGTTAGGAAACAGTTCTATTATCCAGAATAGGATCCTTACTCTTTTCAGTCTAAAGCGCTAAAACAGAGGGGTGCCTGGATGGTGCATCAGCTGGTTACGCATCCAACTCTTGATTTTGGTTCAGGTCATGATCTCACGGTTCATGGGTTCAAGCCTTTCATTGGGCTTTGCACTGATGGCACAGAGCCTTCTTGGGATTCTCTCTCTCCCCCTCTCTCACTCTGCCCCTTCCCGGTGGATGCTAGCATGCTCTCTCTCTCTCTCTCTCAAAAATAAATACATAAACATGAAAAAAACTTTTAAGGTCTAAAAGCAGAAATCAGGAGGGATGGTGATTGGAACTAGAGGTCCATAAAGCAATAGATGCCTGAATTCATTTGACTTGCATTCTGAATCTAGGAAACGCCTGCTGCAAATGGTTATCACCATGCCAGTGGCCAGAGAAGTAGCCAGACTTTTAACAGCTGTCAGAGACCCAGGGTGCTGCCATTTTGCATCAGCTTGCCACCTAGTGGTCGTAGCAGTTGATGCAACATGTTACTGGAGTCCCCACATGATCCATATGCAGCCTCATCCTTTTCTGTGCCTCAGTCCATGCATACTGGGTCAAACCAAGGAAGAAAGAGGAAGTTGACATTCTTGTTACAATGTGACAAGGTAATACAGCTATTGATATAATTATCATAAAAAGATGTTTCCAATAATAATGAAATGTAATTCTTACACTTGTTATATATTTAGGAGTTTCCTTAAAACAGTTATTTCAGGGCACCTGGGTGTCTCAGTCAGTTAGGCATCTGACTTCGGTTCAGATCATGATCTCATGGTTTGTGAGTTCCAGCCCCATGTTAGCTCTGCGCTGACAGCTCAGAGCCTGGAGCTTGCTTCGGATTCTGTGTCTCGCTCTCTCTCTCTGCCTCTCACTCACTCATGCTCTGTTTCTCTTGTCTCTCAAAAATGAATAAATATTTGAATAAATATCTCTCTCTCATAAATAAACATTAAAAAAATTTAAACAATTATTTCAATGTTACTTGCTTAAGCATCAGTGAAATGGACCATCAATAACCTCAGCTTATGCCACAGTTAGATGATTGGCTTGGCCACGTAGAATGCTATGAAGGACACAAAGAATGAGACCACAGAGATTTTAGGATTACCACTCTGATCTTGAGTAGTCTTCTATTCATTGTAGACATCAGGGTGGACAAAAGAATTTCAATTTCCTTCAACAAAAATTGAAGATAGCCTCAATTAATGCCAAGTTCAACCTAGAACAAAAGCCATCTGTCCTAAAAATAACTTTCGCTCATACTTCTTAAAAACAGTCAGGAAGACTAGGTTACTTATTCCAAAATACTTTCCATTGTATTTAGACCTTTGCTATGAAAAGAGGTTACTCTGAACCAACACCAGGTACTCTCAGGATAGACTTCAATGATCTTTCAACTTCAGGCCTCTTCAGAAATAGCAGCAATACAGGACAGCAAGCCACCAGGCAGGCTCTGGAGTAATGCTGAGTAGCAATTTCAGGCCCAGTACTCAATTTGGAGCCCTATTCATGCACAGCCATCTGGGGTAGGGACCATTCATGGCCCATTCATAGCTTTACCTCTAGATTGTATGCACTCAAAAGAAATCATCAACCAACACTCCATGAGAATGCTAATCTCTAATTTGGAATTAATCAGTGCTACCCTCTCATATTTGGGGGTTTTGTTTTTACTTTTTGTTTTGGTTTTATGCCATCAAAGTTTTTCACTACTTGTTGACTGTAAATCATTTATTAAAATAAGCCCACTTTAAGATAATGCTCAGTAAAAAACTGATCTTACACTTTTAAGTGCAAAAAAGGGAGGAAAGGAAAATACATATGAAAATGCATGTCTCCTCCTCATGATTTAGGAGGATAGGAAAGGAAATCAATCAGCATTCATAGAACACTACCCTGCTCCAGATATTTTGCCAGCTTGTAGATTACTTAGACCTTCAGATAAACTTGTGAATTTGAGAAGCTAGTACCTGGGTTCAATCCTTCCTCTACCCCCACTTACTATCCGTGTCCATGAGCAAACTGCTTACCATCTCCAAGCCTCAGGGTCCTTGTCTGTCAAATAGAGATAATACCTGGGAAGAGCCATAAAGATTAAATGAGATAAAGAACCCGGCACAGGAAACCACCCAACAAACTGTAGTAGACATTAAACTGAAGCCAGGTATTTATTCCATTTTAAATTGTTTTAAAAACCATTGCAACTTAAAAAAAAAAAAAGAAATAGCAAAGATCTACAATTAGAGTCATATCTAGAACTCATAACATTGATTGTTCCATTGATTACTACAGAAAAGAGAAAGATATGCACTAGCATTTTTTAACTTTTTTAAAATTTTTATTTATTTATTTTTGAGAAAGAAGGAGAAAGATGGGAGGAGGGGAGAGGACAAGTCAGGGGTGGTGCAGAGAGAAGCAGGTTGCACCAGACAGCCCCAGGCAGGCCCAGGAAGGCTGCAAACTCACGAACCATGAGATCATGACCTGAGATGGAGTCAGATGCTTAACCAACTGAGCCACCCAGGCATCTCTCTTTTTTGTAGATTTTTTTTTAAAGTAGTTTATGCACCCAATGTGAGGCTCAAACTCATAACCCCAAAATCAAGAGTCACATGCTCTTCCTAACACAGCATTTCTAAATTCTACTTTCAAGGGGCACCTGGGTGGCTTAGTCGGTTAAGCGTCCGACTTTCGCTTAGGTCATGATCTCGCGGTTCTTGGGTTCGAGCCCCGCGTCGGGCTCTGTGCTGACTGCCAGCTCAGAGCCTGGAGCCTATTTCAGAGACTGTGTCTCCCTCTCTCTCTAACCCTCCCCTGTTCACGCTGTCTCTCTCTCTCTCTCTCCTAGAAATAAATTTAAAAAAAAAATTCTACTTTCAAGATTCCCAGGTTTGTTTGTTTGTTCGTTTGTTTGTTTTACACATATTGAGTTTATAATGAACTATCAAAAAGGAAAAGATTTATTTTTCTCTACTTTTCTCCAGCTCCTGTCAGGCAGTTTTAAAGTTTCCTAAGGTTTGAGCAAATAATTGCTAGTGCAATTTTGTTTCAAGATAGCTAAAGCCATCTTCAGCAATTCCATTCATTCTCAAGGACCCAATCTCAAGAATGCAGGGTTTCCTTAAGCAACACTGAAGTTCCAAGTATATTTCTGTTAGATGCTTTGGTATTGTTTCTGTATTCCTTTTGAACATACACAAGATCAAATTATTACATTGTTAATAAATTAATTAATATACATCAATCTTGGTCAGGATACAGCAGAATGACCTATTCCAATCATTTGCAATGCGTTAAAGAACTTTAAAGATGCCTTATGTGTAGGAATTGATCTGAGCAGCACTAGCAACTTTGCCTAGACTGAAGGACATTTTCCATAGAAATACTAGGCATCTTGATAACCTTTTGTCAATCCAAAAAAATATATATGACATGGGAAGTTTAGTGATAAAAGTATGCATTAGATTTTGCGGTTTTCACTAAATGAAATATTTTTATTTTTCTAAATGTTTGTTTATTTTTGAGAGAAAGAGAGACAGAGCACAAGTGGGTGAGGGGCAGAGAGAGAGGGAGACACAGAATCTGAAGCAGGCTCCAGGCTCTGAGCTAGCTGTCAGCACAAAGCCCGACATGGGGTTCAAACCCAGGAACCATGTGATCGTGACCTGAGCCAAAGTAGGACCCTCAACTGACTGAGCCACCCAGGCGCCCCTAAATGAAATATTTTTTTTAAATAATTTGTTGCTGGGTCAGCTGGGTGGTTAAGCGTCCAACTCTTGATTTCCACTCAGGTCATGACCTCGTGGTTTGTGAGATGGAGCCTCAAGATGGACTCTGCACTGGCAGCTGGGAAACTGCTCTCTCCTTCTCTCTCTGCCCCTCCCCAACTCATGGCACGTGCTCTCTCTTCTGCTTGCTCTCTCAAAAAAATAAACTTAAAAAAAAAAATTAAATTTCGGTGTTAATATGTAAACTATAGTAGAATCTTAAAGCCTTTCCATCCAATACAATCTTTTGTGTGTATTCTCTTTCAAACATGAAAATGATGACAGTAAACCTCTATCAAAAAGGCAAGTGCCTTACAATCATGATTCTGTCAGCATGTGGAAAATTCCACAAAATAAATGTCTGGTTTCTTTAGCAAATAAATGGCCTGACAAGAAAAGAAAAGTATAAAACTGTTTTACAGGGGGAAAAAGGAGAGACAGAATGTTCAACATTATATGCCAGCTGGGAATTGCAAATTTTTTTTTTTTAGTTTTTATTTATTTATTGTTGAGAAAGAGAGAGAGAGAGAGAGACTGCACAAGTGGGGAAGGGGCAAAGAGAAAGGGGGACAGAGGATCTGAAGCAGGCTCTGTGTGCACAGCAGAGAGCCCCATGTGGGACTGGAATCCACCAACTGCAAGATTATGACCTGAGCTGAAAGTAGACACTTAACTTTAACCAACTGAGCCACACAGGTGCCCAAGGATTGCAAATTTAAAAAACAATGAGATACCTTTAAAGACCTATTAAAATGGCTGAACTCCAAAACAGTGACAACACCAATTGCTGGCGAGGATGTGTAGCAATAAGAATTCCGATTTATTGCTGGTGGGAGTGCAAAATGGTACAGCCACTTTAGAAGACAATTCAGTAGCTTCCTACAAAATTAAACATGCTCTCACCCTCTGATCCAGCAACCATGCTCCCAGGTATTTATCCAAATGAGCTGAAAACTAATGTCCATAGAAAAGCCTGCTGATGTGTGGTCAGGAACAAATGGTCAAGAAATAATTCTTGAGATGTTTTATAGTGCAACTTAGTAAGTTTATTTAAGTAGTGTGGAGACAGGACCTGTGGGCACAAAGAGCTCTCCTTTTGCTGTGTGAAGCTCGTAGTTATGTGCTTAGTACTCAAGGGGGAGGGGATGTGCACAGAGTACTAGATCATAAATGTCTTCTTCGAACTTCTACTTATAAAACTACTTTTGCAACATTTCTCTGGCACTTATCTTTCAGCTCAATATTAACTAATTAAGAATAGAGCAGCCAGCACCTATTTGATCCTTATCAAAACTATGCAGGGTCAGCCTTCTGGGCTGAAGGTGAACATTTTTCTGCTGCTATGCCTCATCACTGCAACACATATTTATAACAGCTTTATTCATAATTGCCAAAACATGGAAGCAACCAAGATGTCCTCCAATAGGTGAATAAACAAATTATGATACATCCACTACAATGGATTAGTATTCAACAGTAAAAAGAAGTGAGATATCAAGCCAAGAAAAGATTAGAGAAATCTTAAATGTTTATTGCTAAGAGAAGGAAGCCTGCTTGAAAACACCACATACTATATGACTCCAACTATATTATGTCACTCAGGAAAATGCAAAATTATAGATATAGTAAAAAGATCACTGGTTAAAAAAAGTAAAATAAAATAAAATATCATCGGTTGCCAGCGGTTGGGAAAGAGGGGTTGGGGGAATAGATAAGTAGAGCATGGGGGATTTTTAGAGCAGTGAAACTATTCTGTGGGATACTGTAATGGTGGATACATGAAATTATGTATGTGTCAAAATTCACAAAACTATACAACACAAAAAGTGAACCCTAATGTAAACTATGAACCCCAATGTAAACTAGAGTTCAGTCGATAGTAATATATCAATACTGGTTCACCTACTATAACAAATGCACCACACCAGTGCACCAGTGCAAGATGTTAATAATAGGGGAAACTGGATGGGGTGGGCAAGATTGAGGAGTGGGGCTCATATGGAAACTGTCTCTACTTTTGTTCAATTTTTCTGCAAACCTAAATCTGGTCTAACAGACAAAATCTAGGGGTGCCTGGGTGGCTCCGTTGATTAAGTGTCTGACTTTGCCTCAGGTCATGACCTCACAGTTTGTGGGTTCGAGCCCTGCATCAGGTTCTATGCTGGCAGCTCAGAGTCTGGAGCCTGCTTTGGATTCTGTGTCTCCCTCTCTCTCTGCTTCCCTCTCTCCCTCTCTCTCTCTCACAAGTAAATAAACATTAAAAAAATAAAATCTATTAATTTTTTAAATAAGAGAGACATACAGACATATCAATGAATTTCAGTTAAAATTATTTTATTGATTTTGATTCTAACTAAACTAGTTATAAAAAGATATCTTTGAGACGACTGAGACAGTTTCAATATTGATGAATGATAGATGATATTAAGAAATTACTGCACAATTTGTTTTGTGTGGTCATGGCATCATTATTTTTTAAGTCCTCACCTGAAATGTATGAAATGATATCTGGAATTTAAAATATTCCAGTGGTGGGGGACCTGGGTGGCTCAGTCGGTTGAGTGTCTGACTTTGGCTCAGATCATGACCTCATGGTTCATGGATTCGAGCCCTGCGTCAAGGTCTGTGCTGAACAGCTCAGAGTCTGGGGCCTGCTTCAGATTCTGTGTCTCCCTTTCTTTCTTCCCTTTCCCCACCCATGTTCTGTCTTTCTCAAAAATAAATAAACATTAAAAAATTTTTAACAAATAAATAATAAAATAGTCCAGTGATGGGGTGCTCAGGTGTCTCAACAGTTAAGCATCTGACTTAATTTCAGTTTAGGTCATAATCTTACAGTTTGAGATTGAGTTCCATGTCAGGCTGCGCACTGACAGCATGGAGCCTCCTTGGTATTCTCTCTCCTCTTTCTCTTTGCCCCCCCACCCAAGATAAATAAATAAATAAACATTATAAAGTAGTCCAGTGATGGTTTGGGGAAAGGGGGACCAAAGGACACAAGTTGGTAGAATGGGAGATAAATGAAACAAATTGGCAAAATATTGGTAATCATCAGAGTCACAGAGTCATTTGAGGTTTATTATTCTATTCTGTCTACTTTTGTGCATGTTTGAAGTTTTTCATAATGAAAAGAATTTTTGGCATGTACTTTGAAATATTTTTAAGGATTGTGCTGATCTGTTTCCCTTGTAACCAAAGGGCATAGGAGACTGGATTAGAACATAGTCTAGGTTTTCAAATAGGACCACCTGCTACATAGCGATGAAGAGGAACAGGGTGGGAATGACTGGATGGTAACCAGAATTTCTACTGGAAACAGGTAGTAACTGGAATTCCTTTTCAAACTTAATGTTGTACTTGCAAACTAATCCAAACATAGGGGACTTTCCTTAAACCTGCATCACACATTCAATTTATAAATTTTTTTTAATGTTTATTTATTTTTGAAGGAGACAGAGATAGAGTGCCAGGCGGGGAAGGGCAGTGAGAGAGGGAGACGTAGAAATGGAAACAGGTTCCAGGCTCCAAGCTGTCAACACAGAGCCCAATGTGGGGCTGGAACCCACAAGATGTGAGATCATGACCTGAGCCGAAGTCAGACACTCAACTGACTGAACCACCCAGAGACCCCTCCACAGGATTCAATTTATATATTCCCTTACCTAAGTAATCAGAAAATAGCTAACAACAAAAAACACTGACCTGAGACACAGCTGAAGCTTTCACTGAAAGTTTCTTCCAAGCTTTACAAAGGTATAGTAGTGTTAATTTCCTTAAACCTGCATCACAGTATTCAATTTATTCATTCTTGTGCTTTAAGTAATCAGAAAATGTCCACAATAAAAAACAATGACTGAGATACAATTAAAAGTATCAGAAGTAATGAGGTTAGAGGACAGGCATCTACCCCAGTCCAAACCAGCTCCACTTTTGGACAGCCCTCTACATGTGTACTAAAACCGAGCTTCGTTTCCAGAAATATCCTTTACAGGCCACTTTGTACTTTTCAGGACAAAGTGTCTTCAAAAGTTCTTTTATCCTTGTTTTTTGTGGGGGTTTTTTTGGTTATATTCATGTCTGTCAGCCTTCTAACCCTCCAGGGTTCCCTTTTCCAATCCTTGAACTTGATAGAATCTGACCTCCTTAGATCTAACTCTACACCCTCGCTAGCATAACAATTAACCCCATCCTCAGACTCTTCCAATTGATGATAGGTTCAGATAGGTCAGGAAACTGACCACCTAAGTCAGGCAAATTTAGCACCCAGAGAATAAGGAGTTACATAGATGATCCACTGGAAGACAGCATGCGATCTGGAAAAAGACAAACACACATTCTAATCCTTGTGCGTAAGTAAGCTACTCTCTCTGAGCTCAGGTTTCCTTAGCTAAAAAATGGGAATATTGTTACCAAAACCTACAAAACTTTGAGAATTAAATAATATGTGTGTTACCATGGTGTCTGACACATAACGGGTTCTGAGAATTAGTTTCTTCTATTTCCTATCACATTGGACCAAAGTGGTGATGGGTGTGTTTTTACCACAAGATCTAACTTGTAAGCACTGTTAGCACAGAGTTGTTTTAAGAAATTAGTAACCCTGGGGCACCTGGCTGGGTAAGTCAGTAGAGCATGTGACTCTTGATCTTAGGGTCATGAGTTCAAGCTCCATGCCTGACATAAAGCTTACAATAAAATAAAAATAAAGTAAAGTAAAATAAAATAAAATAAAGTACAACAAAATAAAACAGAATAATATAAAATGAAATGAAATTTTAAAAGAGATTAATAACCTTAGTTTCTGGCATTATGCTGATCGTCTCTTCTTCTTCAGGTAAAAGTCCTCCCCACAGCTCCACCTTCTACTCTCTGTATCCTTCTTTCTTTTTTTCCTTATCAATTCACTGATGCCTCCCTCCATGAAAAGGGTTGTATGGGTTCTGCCTCTGCTAATATCACCATAGCTAAGCTGACAGCTTGGCTACGTGACAGGCAATAATGTGACAATAAAGCAAGAGACTATTGGGATTTTTTTTTTCAAATAAACACACATTAATGGAAAAGGAAAGGTAAATTTTAACGGATTAAAAAGCTTTTCTCCAGTTTTCCTATCCCTCAAAATACTTTGGAACCTTTCCCCTAAAACTATCTTAAGAACCTATTTTAAAATTTCTCTTTTTCACACAATGTAATTATTTTATATCCACCTCTTGTAAGTTAAAACTGAGACCTAGTGCTTTTTTTTTTATACGTAAGGATGATACTACATAGCTTATTAATTATGTATCTTACTGTCGGGTTTTATTTGGGGCTGGGAGAGTGAATCACATACTGCAGGTTGAGTTTTCTTTTTGTTGCTGTTCTTGTTGGATTTATATTCTTTGCTGTTTTTGGTTTGTTTGTCTGTTTCCACAACAAACTAAAAAGGGGTCTATTGATGGAAGATTGGAATCATCTCACCCACATAGAGTAATCAAGTCTAATGGAATTTTTAAAGTAGGAAGGATTGAATTTTAATATTCTAATTTATTAGCTTTATAACTGATTTGCAGATTGTAATTTTTACTCCTAATGAACTCAATTATAAAGATAATCTAAACATAAAGTGCTTTTCCCTCTTAAATTACTGGAAGAGAAAAACAGTAAGTGTGCCCTATTAATAGAATACATAAAAAATGAAAATTCAGCTATCCCTCGACTAAAGGATTAATCATAGTCTCTCCAAAAATAGCAAACTCACATGTGTCATCTTAAATATGTGGCTTTGTATAAAACTTTAGAAATACATCCATTTGAAAAATAAGGTATTGCTGTACTAATAGCAGGTTATCATGATGACTTCACAGTTACTAATATCAAGATTCCATTGATCACAGATTTTGTTTTCTGTTATAAAACAAGTTATTTTCTAAGCCATATATCTTTCCTTATTCAGAATGAATGTATGTGTGGACAGAATTCTGACCAAAAGAGCTACCAGGAAGGGCTGACTCAACAGAGCTGTGGCTTCCCATATTAGTTAGAAGAACAGATTTGAACCTTAATCTTCTAATCTGCCTGAGTCATTCAATTTCAAGTTGCTTTGCATGCACTTTTAGCTTATTTCTGAAGGTCATTCTGTCTCTTGCGCTTCTTGTGTGTTTAGCCAGCTGATTTACTATCTGTTCCACTGATATTTCACAACATTTGCAAAATTTGGTTTAATTTCCTTGAAGTTAAAGAGATAAAACTATGACATAGCTTCTTTCCAATTATTTAAATTTTATACATCAGTTTTTTCCAGGCTTTTCACAGAGGCAACACTACTTATAATTTTTTTAAATAAGGCTGCTTTTTCACCACCCCCTGCCTCACAGCAAGAAAATGAAAGAAGACTGATAAAGAAAATGTCATATAACTTGTAATCAGAATTTGACAACTTCACATATATACTTATCATTGAATTGACTTCTACAACTAAGGGAAACTGTACTCAAAAGTTTTAAGATGAAAAGTTAACATATAAAGTATAGAAAATTAAGGGAACTATGGAGATGGGTGGTCCTAGGATTTGAATACCAGAAAAAGCAATAACTCTGAATTGTAATAGTGGCTTTCACTGATCTTGGACAAATTTCATTCAATTGCCATCCATTCGTTTCCCCCTTTAAAAATGTTTATAATAATACCCACATCTGTAGATATGTTCAGAGAATTACCCAATTATTATGTTATAAAGCACTAGGAAATTTTCTCTCTGCTGTGAAAACAATTAAGTACATGCTAGCATGTAAACATGACAGAAAACTGCATATTTACCCGTCTTAGTTTATATCTTGATCACTATCTGAGGACATCTGACATTACAGCTGCCTAAAGTTAACAGGATATGGGAAAGTATGTCCAGACTATCCATTTTTTAAATTCCTTCCTAAAAATATTATTGCTTTTCCTCTGGAGTATATTAATCATATACCACTTGCTCTCTAAAAAATATAAATAAAAACTACATCCTCTAATTTTCATAATTGTTAGAGAAATATTTATACTTCTCTTGGACGATAATTGAGAAATATTTCCTTCGAGGTACATTTTACTTATAAACTCCTTGGATGCAGAAACCATGTTTACACATCTTGTATACTCCAATAGCAACCAGGAAAGGGACTCTAACATAATATGAAGCTCCATAAATATTTTTTCATTATTATTTCTTAAGCTGCTCTCTCTGCTTAGGACTGGGAATGAAAAATAAGTAAGCCAAGGTTCCTGTTCTCAAGGAATGACACACATTATCAAATTGTCTTAGATAACTGTAATACAATTTGCTATGATAAAAAATGGAAAAGGGAGAAAATGTTAAGAAGTCTTTAAAGAAAAGATGACATTTTAGAATAAGGACAAATAACTCATATACAAAAGAAGCAAATAGGTAGAGGAAATAACACGGAAAACATTGTATATATAAGGTTCAGTGAGCAGTCCAATGTGTAAAGCATTGAGCAGATGGCAGGAAGTGGTAGAAGATGATACTGGAAACAGGGGCCAGTTTGTAAGGGTCTCACATCTATACCAAAGAGTTTGGATTTTATCCTAGAGACAAATGGTCTTCAAAGTGGGGTGCACTCACCCAAGAGCATATGCACAATTATTCCAGGTAAAATCAGAACATCTATTTATATTTATCTTTTCTCATTCTTTTACATTTTGAGTGTTTGATGAGTGTGTGTGTGTGTGTGTGCGTGCGCGCGCGCATGCATGTGTGTTCTTTATAAAGAAAAATACACGTGTTGGGTGCATATTCATAATTTTTTCTTGATGGAGTACACAATCAAAAAATGTGAAGACCTAGGCCATAAGCTACCACTGAAAAGCTTTTTTTAAAAAGGTAAAAGTAGGGGCGCCTGGGTGGCTTAGTCGGTTAAGCGTCCGACTTTCGCTTAGGTCATGATCTCGCGGTTCGTGGGTTCGGGCCCCGCGTCGGGCTCTGTGCTGACTGCCAGCTCAGAGCCTGGAGCCTGTTTCAGAGTCTGTGTCTCCCTCTCTCTCTAACCCTCCCCTGCTCACGCTGTCTCTCTCTCTCTCTCTCCTAGAAATAAATAAAAATATAAAAAATAAATAAAAAATAAAAAGGTAAAAGTATCAGATCTATATTTTAGAGAGATAACATTGAGGTACATACAGACGACACAGGGAAAAGAATTTTTTTCAGCCTTATTGAGATATTATTGACATATAACAAACATAAGCTTAAGGTGTTCAATTTTGATGATATGATACACGCATATGTTGCAGAATGAATGCCACAATACAGTTAGTTAACACTTCTGTCACATAATTACCTTTGTGTGTGCGTGTGTGTGTGTGTGTGTGTGTGTGTAGTGATTACATTTAAGATATACTCTCTTAACTACTTTTTTTTAAGCTTATTTATTCAATCTCTACACCCAATATAGGGCTCAAAGTCACAACCCAGATATCAAGAATCGCCCACTCGTCTAACTGAGCCAACCAGATGCCTCAACAACTTTTAATTATATAACACAGTATTATTAATTACATTCACCATGCTGCATATTACTTTAGAGCTTATTCACCTTATAACTGAGAATTTGTACCCTTTGAATGATATCTCCTCCATTTTACTTACTGCCTGCAGCCCTTGGCCACCACCATTGTACTATTTCTAGGAGTTTGGCTTTTTTAGATCCTGCATATATGTAATATGTACAGTATTTGTCTTTCTCTGTGTGACTTATTTCACTTAGTATAATGCTCTTAAGGTCCATCCATCTTGTCACAAAAGGCAGGATTCCTTTCTTTTTATGGATAATAATATTTCATATTCTTCCACATTCATATTCCTTACTCATTTCAATATTCCATTTTATATATGTTATATATCATATTTTCTTTATCCATTTATCTGTTGATGACCCCTTAGGTTGTTTCTAGATCTTGGCTATTGTGAATAACGCTGCAAAAGAAAAAAATGCTGCAATGAGCATACATGGGGAGTACAGATATCTCTTTGAGATAGTGTTTTCATTCCTTCTGATATATAACCAAAGTGAGATCAGATGGTAGTCCTGTTTTTAATTTTTTGAGGAATCTCCACACTGTTTTCCATAGTGGCTCTACCCGTGTATGTTCCCACCACTGATGGTGCATGAGAGTTCCTTTTATCTCCAACCAAAACCAATATTTAGCTCTTGTCTTTTTGATAATAGCCATTCTGATAGATGTGAGATGATATCTTATTGTGGTTTTGATTTATCGATCCCTGATGATCAGTGATGTTGAGCATCTTTCCATGTATCTGTTGGTAATTTACATGTCTTCTTTGGAAAAATGTCTATTCAAGTCCTTTGCCTATTTTTTAATCCTATTGTTTGGTTTTAGTTTTGCTGGTGAAGAATTTCTTTATAAATAATAATGGGGTACAATTTAAAGAAAATAATTACAGGGGCGCCTGGGTGGCTTAGTCGGTTAAGCGTCCGACTTTCGCTTAGGTCATGATCTCGCGGTTCGTGGGTTCGAGCCCCGCGTCGGGCTCTGTGCTGACTGCCAGCTCAGAGCCTGGAGCCTGTTTCAGTCTGTGACTCCCTCTCTCTCTGACCCTCCCCTGTTCACGCTGTCTCTCTCTCTCTCCTAGAAATAAATAAAACATTAAAAAAAAAAAAAGAAAATAATTACTAAATCCTACAGATTCAAACCCATAAAATGACAAAGAATTTATAAATTAACCCACAGAAATCAATTCTCAGATGATTAACTGTCAAGTTTGGCAAAAAACAAACAAACACACAAACAGCAACACTGAATGAAATATTTCAATAAACTATACAGCTCAATAATCATGATAATTACTGGTTATTTATTTTAGAGAAAAAGCTAGAGTAAAGGAAGGATAATTTTATAGGACCACATTGTTCATCCAAAAATTCCATTATCAGTTTTAATATTTCTAAATTTAGTGGTTCAAATATTTGTCCTTCCATTCAAATTTTTTACTCCCTGTATATGCCTATCTACTTGAAATTCTCACCTTAGCAATCTCACCAAGACCAACATAATAAGGCTCTGTGAAACACGATAAGCACAGTGAAAGAACCAATGCTAGGAGCTGTGCAGCCTGCAAAGATAAATAAGACGTGGTCCCAGCTCCTAGGAAACCCAACATCATATAAGGGAACTAAGACAGTTACACAGCCAACTACTAACTATATAATCCAGACAGAATGTGCTATGCATTTTAAAAGAGGTATAATGAAAGTCAAAGGGAGTTCCTAACATGTTTTGCTCATTTTGCAAAACAAATTTAACAATAAAAATTATAATAGCTCACATATATTGAGGCTTACTACCTACCATGTACTGTGATCTACATGTATTACCTTATTTAATCCTTACAAAAACCCTATGAAGTTGTTTCTACTATTATCTTCATTTTATGGAGGAGGAAAAGAGCTAAAATCTTTTGAATGTGGCACTCTGCCCAGATGTTGTTTTTTTCCCCCCATTCAAAGACATGATTCAGGGAGCATCTGGGTGGCTCAGTCAGTTAGGCATCTGACCCTTGGTTTCCACTCAGGTCATGATCTCACAGTTTGTGAGTTCCAACACTGCCCTCCCCACCCCCCCACATCCCCCACTCTCAGCGTGGAGACTGCCTGGGATTCTCTCTCTCCCTCTCTCTCTGCTCCTCCTCCACACTCTCTGTCTCTCACAATAAATAAACTTTAAAAAAAATTCAAAGACGTGAGGGAAAAATAAACCCTCATATGGTCTAGAGCTGTGCTGTCCAATATGGTGCCCACTCCCCATGTGGTAATTGAACACTTGAAACATGGCTGATCCTAATGATGATGTGCATCAGTCATTAGGATGCACAAAATACACAGAGATATTGAAGATTTAGTACTGGAAAAAGAGTGTAACATATCTCACTAATAGTTTTATATTGATTAGATATTGAATTGATAAAATTTGATATAATGGGTTAAATAATATACAGTATAAAATTCATCTCATCTTTTTTGTTTTTGTTTTTTGTTTGTTTGTTTAATTTTTTTTAATGTGTATTTATTTTTGAGAGAGACAGAGCATGAGCAGGGGAGGGGGAGAGAGAGAGGGAGACACAGAATCCAAAGCAGGCTCTAGGCTCTGAAGAGTCAGCACAGAGCCTGATGCGGGGCTCAAACTCACAAGCCTTGAGATCATGACCTGAGCTGAAGTTGGATGCTTAACCAACTGAGCCACCAAGCCACCCCTTTGCTTTTTGTTTTTTAAGCTTTAATGTAGTTACTAGAAAATTTTAAATTATATGTGTAGCTTTCACTATATTTCTATTAAATAGCATTGGTTTAGAGTGTTGGTAAAGCAATGAATTACCAACCAAAAACTAAATAAATAACATCAACCGCAATCCTCTATGGTAGTAAGCAATCAGGAAGTAAATGCCAGAAATAAGGGCAAAAAAATATCCCATCTTATGCCTTTTTTTTTTTTTTAAATCCTCCTTGGAACATTATAAAACAAAACAAAACAAGTACTTTCTCTGGGTTTAGAATCAATGACAATGCAGTCACAAGAAATACATCCAGCACCATCTTGGTTTCTAACATCATTCATTTTGGAGAAATGCAGGAGTAGAGGCTATACAGGATGAGCCTAAAACATCTTTTTGTCTTTTGGTTTGTTTTTTGAGAGAGAGATAGGAGGAGGGGCAGAGGGATAGAAAGAATCTTAAGCAGGCTCCATGCTCAGCGTGTAGCCCAACATAGGGCACAAGCCCACTTCCTTGGGATTATGACCTGAGCCAAAATCAAGAGTCAGACACTCAACCTACTGAGCCATCCTGGAGCCCCTAGAACATCTTATTATACCAGAAAGTAAGGTAGAGCTACAAACAAAATACAACAATGGAGACATATGAAAGGAACACAGGAACCAACCGAAAGATCTTCCAGTCACCAACCTGGCATAACTTGAGGAACAAAATAAGTAACATAGTGTTGGATTATAACACGAAGTATAGAATAAATAACCATGGGTGCATAATATAAATGCTTGAATTAATGACTGAATGAATATGAAAGAATAGACAAATCTCCCATACAAAAGAATTCTGCTCTTCAAAGACTTAGAGAGTAACTCCTCTATCCCTTAAGTGTAAGCTGCATTACTGACTTCCTACTTCCTACATACTTCCAAGAAAAAGTATGGAAAGGGAGTAGGGGAAATGGAGTAACTTTACAGGAGGAAAAACCTGACAAACATTATCTCAGGCATGTGATGAAGCTTAACATCACCAGTGATAATCATTAGTGATAAGTTATATCGACAGCACATTCCCTTGAAATTGTAGGATGAGAATGGCACTTTGCCTCTGCAGTCTTCCCCTCAAAAAACCATAACCCCAGTCCAATTACAAGAAAAACATCAAACAAATCCAAATTGAGAGACTTTCTACAGAGGTGCCTGGGTAGCTCAGCAGTTAAGTATCCGACTTCAGCTCAGGTCATGATCTCACGGTTAGTAGGTTCAAGCCCCACACTGGGTTCTGTACTGGCAGCTCAGAGCCTAGAGCCTGTTTCAGATTCTGTGTCTCCCTCTCTCTGCCCTTCCCCCACTCATGTTCTATCTCCCTCTATCCCAAAAATAAATGAACTATAAAAAAATTTTTTTTTAATTACAGAGACTTTCTGCAAAAACTACCAGTACTCTACAAAATTGCCAAAGTCTGGGGTGCCTGGGTGGTTCAGTTGGTTAAGCGTCCAACTTCGGCTTAGGTCATGATCTCACGGTTTGTGGGTTTGAGCCCCACATCGGGCTCTGTGCTGACTGCCAGCTCAGAGCCTGGAGCCTGTTTCGGATTCTGTATCTCCCTCTCTCTCTGACCCTCCCCTACTCATGCTGTCTCTCTCTCTCTCTCTCTCAGAAATAAATAAAACATTTAAAAAAAAATTGCCAAAGTCAACAAAAACAAAGGTCTGCGAAACTATCAGTCTACAGGAGCCTAAGAAGACACAGTGACTAAATATAATGTGTTACCCTGGATGGGATCCTAGGACAGAAAAAAGAACATTAGGTAAAAACTAAAGGAATCTGAATAAAGTAAGAACTTCAGTTTAATAACCTATCAGTATTGGCTAATCAGTTGTGACCAATGTATCAAAGTATTGTAAGACCTTAAGAGGTCAAACCAGGTAAAGTTTACAGAGCATTCACTGTACTTTCTCTGCAACTTTCCTATAAACCTAAAACTCTTAAAATAAAAAGTATATTTTAAAAAAAAGGCCTCTTCCAGTTTGAAATTTTTAATATCTGTTGGAATCCTTATTCCAAGTCTTCTATAAACTTGTTATTCATTGCTTCTTAGCAATACAGAATCTCAGGCCCATTCCAGATGTATTAGTCAGGGTTTCCCAGAGAAATAGAACCAATAGAGAGAGAGAGAGAGAGGGAGAGAGAGAGAAAGAGAGAGAGAGAGAACAGTTATATTAGGAATTGTCTCATGCAATGATGACGGCTGGGAAGTCATATCTGCAGTGTGAGCCAGCAGCCTAGACACCCGGAGAGCCTGTGTTGAAAATGAAGTCTAAACGCAGTCTGCTGGACAACTACCCGTTGGCTGGGGAGCAGGGTCTTTTGTCTTATTCAGGTCTTAGACTGAATAAATTCAGCCCACATTAGAGAGCAATCTGCTTTAGCCAAAATTCACTGATTCAAATTTCAACCTCATCCAAAACACCCTCTAGGTTGACACATAAAATTAACTGTCACACCAGACCTGATAAATCTGAATCTGCATTTTAAGAGGATCTGCTGGGTAATTTCACTCATGGTCAAGTTTGAGTAGCACTGCTGTAGAGAACTCCTAAAAGGCCAGAATCCCACCCCCCCACCCCCACCCCAGCTTAAAGAGCTGAGTATCTGCATTGTAATTTCAGTAACTCAGACACAAGTCTTGATTTTTTGTTTGTTTGTTTTAATCTGGTAACTCTCCTAGCATTCACTGATCTGGAGGTGAGGGACACCTTCAGAAATCTCCACCCTCCGTACTGGGTAAGGTTAACCCTCCCATTTGTTCACACATGGACCTTAGCAAGCCTCTGACTTGGTTTTCAGAAGTACTGGCCTGTGAGTCTTCCCCGACTACACTGAACTGTCCAAGATCATCCACCACATCTTATTTTTCCTATCACCAGGACTTTATTACGATAACAGCCAAACTGAAACCTGTGGTCAGGACTGGAGGCCCACCTCTGTCCCACTCCCACTGCCCCGTCTTCCAATCCCCCACCCCACCCCCAGGGCAGACCGGTCCATTTTACTCTGAGTCAGCAAATGCCAGAAATTGCTATTCAAATTAGAACCAGAAAGACGTTACACACCCATATTAGAGGATTCTAGAAGTTGAAGCGTATGAAACTGACAATATTGGCTATTTTGACCCACAAAATCAGCTATTTCATAGGGACGAACAGTATGTTTCCATTCAGTTTTTTCCTCTTCAAAAGCTACTTTAGGGGCAACGTGTTGTGGCGGGTAGACAGTAGCAGGATTGCTAATATTCATGGCAATTCATTACTGATAAATGAATGTCAAATACACACCACCCATTTCCGAAGTTCCAAATAAGCCCTCCCCTCAATTATGCGCGATTCAAGACGCTGCCGCCTTCAGGGTCCCGTTCAACTGGTCCCGCAGGGGCAGCCCCTAAGCTTCACAAGGGAGGGGAGCTTTGATCCTCGGAACGCCGACGACCCCGCAAGCCCAGAGCCCAAGGGCCCGACGTAACACTGACCTCGCCCGGCCAGGCCACAACTCCCAGAATTCTGCTTTCCCCGCCCAACCGCTCCAGAGTTGCCCGAACCTAAGATGGCGGCGGAGGCGGAGGCGGAGGCGGTGCGGCCGCCTCTGGGCGGTGCGGCGGTGACAGGACGTAGCCGAGGGGCGGTGCCAGGCCCCGGGCGGTGCCGGCGCGGCCCGGGCCTTCGGCTGTCCGGCCGCCTCTCTCCTTTTTGCAGGTATCGCCCACCTGCTTCTCGCGGCCGTCATGAGGTCCCCGGTTCGGGGCCTGGCCTCGAGCGATGGTGAGGAGGGCTCAGATAGGACGCCCCTGCTGCAGAGCACCCCGCGGGTGGACGCCGGTGAGTAGCGAAGCCGTCCGAGGGCGGGAGTGGCCAGGGTACACGCGTCCTTGGCAGATGCGACCCGAGCTGCTTAGGGGTAAGGGGTCTTGAGGAAGGGAAGCCTAGGCGCGAGGGAATTCGAGGAGCGGGATCCATTCCCGGTCCCGCCGAGAGCCCGCCTGCCCAGGCGCCCAGAACCTGCTCTGGGGTCTGGCGGGGACCGTGAGGCAGGGCCGGGCTGAAGGCTGGGGTGGGGCCTCGGCAGATGCAGCCCCGCGGGGTAAGGGCAGGAGCTGCCGGGCGCCGCAGGCAATTTTCGATAACTTCTGTGCAAGAATGTGTTAGAGGAGAACCTGCAAATCAATGGGCAAAGGGCCGGGCGGAGGACCCGGTGTTAAGGGCCGACGGGGAGAGATGCCTGCAGATGGGTGCGCAAGGGGTTGGACGGAACCAGTCTGTCACCCCCAGGTTTCCGCAGCTGCTGTCCGCCAGCTTGCAATCTGGTAGCTCCTTGGGCGGAGAGGACTGACGTTAACATTTGTGTGTATATAGAGGAAAACTTGCACAACCCAGCGAATATCTTGAACTTGTGCCCACATTTTTTTTTTCCGTATGGTAGTCTACGATTTAAGTTAGAAAACAGTTTAGTTATCCTCTAGATCGGATATCTATAAAGCTCTAACATAATTTGTCAAAGGCCTTGCAACAAATAGAAAATAACTTTACAATGTATCTTCCATGAATTTGGGGAAATTGAAATATATTACTATTTAATATTTTTACAAATGTAATTTCTTTAAAAGTAGTTAAAAATAAAGAACACCTCCATTTGTAGGCATTCTGTACTTTCAAAGATGTGTGCATGAGAAACAGTTGAATTAGAAATTTGGCTTTTCCTGACCAGAAACAGGGTAGTCCTGTAGTTTGTATTATTATTATTATTATTATTATTATTTGTTTTTAACATTACCAGATGGTGGCAGTAGATGTGGCAACCTCGGAGCTCCATCCAGCATCCGGGAGCTGATTTTAGAGGCGGCTCAGTGTACATAACTGTACCACTGACATTTTACCTAGAAATTGGCCTTAGTTCCGTAAACTGCGCTTTTTCTGTGGCATATGCTGTTAGCTTCCTATAATTTTCTTCTGTAAAATAATCTAGTACGGAAATAAAGAACAAATGTAATTATCAAGATATTCCCTAGAGACTACTAAATTCTGTTGCAGTTGAGAAAATATATTTATATGTACCTTATCTATGCCTAAGTGTATACTTCTGATTTTCGGAAGAGAAAATGCTGGTAAAATAGCAGCTGTAAAATTTTACAGTAGTAAAAAGACTTTAGAAACTAACCATCTGGTGGTGCATCATTGTATACATAGACATCCCAGGACCACAGAGATTAAATTCCCAAAGGTTGCATGTAGCCACATTTGTGTTATATTTGAGAAATTCGTATTTGAAAAATGCTTAATCATTTTTACTTAATCCATCACAACTTTAAAAGTTCCCTACTACACCATCAGTAAGAGAACATGGTTTTAAATTATACATAGTATTTCTTTATTGAGAGCTAAAATTAAGATATGTTTCTTTAGGGTTAAGAATTAATACCACTCAGGCTGATGTAATATGATGGGAATTTTCAGTAACCTGACTATGGTTTGCCTCTCAAGCATTTGCTTTTACTCAGCCTGGTGGATTTCAGAGGTGCCCACCAAAATGATGGGGGAAGTTCAGCCCAACACTGATAAACAATATGAAGTCTATAGATTTTTCTGCCTAATGTAGGTAGGAGGAAGGGAAGGAACTAAACAAGGAAGAGCAAAGCTTCCCCTTCCACACATAAAATTTCATTCTTCACACTTGATACCAGTTGAAGGTTTACTTTTGTATGAATGACATGTGTCGTGTGTTTGATTAAGTGGATTATCAAAATACTGTTGCATCAAAAATGTGTTCACTCATGTCAGGAAAAAACAGTTTCAGGGCTCCTTAGACATTTCTTTGTGTTTAAAGACAGAGCATGGATCTGGAGCCAGAGTGCCTAACTGCCAAACCCAGCTCTGCTAACTTGCTGTGTGAGCTATAGCAATTACCTAAGCTCTCTATGCATTCCTTGTCAGTAAGTCAGGGAAAATAGTACACCTAATGTATAGGGTTCTTGTGAGGATTAAATGAGCTAATAGGAAGTGCTTAGAGTTTAGCACATACTAAATATTCCTATTATCATTATCATTATTATCAGTGAAGACCATTTGGATTTTGTATTCGTCAGAGAATGTGGGCAGAGCAAAATGAGGTTCCCATTCTTCATGGTCATACTCTACTGGACCTTGTGATTCCTAACTTATAGTTCATTCTATGCTTTGTTTTCATTGATGAGGAGAGTGGTGTTTCGTTTTGTTTTTTGCCTCTACTGTTCTGTTGCAGGGGTAACATTCAGGGCTTGTTTACACAAGCATTGAGTTTCACAAGTATACTTTATGTGTCAAATATAAGGTATGGAGTGCTGGTAGAGAGCAGCCATATTACAGAACAAAGGCAAATGGCCTTGGGTCATTGGGTCATTTGGGTCATGTGATAATCAATAGTAGCTGAATCCATTTTAGTGGAATTGGGCGTTTTCATATAAATGAGTATTAATTTGAGAATTAATACATAATGATTCATCAGGAATTAATTACCCATAAGGCAGAGTAAGACTAGTTGAATATTACTCTATTTATTTTTTAAATGTTTTTACTTATTTCTGAGAGACAGACAGTGTGAGGGTCAGAGACAGAGGGAGACACAGAATCTGAAACAGGCTCCAGGCTCTGAGCTGGCTGTCAGCACAGAGCCCAACATGGGGCTCAAACCCATGAACCGTGAGATAATGGACCTGAGCCAAAGTCAGACGCTTAACTGATTGAGCCACCCAGGCGCCCCGAATATTACCCTTTTCCAAGGCAAAACATATTACATTCATGTTAAAGATTTTTGAGACAGAGAGAGTGTGAGCAGGGGAGGGGCAGAGAGAGAGGAAGACAGGATCTGAAGAGGGCTCCACACTGACAGCAGCAAGCCCAATGTAGGGCTTGAACTCACAAACTTCAAGATCGTAACCTGAGCTAAAGTCAGCCACTCAACCAACTGAACCACCCAGGCGTCCCTAAGATTTTCCTTTTTTTAAGTGATCTCTACGCCCCCAACATGGGGCTTGAACTCACGACCCCAAGATCAAGAGCCAGCCATGTACCCTAATAGGAATTTTTTTGTAATGCAGTTCCTGGGCCAAGGGGGCTCACTGTGTCTAATGCCCATCCTCCTTTAGGGAAAATCATCATCTGCATGGGTGAGTGCTCCCAACCATGCATTTTCCACTCAGTCTCTCCCTCACTACTCAGTCCTTCCTTGCTTCTTCCCACTGCCAAACCCTTCTACAATGAATAAATACCTGGCATTCTAAGATTTTCACCAGCCTTCCCTCCACCCACACATCCTTGTTTCTACAGAAACCTGGCCTTCTGGACATATCATTTTCACTCATCGCTGCTGCTTTAAGGGATTATTAGTTTCTCTTGCCATGTTCTCATTGATAAGATTGACTCTTTCTTATTCCACACAAATGATGCTTCCTGACAATTACCCCTTCCTCTCAATGCCTGGTGACTTCCTACTCATTGATGAAGACCACTATGTCTTTTGTCCAAGAGGCATTCCCCGACCCCCGCCCACCCACCCCCCACACACAAGCAATTTAATGTGACTCTTTACCCCATGTTACACACATATATGGTGGCACTCTATCTTATTGGTATAACTTCATCCATGGTGAACAGGAAAGGAACTCACTTTTACTGAGTACTTACCACAACTGCCCTAGAGTATTTCATTTAATTCACATACAACCCAGTGAGGTGGATGGTGATTGCCTGATTTTAAGAGCCAAGAAACCTAAGAGTGATACTTTTAAGTAATTTCCCCCAAAACACACAGCTGGTGAGATACAGGACTGAGATTCATTCCCAGGCCTGCTCTTCTCTAAATTAGCCTGTGTTCTTTCAAGTACACCCACTCCACATTCCTAAGTTTAAACTATATTTAAGAAGCTGATGTTTGTTTTGATGGGTACTCTGTTCGTTATGCAAGCATGATTTTGCTTTGAACTTGATTTCAAGGTGGCAGATGCCCGATGGATGTTCTCTCTCTTCATGATGCAAGCATTCTTTTGTTGGACCAATTTCAAACGTTATCCAAATTCACAGGCACATTTTGTCTGATCACCATACTTTCTTGAAATAAAATTTTTCTGACTGATTTGTAAGCAATAACCATTTTTATAAAGTAGCAACCATATATTTTAATATCTCTTAAAACCTCATAGTCATATACCTTGTGGCATCTGTGTTGATTTATTATTTTCTGATTATTGACTGTGCCCCCAGAAAGTTAAAATTGTCTGATCTATAACTTCTATGTCATATTTTCAAGTAATGTCAACTTCTAGCCCTACATCTTCTTCATAGGATAAGGTATATCAAAATCCAAGGGCTCCTGGGTGGCTTAGTCGGTTAGCATCTGACTTCGACTCAGGTCATGATCCTGTGGTTCATGAGTTCGAGCCCCGCACTGGGCTAGAGCCTGGAGCCTGCTTCAGATTCTGTGTCTCCCTCTCTCTGCCCCTCCCCCATTTTCTCTCTCTCTCTCTCTCAAAAACATAAAGTTAAAATTTTTTTTTAAAAAAAAGATATGTCATAGTCCAAATCAAGCATCACATGGGGGAGAAACTGATTACAGTAAAATATAGTAACTGCAAATAGGATAGAAAGGAGTAACAACATTACAAGTCAGAATAGCATAAAATAAAGTTGTCTGGACTAATAAGTAAGCCGAATTACAAGTGAGTTCACTCCTCCCTTTCACTTAGTGCCACATCTAATATGTAGGCAAGGCCCAGTCAGTTCTGCTTTTAAATGTATATCAAATCTTCCCATTTCTCTCCATTGCCTCTGCTTTATCCTAGTTAAAGTCACCTTCATCTCTTTCCTGAAAAACTCTAATCGCCCCTTAAGTGATTTTTCTGAGTCTACATCTTCCGCCATGATTCACACTTCTCCCCCTTGGTAATTTCCACACAGCAACCAGAGAAGCTCTTGAAACCAAAAATTACCTGTTGTTACTCCTCTACTGAAGTAAGTAATGAACTTTGCAAATAGTACTTTGGCAAAGCAGGCAGTACATATATCTGGAGTTTTCTTACTCCAAATTATACCAAGTAACACAGTTTGGTTGTCCAAATTTTGCAAGATTTTGAGGCCCCCATCCAGATTTCTGGGTATTATTGACACAGAGCAATGATAAAGAAAACATGCCTTGCTGTATGCAAAGCCTCCCTAACTAGACAGCAGCCCATTTGGCTGGAGCAGAGTGTCTCGATTCAAGTAGCACAGACAGCATGAACAGAGCCTTAGAAAAACAGTTCTCACAGGTCTAGGTCTAACAATGGCAGTGGTGCCATAATTCTAAGAGCTGTACTCCGAAGGGAGTCAGTTGAAAAGTTCTCTGATAAGTGATGTATTTCCTACACATAGGAAAAATTGATAGCAGTTGTTAAGTGTCTGAAGGCATATAGAAAAGCGAGTTTGATCATAGTACTTAAGAATATCCCCAAGTATAGTTGTGCCATATATTCATTAATGCTGCAGTCTAAGTCGGTCAGTCTGAATCAGTACCAAGACCTGCCTACTCTGAAAAACATTCTTGTTTGAGGTTAGGTCAATGAAAACACCAGGATTCCTGAGTAGGGGGAAATGCATATGTAGTCATTAATATATGACATTACCCAAATAAAGCATACTTATATTCATATATAAGTATTGGACTTTAGATGGTCATTATGAAGTAAAATAGATGTTCATATCTTTCAACAGCTATTTATCACTCAGTGTTTACCAAACTTAAAGGTGTAAGACCCTGGATTAAACACTCTCTGTCACTAAGGGATCAATCAACCTTAACTTCCTAAATTCCTGTCCCCTCTCCAATTCTGCAACTCAGCAAAAGAAGAAAAAGACAGAATAATGTGCATACGCCTGTCATTAAAGTAAAAAAATAGATCAAAATTCCTCCTGTCACATGATCTTTCTTTCATTGGTTCCTCCAACCTATTCTGCCTTCCTTTTTTTTTTTTTTCTTTTTTAATCCTTGCGGTACCTTCACTTACTTCCTTTTTTAATTTGGGCCCTTTAAGCATGATCAACTGAGCAACTGTCACAGATGCTGCAACTGTCATAGATTCTGCACATTTGCTTCTGGATTCTTAAACACATTTAGTTTAGGAGGGCCTTAAGTATTAATCATGGCTTCTGATTCAACCCCAGCCTCTGAGGATACTTTTCAAGGTAAGAAATTTATCAAGAAGGTTCCATGCCCTAGCCTTAGCAGGAAATGTTTGTGCTGTGCTACAATTACAGTGAGATGTCCACTAATCCATAGTCAGTAGTATGTGTGCTATGCTGTAGTGAGTACTCTGGTATTTATTGGCCATGTTTAAGATAGTTTTGCAGAAACAGTGATGCCATTAAACCCCTTATCTGTTTCTCTCATCTTTGTCTACTGACAATTCTGAGTCTGTAATGATTTTTCTGAGCAAAGTTGGTAAAGCTATTGCCTTTGTGTTTTAAAAAAGCTCTCTTATAGTTCAGGCTCTTATGTGTTAAATGTTTATCAAAACTGCAGCTGCTGAGGACGGATTCTCTTTGATAAATGTTTTCAGATATGCTTAATCAGATTATTCTCAGAAAAATACTCCTTATTTGTGAATTTGTGTACTTCTAAAAAGTAACCTTTTTACTAATTTAGACGATATCATCTAAGCTATTCTTTTAGTGAAAGCTGTCCCCCAATATTTATTTCAGCTCCAGTGTGCTGCTCTGCTCGTTATAACTTAGCAGTGTTGGCTTTTTTTGGTTTCTTCGTTCTCTATGCATTACGGGTGAATCTGAGCGTGGCATTGGTGGACATGGTAGATTCAAATACAACTTTAGCAGATAATAGAACTTCCAAGGAGTGTGCAGAGCATTCTGCTCCCATAGAAGTTCTTCATAATCAAACGGTAAGTGCTACTTTCTAAACAATCTTATTCCTAAAATACGTCCAAGTAAAAGTACTGAAACATCTTTCTTCATCCTGCAGAAACCACAAACACTTACACATCATGTAAACTGAGTCTTTTTCCTCTGTGTTTTTCCAGGAACTAGTTGAACAGTAACATAACTACAGCTACTGCTGCTTGAAGATAATTTGGAAAAACCTGTTTAGCATACCAGAAAATTTGATTGTTTTAGATGTTGCTGAATAATTTTTACGGGACTGTTGTTCTGTTGCTGTTCTGTTTAAAGATTACGTTTGCAGGAAAGCTTGGGTCATCTGCAGTATGAAAAATAAGAACAGGTCAATTTCTTAGGACATTCTTTTCTAACACTTAGGTTATACCTAACCTAAACTGCTTAAGTCACTTTGCCTGCTTCATATTATAGTAGAATTGGTAAGTGTGTGCTCATCATTTGTTCAGAATTGAGTTTTATATATTGCAAACATTTTATTTTGCTTATCAGACAGAGATAGAAAAGGAGAAAAGGCTGGTGTCCTTTTTTATGAGTATCTTTTCATCCATTTCCAGTGTTCACAAAGAAGCCAGATCACACTTGGGTTAGTCCCCTCTGCGATTTGTAAGCAAGAGCATTCAGACGCAGGAAGTTTTTGCCTAAACAAACACACATACAAAATAGTGACTTAGCAAAAAAAATTTTATTTGACTCTAATAATGTTGCTGAACTCATATTTGGGTTCACATCACCTACTTTCCCTACTTCAACCTGTGACTTATAACTGCTAGACAGTTCATGAAGTCCAATAATTCCACAGATAAGCTACACATTGGTACTTCAGATAAGGATAATTAGAGGGGGGCTGTGTATTTTTCCCTTTGGCAAGTGCTTTTGTTGATCTAGCTAATTGTATTCATCTGCCTTATGTCAGCAGTAAAAAGAAATCCTGCAATTGTTCTTGACACATTGGCTCAGTGATACGACTACATGCATTAAAGATGTCAGATATTCTGATTAGTCACTACATCTTCATTATTACCTTACTATGTGCTGCTACTAATTAGAAGACATTTCCTACTCACATGAAGTTTATGGTTGGTTTAAATTCTTCTTCTTCATGCTTGTTCAAGTGTTCGTTCTGAATCAGGGAGATATTAATAATCTATATTTCTGCATACTAGTAACCAACATTAAGTGAATGCTTCATGTGTCAGGCCTTTTTCATTTAACTTCCCAGATCACAAATCCAGTAAGTAATCGAGCGAGGCTTGAACCCAGGCCTGGCTCCAAAGCATAGCTCAGCCCATACAATATTGTGTCTAGTAGAATTTCTGGATTAAACCTCTGCCTGTTATTTGAGCCTTCTTGGTCATGGTCATTACAAAGCCTCTACAGTTCATTCTAGAGTCTAGTTTCATAAAATAGCAAGCCTTTTGCACTTTATGGCTTTCAATTATTTTCCATTCTCTCCTAGAAATGGCATGTTTGTGTTGTGGTGACTCACCTACCTAGTAGAAAGTTTGTAAATTTTTCACCTGAAAACAGTGATTCAAAATTACATTTCTATGTACTTACATGCCAGTTAGACAAAAGAGCTATTTAGTCCAAGTCTTAAAAGGTTGTTTTCTCCCCTACTCTTTATAGGGTAAAAGGTACCAATGGGATGCAGAAACTCAAGGATGGATTCTCGGTTCTTTTTTTTACGGCTACATAATCACCCAGATTCCTGGAGGATATATTGCCAGCAAAGTGGGCGGGAAACTGCTGCTAGGATTTGGGATCCTTGGCACTGCCGTCTTCACCCTGTTCACTCCCATTGCTGCAGATTTTGGATTCGGAGCCCTCATTGTACTCAGGGCACTTGAAGGACTAGGAGAGGTAAGTTTTTTCTCTTTTGTTTTTCCTCTTTTCCTGTATCACTTTCTTGTCTCCTTAAAGATATCATATTTTGGTTTGAATATAAACCAAAAATTGACATCAGAAGATAATAAGGACTTATTTTTTAATTGGAAAAACGATAAATGGGGCACCTGGATGGCTCATTGGTTGAGTGTCCAACCCTTGATTTTGGCTCAGTTCATGATCCCAGGATCGTGGGATCCAGCCCTGCATCATGCTCAGCACCAGATAGATATTCTCAATCTCTCTCTCTCTGTCTCTATCTCTCTGTCCCTCTCCCCCGCACACACACATCCTCTCTCTCTCAAATTAAAAAGAAAAACAAAGAAAAGAGATTAACTAGGAAATAACTTGAGTAGATTTCATATCAGTGAGGTCAATGGGTTCTCAAGTGGGAACATGATGAAACTGGAAGCTTTGCTTAAAAATCAGAGAAAACATTTTCCAGGGAATACTTCACAGCTCTTCCTACTCACTCTTACTTCAGGAGATAAGAAAATAAATGACTAAAGGTGCCTGGATGGCTGTCAGTTAAACGTCTGACTCTGGCTCAGGTCATGATCTTAAGGTCTGTGAGTTCAAGCCCTGCATCCAGCTCCATGCTGACAGTTCAGAACCTGGAGCCTGCTTCAGATTCTGTGTCTCCCTCTTTCTCTGCCCCTCCCCCATGCATTCTCTGTCTCTGTCTCTTCTCTCTCTCTCAAATAACTAATAAAACATTTAAAATTTTTTAAAAAAGAAAAGACAAGACATGACTACTAAAATGGTTAAGATAAACTATCTTTACCTCTTGAAGTTTTGCAGGTTTATCTCTGCCTTATCATTAATTGATTCCTCAGATCTAAAACACATTTTACACAATGGTTTGTCAAATTGCCTTGTTTTACTTTTAAATGTGTTGTTATTCAGAGCTTCCTCTTTCTTCGTTTTTCTGGTTCTCAAACTTAGAGACAAGTAATTTATCATTTTATATAACTATCTATGGCTTTATGATTTTTCTGACCTTTCTGCTGCTTTGAGAATTGTTATTATCAGTCTTTATCTCTTTTTTCCTCTACTTCTAAGATTTTTATCACTTTTGAAAATTTTAATTCCTTATCTTTCATTTCCTTTCCACTTCTCTTGCATTTCATCATATGTACCTCTATCTTTAAATAATGATCTCTTTCTGTTTCTGACTTTGTGCTTCTACCTGTGAAATGGAAGCATATATTTATTTTTCCCTTACCATTTCTTTAACCCAAGCGAAATAGTGTCCTCTGGGTTTGGTGTATAGAATGAAAGTTAGTAGGTAACAATGTATCATGCTGTGTTGGAAAAACACTGACTAGAGTCATAAAATCAGATTTGAATAACAACTCCACTGTATCTAATGGTGAAACTATAGGTAAACCCTAATCTCTAGACCTCAGTTCCATCATTTTTAAGATTGGGACTAAAATACCCTCCCACATCTTCAGATGTGATAATGATTGCTAGAGTGCTTTAGAAATTGCCAAACACTGTGTAAATTTAAGCTTTGATCACCTAATAAGCAATCTTATTTTGTCCTTATCAAATAGAGATGTACTAAATAAGCTGTTTTGACTACAAAATAAAAATTACTCCCCCGTTATCAGGTTCCTCTTCTCCTTACCTAAGTAAAATATACTTAGTTGCAGCATATTTTCTCTGCTCCAGATATTGAATCTCCTTGCTGAATGTATTCCCGTATATTAGCTTCTTGTCTGTTTATGCCACTAATTTAGCATTATAGTATATTTGTTATATTATTACTACTATCTACTACTATCTCAAGTAACCGTGTTACATCTAAACAGAAGTCAAGTTGTGTTTGTTCTTTTTTCTCTCTTCCTCCAGTATATATCACATGTACATTGCCTAATCCATAAACTTAAGTCAGTATCATTCCTCCCTAGCATCTGATTCACCATAAATATACCTACATTGTCCCTAGAGTTTTATAATGAAATTTTCTACAACATAATCTCTGTAGATGTTTCCCAACACCTTAATCTTTATTCTGTAGTGACTCATCCTGTGGTTGCTCTATGAGACGAATTCTTATCAACTTGCAATGCTGCCTAAATCATTTGTGCCTTCTGTTGGTATTTCTTTCTTCCTTTTTTTTTGAAAGAATCAGCAGGAAGTACAAAGCATTATAGCACTTATTTTTGTCTCCATGAATAATAGCACTAGCTACCATTTAGCTTTACAACAATCATGGAAGATAAGAAGTATTGTATTTGTTTTACAGATAAAGAAATTGAAGTTCTAGGAAGTTAACTAATCTTTGTTAGGCTACACAGTTAATGGCCAAAGAGAGCTGTGAATCCACTTCTTTGAATCTACTTGAAATCTATTCCCTCTCACTCTTCCCCAGCATGTCGTCTTCCTCTCCCAAGTCTCTGTGACTCTCCTGCCTGCCCTGTTCCAGCCTCTTCATATCAGTAATTGGCATTTACTAGGCTAGTTATTACCGAAAGGGGTGTGGGGGGAGACTATAAACGCTCTAATCAAATTCATCAGGGTTTTTTGTAGGACATTTTTTCTTGTTGATTAAGGTCAATTTGAATTTTCTTCCATTATCCCAAAGTATTAACTCAGCATTTAAAAAAAAAATTTTAACATTTATTTATTTTTGAGACAGAGAGAGAAAGAACATAAGCAGGGGAGGGGCAGAGAGAGGGACACACACAGAATCTGAAGCAGGCTTCAGGCTCTGAGCTGTCAGCACAGAGCCCAACGCAGGGCTCTAACTTACACGGACCGAGAGATCATGACCTAAGTGCAGTTGGATGCTTTAACTGACTGAGCCACCCAGGCGCCCCAGCTCAGTATTTTAAAGTTATATATTGGTAGTAACATTCCTATTTCATTTAGGCCATTAATAAAGTAAATGAATAAAATTGACCTTGAGAGGGATTCCTTTATGTCATCATTCAGTGCATTCTTTTAGATTTATTGTAACCCTTAGGCTGGAGTCCTCAAGCCAGTTGACAGAATCAGTCTTTGTTGAGAGACTTTGAAAGTACTTCACTAGAAGGCGTTTTCACTCAAGACTATAAAGACAACTCACTTCATTGAACCTGACTCTAGTTTGATTCTTATCCAGAAATTTCTCTTACAACAAAATACTCAACCGAATTTAAAATATTCACTAATCTACCTTATATTTCAGCAGAAGTATCTTTTTCCTCTCCTCAGGGTGTTACATTTCCAGCTATGCATGCCATGTGGTCTTCCTGGGCTCCCCCTCTTGAACGAAGCAAGCTTCTTAGCATTTCATATGCAGGTAAGACAACCATTCTTCTAAAAACTTTGCCACATATATATATCAGCTTTGGATTAAAAAAAAAAAAAAAGCCTGCACACCAGAATGATGTCAGATGCCTCCTTTAGGTGAAAATTAAGTTTTAGAAAATTAATTTTACTATTAATTTTTTTCTTGGCTCAACATATAACAATGTGGCTTAGTTAATTAATATCATTTTCTACATCTGCCATCATTTATTTCAAAACATGTTGCTCATTCAGATGTGAATGCTACAGGGTTTTTTTTTTTTAAGGTCCAATAGCTGGAAAGTTGAACACTGTTGTCCTTAAATTGTGATTTCTAATTTTTTTTTTTTTGGTAAATGTTTGTTTATTTTTGAGAGAAAGATAAAGCACAAGCATGGGAGGGACAGACAGAGAGGGAGACAGAGAATTCCAAGCAGGCTCCACACTGCCAGCTTAGAGCCTGCTAAGGGGCTTAAACTCACAAACCATGAGATCATGACCTGAGCCGAAATCAAGTGTCAGACGCTTAACCAACTGAGCCACACAGGTGCCTTTTCTGATTTCTCATTTGATTGTCCAATGAGCATATCATGATTCTCAGCCTCTTTCTTCATACATCTTTTTTCTATGCATTTATTTGCCAACATTTTAATCTATGGGTGAGAGAGCATAAGCTTTATGTATGAATTATAATTTTACCAGATCACACACTGAATGAAAACTTTTGGACCTGACTGCTTTTAAATACGGTGGCTGAGAAAGACCTCTCTGTGGTGACTTTTAAGCTAAAATCTGAAGGATAAAAATGAATCAGTCATGCAAAGAGCAGAAGGAGGAACATTTAGCCAACCAGAACAGCATGTACAAGGGCTCTCAGGCAGGAAGTAACAGAGTTTAAAGAAATGAAAAACCACTGTGGGTAGCGAGCACTTAATGAATAAAGGGGATAATAGCATAAGGTGATGTTGGAAAAATAGACATGGACCAAATTATATCAGACAGAGGCCATAGGAAGAAATGTAGTTTTAGGGGGTTTTTTCCTCCTAAATATAATGGAGAGATATCAGAGGTTTTGAATCAAAAGAGAAACATGATCCAATTTACGTTTTAAGAAAATGATTCTTATAGCTATGTAGAGATTGAAATGAGAAATCTGATGATAAGTTCATGGGCAGGTACTACCTATGGTTCCTCTTTACCTATTGAGTGAAGTCTAAGCCTGAACTGTGGGGTCAAGATTCTTTAGTCTTCATCACTTCATTTCTGCTAGCCTGGTCCCTGGCACATAGTGTCTGAAGTGGAGTAGATATTCAATGACTATTTAACCTATTTTTCCAGCCTTTATTCCTATTCTTTCCTTCACCAGAGTGAAGTTCCCAGACTCTCTCTGCTTCCCGACATCCATTCCTTTACTCATCCTATTACATCTGCCTCCATATCATCTTTCTTACCTTGTTTCTACAGGATAAAAATCTCACCCATCTTTCGAAGTCTATTGCTGCTTCATATATCTTTTACTGACCTCTGGAAGTCAGAGTTAATCTGTCCCATATTTGAACTTCCACATTGTCCTGTGACACTTAACACTTTCTAAGATGTAATAACTGTTTATTTTTATCCCCTATGTAAGACTAAAACTTGACCAGAAACAGTATCTGATTATTTTAGCTGCCACTGTACCTACTAAGATATCTTCTATTTGGTGATTAAAATGAATTTCAGGGCACCTGAGTAGCTTAGTCGGTTAAGTGTCCAACTCTTGATTTCATCTCAGGTCATGATCCCAGGGTCGCGAGATCAAACCCTGCCTTGGGCTCTGCTCTGAGCATGAAGCCTGATTAAGACTCCCTCTCTCTCTCTTTTCCCCTCTTCCTTCTGCCCCTCTCTCCCATCCATGTTCTCTCTTTCTCAAAAAAAAAAGGGGGGGGGGAGAATTTCATTATTTATTTATCTTATTTTTTTAAAATTTTTTTTAATGTTTTATTTATTTCTAGGAGAGAGAGAGAGAGAGACAGCGTGAGCAGGGAAGGGTCAGAGAGAGAGGGAGTGACAGACTCTGAAACAGGCTCCAGGCTCTGAGCTGGTAGTCAGCACAGAGCCCGACGCGGGGCTCGAACCCACGAACCGCGAGATCATGACCTAAGCTAAAGTTGGACGCTTAACCAACTAAGCCACCCAGGCGCCCCTTATTTATTTTTCTTAAATAATTGTTTGTAATATATTTTGGGCAAATTACGTTACAAAAGCTTCATTCTTATTTCATCAAGTGTACTGCAGTACCTTATGTTATCAGCCTTAGAGGCCATCTTTGAACCTTTCCCCAAACACCTGGATTTCTAACACATTTATTAGTAATGTGGCATTTACTAGCTCATGTTATGATAGGTCCTATATTGATTGATACACTCTAATTCATCAACAACTACATAGTTGTAACTAATGTAATTACATATTAATGTGTGTGCTTTATATACTCTGGATTTCTAGTAAATGATTTCTTGAGAGAATCTGTTACCCATCTCCTTTAAGCAGTAAATCTGTCCTCTCCTTGTTCAGTTCTCCTCAAAGTTTATAAAATCTTTGTTGTTCTAGGAGCACAGCTTGGGACAGTAATTTCTCTTCCTCTTTCTGGAATAATTTGCTTCTATATGAATTGGACTTATGTCTTCTACCTTTTTGGTAAGCTTATCAAAAATTTAACGTAAATTATAATGTAGCAAATTCAAAATGTAATAGAAGTCTAATAATTGGTTGAAAATATATATTCCAACTCACTGAAGTTACCAAATCCTAAACTACAAAGTTCTAAAATACTGATAATCTGTTTTTTAACTTTGTATGGTTAAAATGATCTAGTTGTGATGTGATGTTAATTTTGTAATATTTCTCAATAGAAACTGCTGTTGAATTCAAGACTTTAATGCCATACCAAATATCAGAAATTACTCTGTTGGTTATTATGAAAATTTATATTTTGAAAAGATTTTTTTCTCAAGCAAAGTAGAATGCCCTCACTTGGTAGCTTTAATCTTTTTTCTTTCTAGTGAGTCCCAGGGCTTTTCATTTCTCAATCTCATTAGCAGGTTGATACATATTTTTAATAAATGAGATTGCCATGTAGACATCTCATGCAGAAAATACATCTGCAATCTAAACAGAAAACAAATCAAGCAAAACCAGATACCTGTGGAAATAATTGGTTGTGGACATTTATTTTTTTTAAATATTTGTCTGATAGACTCGAGAGGCAGACTCATGTGGTTAAAGTTGTTCTGTTCTCAACTTATAGGAAATAATACAGATAGCAAGTATCCCATAAAGAAATTATAAGTGGAACTTGAAACCAGCATTAAGCTGAAACTGATTTTACATTGAGTTTATGATTACATAATTTTTCAAGGCATGTTAAAATTACTGTCGGTACATTCTAATTTCATTTAATTTATTTTTCTATTCTAAGGTATAGTTGGCATCATTTGGTTTATTTTATGGATCTTATTAGTTAGTGATAAGCCTGAAACTCACAAGACAATCTCCCGCCATGAAAAAGAATATATTCTTTCATCATTAAAAAATCAGGTATGGACTTTGGCACATTTTTAAAACAATCTCAGGACCTTTTTCTTCTCCAAAATTGAGGTGCCAATTTTTTAAATAGATATTTCTATTGTGCATGCTCTGGGCAAAGTAGAGAGCAGGCAAATGAAATAAATGTATAAAGTAATGGTTTGTTTTGTCTGAAAAATTACGATTCTTTCAAGATTGAATATATGAAGTTAATTTTATGAGTCACTTTAACTTTTATTTTTTTTAAGTAATCTCTACACCCAGCGTGGGCTCGAACCCACAAGAGTCGATCAAGAGTTGCATTCTCTACCAACTGAGCCAGCCAGGCACCTCTATATGTTGCTTTAAACCTTCTAAAGTAATGATTATCAGTAAGTCTTAAGTTTGTTTTCTTAAGAGAAAATAAAATGTGTTGTTTGTGAAAGATCTTATAGCCACATTCTAAATGTTGTTGGAAAGCTAGTGTTTTTATCTACATTTTATTTGTTTGTTTGTTTTTCTCTTTTCTTTCTTCCCTTTCCCATCCCCTTTTCTGTAATTTAAGTGAGTATGCTTTAATAAGGAAGACAGCATATTTATTATAATATATAATATGATTTAGACCTACCTGTTGCTTCTCTAGAGTAGATCCTTAGGAAAAAAATTATGTTATTAATATGTAATATTAATAATGCACAATAGCATGTCAGAAGTAAAAGTCTGTCATAATTTAATACAACAAATCTTCAAGTCATGAAAACAAAATATTTGTCTTTGGGGAGAATAAAAGAAGAACATGAAAAGTTGGAAAAAATTAAAATATAAACAGTTTTTTCTTTAGCACCATTAATGACTTCATAGTTACTTTATTGGTTTAAGAACATAAAATATTTCATATAAAACTTTCCTTGCCCATTAAGTTATTATTATTGATATTTTCAATTTTTATATATAGTAAAAGAGGCAACAGTTAAACACTCATTCATATTTCTTTTTAAGTTTTTAAATTTTGTTACAAATGTTTCTACAAGCTGTTGAACTTTAAGAAATATGACATCTCTTGGTCTTAAGGTTGGCAAAAACTCAGAAGAAATAACAATATAATAAAGAAAGTTACTTTGAGTCCTCTGTGATGTCAATTAGACGCATCACTTACTTTTTCCCCTAAGGAACATATAAAAATAATTTAATGCATTGTAAACAGATCTTGCCATATAAAACTTGATATGTTGTATCATTTTTCTTAGCATTGATGGTCACCAGCTTACCTATTTCAGTACTTCATTGTATTACTTTTTTATGGACTTCTGAAAACTTTTTATTTAGATATTTTTTAAAGCTTTCTTTCTTGGGGCACCTGGGTGGATCAATCAGTTAAGCATCTGACTCTTGATCTCAGGGCTGTGAGTTCAAGCCCTGTGTTGGGGTCTGCACTGCTCATGATGCCTACTTAAACAAACAAAAAAACCTTGCTTTCTTGTTCTACCTTGATATGTGTCTAAATCTTTCCGTATCCAAATTTAAAGTTAATTTCTTTTTCCATATGCTTCAGAAAATGGAATATTCAGAAGCAAGAGAAGTCAAGAGAATTATGTATCACAGAATTCCAAACTACATTCTTAAAGCAGATGATGTTGTAGTTGAAAACGTCATAAAATAAATACAAGTTTCCTGGCTGGCTTAGTCAGTAGAGCATGCAACTCTTAATCTAAGGGTTGTGGGTTTGAGCCCCACACTGAGCAGAGAGTTTACTAAAAAAAAGAAAGAAAGAAAGAAAGAAGAGAAAAGGAAATGTTATAAAATAATGATGTGTTTCATGAAGCTCCACCTTTAAATCTTGGATCTAAGAAAGGTTCTTTGTCAAGTACTGAGGACTTAAAAATTAATATGAGAAAGAAAATGAACAAGACATGGTTCCTGTGGTACCTGTGAACTCTAAAAGGAGACAAGCATTGATGAAAATAATTTTAACATAATATATGCTGCTGTATAAAAACAAATGCTCTGTTGGGGCACCTGGGTGGCTCAGGAGTTTCAGCATCCAACTTCAGCTCAAGTCATGATCTCTTGGCTTGTGGATTAGAGCCCCATGTCAGGCTCTGTACTGACAGCTTGGAGACTGGAGCCTGCTTCAGATTCTGTCTGTCTGTCTGTCTGTCTCTCTCTCTCTCAAAAATAAATAAACATTTAAAAAATTGTTCAACAAAAAAATAACAAATGCTCCCTCTCCTTTTCCCCAAATCCCCTACATCTTTGATACAAAGTGGATAGCACAAGAGTGTATTCACCAAATCAAATAACAAGTCCCTAAGAAAAAGCCACAAGAAGGTTAATACTAGCTCTTCCTCTTTTTGAAATAACAGTGAGCCCTAGAGGCAGAAACATAGATTGCTTTATTAGCTTTTGAGAAACCGCAGAGCCTCAGTGTATAGGAAATGTAATAATCTGATGCTCCAGGTTACTGGAATCCAGGCTACTTAATCAGGCATCAATAAAAAGATGGGAGCTAACACTCTGAATACAGGTATATTTATTCATGGTTATGTACATGTACTACTGTACTTACATGTATTATAAAACATATAAAAAATAGCTTTTTAAAGAGTAAATAAACAGTATGTCATAACTTGTCTTTTTAATAGGAAAACCTTTTTATCACTTAAAAATTAGTAATAATGTTGTTTAATGGGAGCAGTGTTGAGTATGTTGTATTTGACGAGCCAACTATTATTTTGCTGGTGAGGTAGCTGACAAAGAACTCATATGAGGAAAAGTGTCAGGTTCACTATTAGTGTTCCTTTGTGCCAACATTATTAGAATTCTCTTCTTTTTTTTTTAAATTATTTTTAATGTTTTATTGATTTCTGAGAGAGAGACAGAGACAGTGTGAGCAGGGGAGGGTCAGAGAGAGAGGGAGACACAGAATCTGAAACAGGCTCCAGGCTCTGAGCTGTCAGCACAGAGCCCGACGCGGGACTCAAACCCAGAACCACGAGATCATGATCTGAGCTGAAGTCGGACGCTTAACCAACTGAGCCACCTAGGCGCCCCTAGAATTCTCTTTTATGACTTCCTCTGTAAAAATCTTTTGAAGACACTGTCAATTTTGTAGATTTGTTTTAATTGAAACTGGCTAACAAAATCCATAAACCCACTTAAAAAGGTGGCTAAAAACTGTAATATGTCGTGGTACACTGAGTGCAAACCAGAAAGTAAGGGTGCCATCAATCCCTTTGAATTGAGGAGACCATATAATATGCGATCGTTTGATACACTCCAGGGCCAACCTATTTATTAAATATTAATAGGACTTCTTTTTTTAGAATAAAATATAGATAAAAGTTCTAATATGTTTTTCCACACAGCAGTTAATCATCTTGTATCCCCTAAGATTTTTACACATTACTTTGAAGACCATTTCTCTGGAAGCTATATAAATAAACTTTCTATGACACAGTTCTTACAAATCATTATAATTGAGTAGAGATTAAACAGTGAATTATGAATTCTAATAGGACTTCCAATCTTATTCCTTTGCTCCTATGTCAGCCTCTGAATTTGGTTATGAAACTATTCCCTGTTTTATAGATGGAGAAATTAATACTGCAAGTGAATTCTGACATTCATGAGGGATGATTCAGGTTGACATTATAGCTCTAAGATTACATTTCTTTTTCTTTTAATCTGAATCATGGCTCTTTTAATATTTTGAAAGAGTTGTTTAAAACTCTGGAATTTACTAACCAAGGCTGGTAATGTGTTCTAGATGGAATTTTGGCTGATTAGGTGCAGATATAAACATAGCATATACAAAGTGTGCCTGTTTTTTGTTTCTTTCAGCTTTCTTCACAGAAATCAGTGCCATGGATACCCATGCTAAAATCACTGCCTCTTTGGGCTATTGTAGTTGCACATTTTTCTTACAACTGGACATTTTATACTTTATTGACATTATTGCCTACTTATATGAAGGAGATCCTAAGGTTCAATGTTCAAGAGGTAAGAAAAAAGAATCGTCCCCTTCTTATATAAAGTGTAACTATAGCCAGAATATGTTTTTATCTATATAAAATTCAGTTATTTTGTTTTACTCTCACATACTGAACTGCTCTTCTTGCTTCACAACTGTTCCTTCTTTTTTCAGTGTGTGTTAGTTCATGATTCACAGTACCTTTGGGCTGGTATCTCCCTTAACCATAAAAGTCTTATTAGTTCTTAGTAACATGCCAGGATATCAGACAAGTTCAAGTATACCCATATTCACTTCTCAAAGGAACAATGGTAGGACTCCGCTGGCAGCTGAGAGGGGACTTGGCAGACCTAAGGTCGCTCTGCAGCTTTATGTAGGCACTGGCAGAGCTATTGTTGCAAAGCTGTATAAGAAGAGCCTTCCTGAAACTGCCAATTCTTTTGAATCCATCAGATTGAGGCAGTTTCTATCAGAATCTCTGTGTCGATGGGTTTTGTCTTTAAAGAGCTTGAGGAAAAGCCTGAAGAGAAAGAGTCAGTTTGTAAGGAAAATTGGTGGTGTTTTTGCCTTCAAAATAAAGGACAGATCAAAGACATAAATGTGAGAACTAGACCAATAAAACTCTTAGAAAGTATACATCCTTGTGCCCTTGGCACACCAAAAGCATAAGTGGCCGAAGAAAAAAAATATATAAATTCGATTTCATCAAAATTTAAAACTTTTGTGCTGCAAAAGACATTATCAAGAATGAAAATCCACACAGACAAAAAGAATCCACTAAATGGGATAAAATATTTGCAAGTCATATTTCTTTTTTTTTTTTTAATTTTTTTTTTTTTTTCTAGGAGAGAGAGAGAGAGACAGCGTGAGCAGGGGAGGGTCAGAGAGAGAGGGAGTCACAGATTGAAACAGGCTCCAGGCTCTGAGCCGGCAGTCAGCACAGAGCCCGACGCGGGGCTCGAACCCACGAACCGCTAGATCATGACCTAAGTGAAAGTCAGACGCTTAACCGACTAAGCCACCCAGGCGCCCCGCAAGTCATATTTCTGATAAGGATTTAGTATCTAGAATATATAAGGAATATAAAAATATATGCTTTATATATTCTGGAATTCATACAACTCAATAAGACAACCCAATCTTTTTAATAGGCAAAGCATTTGAATAGACATTTCTCCAAAGAAGATATACAAATGACCAATAAGTCCATGTAAAAATGCTTCACATCATTAGTTATTACGAAAATGCAAATCAAAACTATAATGGGATACTACTTCACATCTTTGGAATAAAAAAAAAAAAATAACAGAAAATAACAAGTGCTGGTGAGAATGTAGGAAATGGAACCCTGTACATTGCTGATGGTAATGTAAGGTAGTGTAGCCACTGTGGAAAACAGTTTAGCAGTTCCTCAGAAAGTTAATATAAGACCCAGAACTCCCCTGGGTATAGATCCAAGAGAACCGAAAACATATATTCACACAAAAACATGTGCATGAATATTCATAACATCGTTACTCATGATAACCAAAAAGTGGCAACAGCCCAAATGTCTATCAGCTGATGAATGAATAAATGAAATATGGTGTATTCTACAATGGAACAACTCAGCCACAAAATGAAAGACGGCCCTGGAAGTAAAAGAGCAGCCCGGATGATGAATGTGAAGGCAGCAGGGCTGACTGCACAATTGAACTGGCTACACGGACAGACAGACAGCTTTAAACATTGTTAAAGTGAATCTCCAGGCACCTGTCTTCCAAAGCATACTGGAAACACTGGCTATGTGGATGGAAACTTAAACTTCACCCAAGCAACTATGCTGGGAAGAACTCTGGCTACTGTTGACAATCAAGATCAGCTATGCTCAAATATATCCACAAATTGCATTGACAGAAGTTAACCTGAAATGAAGCTTTGGCAATAGCATGGGGTGAGTTTGTCATGAGCAACCTTGTTTTCCTAAGCATTCTGTGAGTAGAGCCTGACTGTAATCTACTACTGTCTGATGAATTGTGTGGAAATTTAAAGATCATTCCACAGATGACTCTGTTTGAGATTTTCCAGGGAGAACTATGGAAAGAATGAAATATCAATTAGTGTTGTGCACTTAATTGCCTTCATCCATTTTTTCATCGATTTTTTTTTAAGTTCTATGAGAGATTTTAAAACCAGAATCATATGGGGCGCCTGGGTGGCTTAGTCAGTTAAGCGTCCGACTTTCGCTTAGGTCACGATCTCAAGGTTCGTGGGTTCGAATCCCGCATCGAGCTCTGTGCTGACTGCCAGCTCAGAGCCTGGAGCCTGTTTCAGTCTGTGACTCCCTGTCTCTCTGACCCTCCCCTGCTCATGCTGTCTCTCTCTCTCTCTCCTAGAAATAAATTAAAATAGGGGCGCCTGGGTGGCTTAGTCGGTTAAGCGTCCGACTTTCGCTTAGGTCATGATCTCGCGGTT
>NW_024080954.1:1614573-1667788 GCF_003009895.1 Hyaena hyaena | reverse complement strand
CTAGAAATAAATAAAACATTAAAAAAAAAAAAAGAAATTAAAATATTTTTAATAAATAAATAAATAAATAAAACCAGAATCATTTATCTTACATTTTTATACCAAAAGGTATCTTCTTTCCAAATTCAAAGAAATGTGAACAAATTTTGTTTGTTTTTTTTAATTTTTTTTTTTAAGGTTTTTATTTCTAGGAGAGAGAGAGAGAGACAGCGTGAGCAGGGGAGGGTCAGAGAGAGAGGAAGTCACAGACTGAAACAGGCTCCAGGCTCTGAGCTGGCAGTCAGCACAGAGCCCGACGCGGGGCCCGAACCCATGAACCGCGAGATCATGACCTAAGCGAAAGTCGGACACTTAACCGACTAAGCCACCCAGGCGCCCCAGAAATGTGAACAAATTTTGAAAATAATTCTCTAGTTATATAGAAGCCCTTTTTTTTTTTAAGTGAATTTCTTTTTTAGGCTATCTGAGTGGCTCAGTTGGTTGAGCATCTGACTCTTGATTTTGGCTTTTTAAGTTTATTTATTTTCAGAAAGAGAGAACGCATGTGTGACTGCACACACAAGTGGGGGAGGGGTAGAGATAGGGAGAGAGAATCTCAAGTAGGCTTCACACTCTCAGGCAGAGTCCAATGGAGGGCTCTATCTCACAACCACGAGATCATGCATGACCTGAGCCGACATCAAGAGGAGGACACTTAACCAGCAGAGCCAACCAGGTGTCCCTAGTATCCCTATTTCTTATAGCTCGGTGAGAGTTGAGGCAATATCTGTTATCCTCTTTTGGATATTAATATTTTAGAATCAATTTTTTAAATGAGTACAAGGAATCATATCCTTGAACAGAAAGCTTAACAACTGTGGGAGATACCCATGGATATATAAATGTTGAAGATTTATAATAGTTTGTAGAAGGTCATAGTTTTAGGTTGTTGGGAGAATTTTTAACATTTGAACTTTAAATGGAAAAAATCCAGTAACTCTAATGAATTATCAGTCGCATCCCACCAGGGAACAAGACCAAGCTCAGAAAATCCACTTTTTTCTTTGCTACAGTTTATTCATATGTCGGATTCTGCCACAAATAATGATAGATGCAATCCCACTATACAGAAATCTAAATAGAATAAAATTTAAAGAGGAAATTACTCAGCTTATTACCAGAAATAAACAAAAATCTTAGCTACAGAAGTAGAGCTGGAAATATACAGCATTTGAGTATAGAGGACCATAACCTATAATGAAAAAAATTAAATCTTTTCTAAAGTTTTTTTTTTAATGTTTATTTTTGAGAGAGAGAGACAGAGCTTGATAGGGGAGGGACAGAGAGAGAGAGGGAGTCACAGACTTCATTAGCAGGCCGTGCTGACAGCTCAGAGCCTGACCCAGGGCTCAAACCACAAACTGTGAGATCATGACCTGAGCCGAAGTCGGATGTTTAACCTACCGAGGCACCCAGGTACCCCTAAATCTTTTCTTAAGCATACTTAAATTTAAAATATTAATAGATTTTATTGGTTTCTACCATTAATGATACTTAAATAGAATTATTACCAGATTTAAATATCACTGATAATATATCTTTCTACCTTTTTTGTGTGTTTGTAAAACACTAACAGGTGTACCTATCTTTTTCAGACTATAAAAACATTTGTTTTTATCAGAATTAGGCCATTTAGTTTTGACACCTCAGGTTTATTCTGGGGAAAAATGAAGAAAGAAATTTCCTTTTTCCAAGCGTGTGTTCTTCATTTTACAGAATTTGTAATTTCCTAAAAACTTGACTGTCGAATCATTTCCTACAAAACAAATAACTCATTTCCAGGATAAGTTCTGTTTCATATCTTCTGGTGCTTTATTTTGTTTAGGTGGCAAGCTAAAGGAAAAGAAGAGGGAAAAATAGAGGTCTATCAGCTCACTACCTTTGTCCTCTGTTCAAAGCATGTGATAGTGCAGTGGACACCTGATCTAGATGGTGTGCATTTTTGAGCAGTTCATTAAGCTAAACATTCGATTCATGTGGTTTTCTGTATCTGTACGTTATTCTATAATAAAAATATTTTATATAAATATGTATAATAATATATATTCTATAACTATTATATAATTTATAAATATATTTTTATTTCATGTCTTTAATGTAAACATAACAATCTATATAAAATAAATTATATCATTTTAAAATTGAAATATAAATTTTTAAATATACATAAAATACATTTTATATATACCTGGATGTTAATAGTAAATTTATATGTTATGATAATTTTATATAATTTAAAATGTAAATATTATATAACATATATAAGTATTATATAAGTATGTGTAAATAAGTGAAAATTGACAAAAACTTTTCAATGGTCATAATCTATAGGCTAATAGAAAAATTTGTCCTCTCTTTCTGAAGCTGCACCCCAAGTCCCAAAATAACATACAAGATTACTTTGAGCATGGGATGCCTGGATGGCTCAGAGGGTTAAGTGTTCAACTTTGATTTTGGCTCAGGTCAGACTCTCATGGTTCACGTGCTTACAGCACAGAGCCTGCTTGGGATTCTCTCCCTCTCCCTCTCTGCCACTCCTCTCTCTCTCTACCCCCCTCCCTCAAATAAATAAATAACCTTTTTTAAAAAATATAAAAAAACAAGATTACCTTGAGCAGGTTGGACTATAAATATCAACAGTATATTGCTATGTTTTTGAGTGGCAGTGAATGTGTATATGTGTATACTGTTTTGGTTCTTACTCCCCTCCCCTCCACCACCAGTTAATTCTATATCTCCTTACTCCTTCCAGAATGGGCTTCTATCTGCACTGCCTTATTTTGGCTGTTGGTTATGTATGATCCTATCTGGTCAAGCTGCTGACAATCTAAGGGCAAAATGGAATTTTTCAACTATCTGTGTCCGAAGAGTGTTTAGCCTTATAGGTAAGTGAAGTGAATCAGTGTTTGTTTTGATTTACAGTCATTTACTGTATTTATAGTGCAAAGCAAGATAAAAATGATGTTAGTCATTTATTTTGTTCACATATTAAAACACAATGTTTTAATGCATGTAGTGCATTTCTATACAAGATGGTTGGATCTGGGACACTTGGGTGACTCAGTTGAGCATCTGACTCTTTTTTTTTTTCTTAAATAGTTTATTGTCAAGTTGGTTTACATATAGCACCCAGTGCTCATCCCAACATGTGCCCTCCTCCATGCCCCTCACCCCCCTTCCCCTTTCCCCCACCCCATCAGCCCTCAGTTTGTTCTCAGCATTCAAGAGTCTCTCATGTTTGCCTCCATCCCTCTCCCCCACTATTTTTCCCCTTCTTCTCGCCCACAATCCTCCGTTAAGTTCCTCCTAATCCCCACTTATATGTGCACACATATGATATCTGTTCTTCTCTGCCGGACTTATTTCGCTCAGCATAACACCCTCAAGGTCCATCCATGTTACTACAAATGGCCAGATTTCATTCTTTCTCATTGCCATGTAGTATTCCATTGTACAGATAAACCACATCTTCTTGATCCATTCATCCGTTGATGGACACTTAGGCTCTTTCCATGATTTGGCTATTGTTGAGAGTGCTGCTATGAACATTGGGGTACATGTGCTCCTATGCATCAGCACCCCTTTGTCCCTTGGGTAAATTCCTAGCAGTGCTATTTCTGGGCCACAGGAGAGTTCTATTGTTAATTTTTTGAGGAATCTCCACACTTGTTTTCCAGAGGGGCTTCACCAGTTTACATTCTCACCAACAGTGTAGGAGGGTGCCCGTTTCTCCATATCCTCGCCAGCATCTATAGTCTCCTGATTTGTTCATTTTAGCCACTCTGACTGGTGTGAGGTGGTATCTCAGGGTGGTTTTGATTTGCATTTCCCTGATGAGGAGGGATGCTGAGCATTGTTTCATGTGTCTGCTGGCCATCTGGATGTCCTCTTTGGAGAAGTGTCTGTCCATGTCTTCTGCTCATTTCTTCACTGGATGTTTGTTTTTGGGTGTGGAGTTTGGTGAGTTCCTTATAGATTTTGGATACTAGCCCTTTATCTGATATGTCATTTGCAACTATCTTTTCCCATTTTGTCAGCTGCCTATTAGTTTTATGGATTGTTTCCTTTGCCGTGCAGAAGCTTTTTATCTTGATGAGGTCCCAATAGTTCATTTTTGCTCTTGATTCCCTTGCTTTTGGGGATGTGTCAAGTAAGAAATTGCTGTGGTTGAAATTGCTCAAGGAGGTTGTTTCCTGCTTTCTCCTCTAGGGTTTTGATGGTTTCCTGTCTCACGTTCAGGTCCTTTATCCATTTTGAGTTTATTTTTGTGTATGGTGTGATAAAATGATCTAGTTTCATTCTTCTGCATATTGCTGTCCGATTCTCCCAACACCATCTGTTAAAGAGGCTTTGTTTTTTCCATTGGATACTCTTTCCTGCTTTGTCAAAGATTAGTTGCCCATACATTTGTGGGTCCAATTCTGAGTTTTCTATTCTATTCCATTGGCCTGTGTGTCTGTTTTTGTGCCAGTACCATACTGTCTTGATGATGACAACTTTGTAGTAGAGGCTAAAGTCTGGGATTGTGATTCCTCCCGTTTTGGTTTTCTTCTTCAATATTACTTTCGCTATTCGGGGCCTTTTGTGGTTCCATACAAATTTTAAGATAGTTCTAGTTTTGAGAAGATGCTGATGCAATTTTGACTGGGATTGCATTGAATGTGTAGATTGCTTTGGGCAGTAATGACGTTTTAACTATATTTATTCTTCCGATCCATGAGCATGGAATGTTTTCCCATTTCTTTTTGTCATCTTCAATTTCCTTCATAAGTTTTCTATGGTTTTCATCGTACAGATCTCCTATATCTTTGGTTAGGTTTATTCCTAGGTATTTTATGGTTTTTTGTCCAACTGTGAATGGGATCAGTTTCTTGATTGCTCTTTCTGTTGCTTCATTATTGTGTATAAAAATGCAACTGATTTCTGTACATTGATTTTTGTATCCTACAACTTTCCTAAATTCATGGGTCAGTTCTAGTAGGCTTCTGTTGGAGTCTGTCGGGTTTTCTATGTAGAGTATCATGTCATCTGCAAAAAGTGAAAGTTTGACTTCTTCTCTGCCAATTCTGCTGCCCTTTATTTCCTTTTGTTGTCTGATGGCTGATGCTAGGACTTCCAGCACTATGTTAAACAACAGTGGTGAGAGTGGACATCCCTGTCATGTTCCTGATCTCACGGGGAAAGCTCTCAGTTTTCCCTGTTGAGGATGATGTTAGCTGAGGGCTTCTCATAGATGGCTTTTATGATGTTTAAGTAAGTTCCTTCTATCCCCACATTCTCGAGGGTCTTTATTAAGAAGGGATGCTGTATTTTGTCAAATGCTTTTTCTGCATCTATTGGCAGGATCATATGGTTTTTATCCTTTCTTTTGTTAATGTGATGTATCACATTGATTGGTTTGTGAATATTGAAACCAGCCCTGTAACCCAGGAATGAATCCCACTTGATCATGGTAGATAATTCTTTTTATGTGCTGTTGCATTTGATTTGCAAGTATCTTGTTGAGGATTTTTGCATCTGTATTCGTCAAGGATATTGGCCTGTAGTTCTCTTTTTTTTTCTGGGTCTCTGTCTGGCTTGGGAATCAAAGTGAAGAGCATCTGACTCTTGATTTCAGCTCAGATAGTGATCCCAGGATTGTGTGATTGAGCCTTATGTCAGGCTCCATGTACAAGCATACTGCTTGAGATTCTCTCTGTCTCGATCTCTCTCTGCCCCTTTCCCCTGCTCTCACACTCTGCCTGTCTGTCTCTAAATTAAAAATAAATAAATAAATAAATAAATATTCTTTTTGAACTATGTATTTTGAGGATTTATTTTTATAATATCCTATTATCTCCACCCTAGTCTTAACTATAAAAATGGCTTGCTTTGCTGAATATCATCTTAAGAATTTTATAAATCATTTTGTTTTCATCTCTAAGTTTGCAATGAAAATAATATTTTTAAGCCTCTATCCCATTTCTAAGTGAATACGTTTTAATTGTATTCAATTGTATGTTTCAATCCAAAAACATATACTGACGTTATATTAAATGAGGAGCTATATATCGAAGAACTTAAAGCTACCTTAAATAATAGTGTGTTTCAGACTGCTTTCATAAAGGTAAATTTGAAACTATCTATGATAACTATTTCATTTTTTTTAAGATCTTGAGTAAATAGAGACCCTGAAAGTTGCTGATGGCTATACTTCAGAAATTACATTATAACAAGACCCTATTCAGAATAATTCTACAAATACCTTCTGAGCAGCAACTGCTGGAAGGTGCTGTCCTGTTCCATTGCTTGCTTGTTTCAATTCTCAAGAAATTCTTCCACACCTGCAAGTGAAATAGATCCCTTTAGATTCTACCCAACTTTCTCTTTTTTGGCTTCCTGTTCCCCTGCTCTGTCCAATATGGTAGCCAGTATCCACATATGGCTATTTACATTTAATTGAAATTTAAAAATAAGTTTCTCAGCTGCAGTATATACAAATACATTTCCATCATCACAGATGGTCATTGGATAGCACTGCTGTAGAACAGAAAAAATGGCAACCCATTCATTAAGTCCCTTCCTGTTATATTTTATGCTTAATTGCCTGTAATAAAATGTATATTTTTCTATCAATTGCTAAAACCTAGGTGGAGTGTATTTCTAACTGTATTCAACAGAGTTTATTTAGTTTATCTTCTTTGGTTATATGAATCTTTAAATATCTTTCTGTATCAACTATTGCTTCTCTCAAGAACTATATTTTTCAGTCATTCTCTTCTTGCTCTTTATAGAACTTTAGCTGAGTCTAGGTCACATGTAGATTTAATAATATTCCATAATGATATTTTCTTTTTACTTTTACATTAGTTGCATTATGTCTGTGTGTTTTCCAGTAGTTTTTTTTTTTTTTCATGAAAACTATGTAATTTAAATTGTATTCTAGGCAGCACAGTGTTTCTACAGCAGGTGGCAGTAATATCAAACCTCCGATTTGCACTATATTATGATAGCACAAGCAAATATTAATACCGGAGCTTCCTTTTCTGTTAACTTTTTAACTCCAGGAATGATTGGACCTGCAGTGTTCCTGGTAGCCGCCGGATTTATAGGCTGTGATTATTCTTTGGCCGTTGCATTCTTAACTATATCAACAACACTGGGAGGCTTTTGCTCTTCTGGATTTAGCATCAACCATCTGGATATTGCGCCTTCGTGAGTACTAATATAAAGATTGGCTGTGATTGAATTTAAATTCATTTGTTTATGAATTTATACATTTATGTATACAAATTTATACATTTATGTTATGCAGTAAAATATATAGCACAACATATACCACTTTAACCTTTTTTTTTTAATTTTTTTTTAAATATTTTTATTTATTTCTAGGAGAGAGAGAGAGACAGCGTGAGCAGGGGAGGGTCAGAGAGAGAGGGAGTCACAGACTGAAACAGGCTCCAGGCTCTGAGCTGGCAGTCATCACAGAGCCCGACGCGGGGCTCGAACCCACGAACCGTGAGATCATGACCTAAGCGAAAGTCGGACGCTTAACTGACTAAGCCACCCAGGTGCCCCTAACCATTTTTAAGTGTACAATTCTGTGGCATTAAATACATTTACGTTGTTGTGCACCCATCACTAGCATCCATCTCTAGAACTTTTTCATCTTTCCAAGCTGAAACTGTACCCATTAAACATAGGCTCCCCATTCCCAGCCTCCCCACAGTCTCTGGCAACCTCCATTCTCCTTTCTTTCTCTATAAATTTGACTACTCTAGGAATGACTTTAAATTTTTAAACAAGATTTCAGTTTACATGATAATTAACACATGAAATTGTTTTTAAATTTAAACTTCTACCTGTCATCACCTCTGTACATAGTTTCCCATAAAAACATTACAATATAACTTGTATCTGTCCACCCAGCTAGAATAGGAACTCTGAAGGCAGACACTGTCTTAACCATCCTCAAAGCTCACTGTGGTCATTGGCACATACTAGCCATTTAGTTGGATGGATGAATGCCTAAGACCAGACCAAATTATTTGCCTAATTATCTTACTCATGTGCAAATATATTTGTCTAGCTCATAAAACACTCTCACAAATATTACCTCATTTTATCCTTAAAGCATTCCTATAGAATAGGTATTCTTAACCTGTTTTATGACTAAGGAGACTCAGATTCAGAGAAGTTAAGTGATTTGTCTTGTACTACACAGCTAATAAATGATACAACCAAAATATGAACCTAAAATTCTTACCCCTGTAAGCCCAGAATTCTTTTTACAGTTCCCTCTCTGGAAATATTCTTTGGGCCACATACTTCTAGGATTCTTTCTTGCCAGCTGTCAAGAGGAGGAGGCTGTGTAAATATTTTAACACAGATTTGGTACACTTAACATTTAATGGATATGAATTTATGTTTGGAGGAAAAATAGATGGTCCCCTACCATCTTTCCGCAACCTAAATTCTTCACACCTAGACTGCCACAGAATTTTCTGACTCCTGTCAATCCTCAGTCTCCCATCCCTTCAATAAGTACCTAAAGTAAGTCCAAGGAGGTTCCACTGGATCAGCATATAAGTGTGCCCAGCTCCCTGATGAGTCCTGTGTGCCACTTGGCAGTGCCTTCTACTAAGGCTCATTCTTGGCCCCCGTGTCAGGGCCATTTGTCCTCCATCCCTCTGCATCCTTCCCAGTTCACACCCCAGTTCTTCAGTAGGCTTTTCTAGACCGTTAGTGCCTACTTTTTTTTTTCCCTCTTCTTCTTCTCAGTACATTCATTTATAATTTTATGCTAGATGCATTTATATTAACTATCTTACCTTGATTTGTAATTGTTTCTAAATTTAACTCTTCTTTCTTATTTCCCCGATTTGGAGGTAAACTCCCTCAGACTGAGACATACTATATATCCATATCACAACTTCTACACAAGGAGAGGCACACCCAGTCCACTCTTGTTGAGTGGTTGACTTACATGACCATACCAAGAACTTAGGAGCTTCAGTGCTACATATCCCCCAACAATGGGGAACCAAGGAAGAAAACCAGTAACATTTAGGCATTGAACCAAGAAACCATTTGATATAAAAGGTAACCTAGGCAAAAGCTCTGGGACTATAAGCTCTGATAGCACAGGGTCCACATCTCTTATTTACACCAGCCACACCATGACTATGGTCATGGTCAGTGCTCAATCATGAAGAATGAAATGGAAGGTGCATGAATGGAAGAATGAAAATAGCCTTTCACATTTGGTATCCTGTTAAAACTCTTTCTAAAAAGCTATTTGGGTATTGATCTTATTGCATGCCAGCACTTTCCTTTATTAGTATATAATAAGATCAATGTTTATATTCTCTACTAAATTTAAATACAGAATTCTCAGCCAACATGCAAAACCCTACATGTTATGGTCCCGATTTATCTTTATAATCTTATTCCTCCCTCACCTGCATCACTGTCTTTGTATTCATTGCCTCAGGCGAACTAAACTACTCTTTATTCTCAAAAAATATTCACACACACACACACACACGTGCACGTGCGTGCGTGTTCTTTTCCACCTTTGGTCCTTTGCTCATGCTAGCCTAAATACCTGGAATGCCCACAGTCGATGTGGATTTGTCTCATGTCTTGTGATTACTTACATTCAGGTAATGTATCCCTGACCAGATTCACTGGCCTATGACCTCAGGGAATCACATCCAGAGACCCCTAGTAACATTAATTTTGATCACCCAGTCCAGGGTGTTGTAATTTCTCTAATAACAACTTTTTTACCCTTTCAACTAATAAAGCATCTCTGGAAAGATGCTTTGAGATCATATAAACTCCCTGCTCCTCACCAAACTCCCCTCACCACCATCAACTTAGACTTGATCCATGCCAAACTATTTTTACTATAGTCACTTCAAAATGGTGGTAGTTCACCCTATCTTTCCCTCCGCACTTATCAGTTGTGATTCTGTTGTAAGGAAGATCTTCCCTCCTGCTCCACTTGCTTATCTAGCATCAGTGTGGACTCAGAGATTCCTAATTTATTTAATGAGATACAATCCATTATTGTCTTTATCTATTTTTACACCCACACTCTCTCAGATTTAGCCAACAAGTTTCCTTTCAATCTGGCTCCTATAGCCTACAGACGTTCCCTCCTCCCCCTTGCACCACCCCCCCCCAACTTCCTTTGACCACTTCTTTGCTGATGAAACAACCAGATATTTTGAATTCACATGTGTCTTCCCTGTCTTGAAGTACCTTAGAATTAGCCATTTCTCCAAGGAACACTGGTTTCTTTTAGTGAAGAATGGTATTTAGACACCAAGGCCTGGCAAGGGATCGTATGCTTCCATTACTAAGTTACCTTCCTCTCCTAAGCAGACCTACTTAGAAATCACTTGGAGCATTGACTACTGTCAAAGGTTTACTTACAAATAAAAACAAAAGACTGCAATTTTATCAAATTATTTCTTTTACAACTTTTGTATGCTGAATATCACCTACTAGTCTTTGTTCTAAGCCTTTTTTCACTTTCTTACCTTTGGGATGTTGAAAAGTAGTCCTTCAATCCTTCATAGAATTATAAAGACTTTTCTGTATTATTATATAGACTTGTAAATCTTTCTAGGGTGAATTGTAGGGACACCTTTTCCCACACATTAGCAAAAGATGACAGCGTGTTTTTTTTTTTTTTTTACAAATAGTTTATTGTCAAATTAGTTTCCACATAACACTCAGTGCTCATCCCCACAAGTGCCCTCTTCCATGCGCATCCCTCCTCCCCCCCACATCCATCAGTCCTCAGTTTTTGTCAGCATTCAAGAGTCTCTCATGGTTTGCCAAAAGATGACAGCTTTAAATGTATATTACTTTTATTATGATGTTATTATTTACCAATTCTAGTAAATGAAAGTTATTTAGTATCTCTTAATTTCTATAATCATAACTGTTAAGTAGAAAAACTGATGGGTTAAATAGCTTAGTTCACATATCAACTACATGTGTATATATTTAAATAGCTCTAAAAAGTTATCTGCAGTGGCACCCGGCTGGCTCAGTTAGTGCTTGCAACTCTTGATCTCAAGGTCATGAGTTCAAGCCCCATGTTGGACTTTTTTTTTTTTTCTTTTTCTTTTCTTTTTTTTTTTTAATAAAAAAATAGGAGCACCTACCTGGCTCAGTCAGTAGAGTGGATAACTCTTGATCTTGGAGTTTTGAGTTCAGGTACTACAATGGGCATAGAGCTTAAATTAAAAAAAAAAAAAAAAGTAAAAGTAAAAAATTAAATAAAAATTAAAAGTATCTGCATAGGGGCACCTGGGTGGCTCAGTCAGGTAAGCCTCCATCCCATTCTTGGGTTTTGTCTCAGCTTATGATCTCATGGTTCATGAGTTCAAGCCCTGCATCAGACTCTGTGCTGGCAGTGTAGAGCCTGCTTAAGATTCTCCCTCTCTCTCCTTCTCTCTCCTTCTCACCCCTGCTTGTGCTCACACACTCTCTCTCAAAATAAATAACTTAAAAAAAAGAGTATCTGCAAAATAGTGAATTCCATAGGGTACTATATAGTATTTGCTGAGATTAGGAATGAAAGGGAATAGTACATCTAAATGAGATTTTACTCAATAAGATAGTTTGTCTTCTCAACTTCTCTACTTTATATCCAAAACAATTTAAATAGATACACTTTAATATTCAGCCATACTTTATGGGTATTATGTTATATATTCATTTTTTATATATGCATTTGCTTTCACGTAATCCTTTCATGGAATTAAGTACACTAACAACAGATGACTGCATATTACTTTATCTCACTAATTTATACCCTATTAATCGAATTACATATCTTGGATAGGACCTTCCAAGGTTCAGAATTCCAACAAAAGTTAAACTGTATAAACCTACAGAGCTTATCATTTTTCTGTGTAGCTATGAATCTGGCAGTTGCTTATTTAACAATGACAACTTCTTGCCTTAAACAGTAATATTTTTGTTAATAATTAGAAATTTGTAAGAACACTGATTGGTTATATATTGACTAAATAGCCACCATTTTCTAGAGAAGGTGGGACCTTCTTGAGTTATCTTCATAGCTTTTCATATAATTAAAATCAATTTGAACTTTCAGAACCAGAAATAGGTGTGTTAATTATTAAACTCATTAATTACAGTCTTCGCAGTGTTTAAATTCTGAAGTTCAAACATCTTCTGTATAGATTCGTATGATTTTTATTTTTAAACTAGAAGTTTACGTTCAACCCTATTAAATATAAAACCTGTTGTGTTTTTAATATGAATATAGTACTAAATTACATTTTTTTTAAATGTTTTATTTATTTCTAGGAGAGAGAGAGAGAGAGAGAGACAGCGTGAGCAGGGGAGGGTCAGAGAGAGAGGGAGTCACAGACTGAAACAGGCTCCAGGCTCTGAGCTGGCAGTCAGCACAGAGCCCGACGCGGGGCTCGAACCCACGAACCGCGAGATCATGACCTAAGCGAAAGTCGGACGCTTAACCGACTAAGCCACCCAGGCGCCCCTAAATTACATTTTTAAAAATATAAGGATCTGATAATTAGAATAATAAAAATATTATGCTGTATATGAGAAATCTATTGTGATTTAAAAAAAAAACTGAATATATCTCTTATCCTGTCTAGCAATGTAATCATGTTTTCACATCCCACAATTGATAATGCATGAAAGTTTTATTATAGTGCCTGTCACATAGACTATGCTCAGTAAACATTTGCTGAAGGAATAAATCTCTGGCTTTAATGACAAGACTAAATGTCTAATGTTGAAAGTATTTACACTATATCAGAATCTTTTGTCAAAAAACAACTAAGAGGCTCCTGGGTGGCTCAGTCAATTAAGCATCCGACTCTTGGTTTCAGCTTAGGTCACGAACTCACAAGTCATGAGATTGAGCCCTGCATTGGTCTCTGCTCTGACAGCGAGGAGCCTGCTTGGGATTCTCTCTCTACTTCTCTCTCTCCCTATCTATCTCTCCGTCCCTCCCTGCTCACAGTCTCCTTCTCTCAAAATAAATAAATAAACATTTTTAAAAAGCAATTAAAATAGAAAGGAAAATAAATAAAATAGAAGGAAGAATTTTGTGGACCTTATAAGCTAGGAAATGCTTATTGAGTATAGTTATTGATAAGTTAAGAAGTAAAAGAGCTTAACATAATGGTGAAAGAGGGATGCCTGGGTGGCTCAGTTGGTTAAGCATCTGACTTTGGCTAGGTCATGATCTCATGGCTTGTGAGTTCAAGCCCTGCATCAGGATCTGTGCTGACATCTTGGATCCTGCTTCTGGTTCTCTGTCTCCCTCTCTTCCTGCCCCTCCCCTGCTCATGCTCTGCCACCCCCAAGAATAAATAAACATTAAAAAAAATTTTTAAAGACATTTTTAACACAACGATGAAAGACAGGAAGAATTTGAAAAGCAAATTAACTTCAATAAGACTTCATTAAATTTAATGCAGAACTGAAATAAAAACCTCTTGAAGTTGACAGAGTAAAGGCATGAGAAGCCATGTCTGTGGGAGAGAAGATAGGAAGAAGCCTAAACAAATTGCTGTACAAAGGCCCTGAGGCATGTATTTGAGATTTACAAAGTAGGAACAAAGGCTGATTACCTAAAAAAGGATTCAAGGAAATAGCAAATAATTAAATGACTGAAATATGCTCCTTTATTCTGCTGATTAAAAGACAAATCTGGAAAGGATTTCACTTGAAGTGAGTTAAACAAAATGACATTGTTCATTGATCAGTTATGTAGTTTATAGAATCATAAAAAGTGAAAACCAGGGTGGATTTAGAGTGACCTCAACCCTTATTAGTCAAAGTGTGGTCCATGGACCAGGAGCATCAGTATTAAGTGGGAAAAACACAGAATCTCAGGCATCACTGAATCTGACTTGCTGAACTGGAATCTTTATGTTAAGATATTCGGATGATTCTTTTGCACCTCAAGTGTGAGGCCCTGGCCTAGTCAAGTCCGCTCACTCATACAACATGTCTACAGGGCCTACTATACATTGAACACAGCCTACATGATGCTAGTAGAAAATAACACCCAGCTCCTGCTTGCGAGATTAGTCTAGTTCAGGAAATAAGCAGTAAAAAAAATTAAACAATTGTAATATATTATGATAATTCATTCTTTTGACAAGTACTTATCAAATGCCTGCCAAGTACCAGTCATAACAGACACAGCTCTGTGAAGATTTTAGCCTAGAGTGGTTGAAACAAAAGACTCACAAATAAAAAACTTTTTGAAGAAAAAATGAGAGAATATAATAGAATTAGTAACGTGGATCAAGGAGTAAGGGAAGGTCTGTCTGAGGAAATGGTATTTAAACTAAAGTCTGAGCAATGAATAAGAAGTTAACCAGGCAAAAAAGGAGTAGTATTTCTGACAGAATTTACAAAAGTAGAAAAAGAAATTGGTGTGTGTCTTAGTCTGGTTGGGCTGCCATAACAAAGTACCATAGACTGGGTGGCTTAAACAACAGACGTTTATTTTCTCACAGTTCAAAGTCCAAGATGAGGATGCCAGCATGGTTAGTTTCTTGTGAGAACTCTCCTTCTGGTTTGCAGATGGGCTGCTTTTTGCTGTGTGCTCACATGGCCTTTCCTCAGTGTGTCTGTGCATGTGTGCAGACAGAGAAAGAGCTCCAGTGTCTCTCGCTCTTCATATAAGGGTGCCAGACCTATCAGGTTAAGGCCCCACCCTTCTGACCTCATTTGACCTTTATCATCTGAAAGCCCTATCTCCAAATACAGGGTTAGGGCTTCAGCATATGAATGTGGGACACACATTCAATCCATAACTGTATATTCCAGTTAACTGAGAGAAGGTCATTTGTGACAGAGATGCAGAGAAGAAAGCCAGTGGAGAGTAAGCAGGAGCCTATAGTAAGCATTATATATTGTATTGCGAACAAATAAGAAATGACACCCTCTGCTCTGTTTTTTAAGATCACTCTTGTATGGACAAGAGTACAAGTAGAAGAAACCAACTAGGAAGCTATTGCAGCAACCTAGATAAGAAGTGATAGGGTATAATAGGAGATATAAAGAAGTAGATGGAGGGGCGCCTGGGTAGCTCAGTTGGTTGAGCGTCTGACAGGTCATGATCTCACAGTCATGAGATGCAGTCCCATGTTGGACCACACACTGGACATGGAGCCTGCTTAAGATACTTTCTCTCTCCCTGGGCCCCTATCTCTCTCTCTCTCTCCAGCTCACACACTCTCCATTAAAAAAAGAAGAAGAAGTAGATGGATTTGGGATGATTCATAAATACAATATGTGGGACTTGACAATAGATGAGACCTGAAGAGTGAGGAAGATATCAAATATTTTGTATTGGCAACTGAGTGATGGATGTGCCACTTACTGGACTTGGGATGCCTGAAGGAAGAGCAGTCTTGGGAGAAGATAAAAATTTCAGACAATGTTCAGTTTTCATATTTGTGAAAACATTTAGAAAATAATAGTTATAGGCAGTGTGATATATGGATCTGGAACTCAGAAAAGCAGTCTGATTTTATGAAGTACTTAAAGACAAGGGTTGTCTTGAGGGAGAGGGTAGAATGACAAGTGATCTCAAGAGTGGATTGTGGCAAACACTTAGATGAAAGAGGAGAAATAACCAAAAAAGGAAACTAAAAGGAACAATGAGAGAGAGAGAAAGAAAATCAAGAATAAGGCATCAAGGAAGCCAAGACCACCCAGTTTCCAATTCAAGAATAGACTCTGGGTAAGAGATAAAGGTTTAGGAGTCATCGACATAGGAGTAGTAGATGAAGCCATGGAGCTGGATGAAATTACTCAGCAAACAGTGGTGAAAACCTTGGGAATTCACCAAGAGGTAGAAGAACCTGATGCAAGGGTAATTAAGAAGCAACTGGAGAAGAAGGAAAATAAGCAGAGATCAGGATTCCCAAAGGGAGAGCTTGATCAACAGTGTCAGATGCAACAGAGAAGGCAAGTAAAACAAGAATGAAAATGTTCTTCCCCAGATGAAGATGTTCACGAAACTTTTTGGTGGAAATGTTTCTGTGGAACAAGAAGATGGAAGCTAGGCTGCTGTGACTTAAGAAATGAATGAAAAGATAAGGAAATGAAGACAGTCAACATAAAGCAGTGATTTCGAAAGTGTGATCCTTGGCCCATCCACATCAAAATCATGAGGAGTGCTTGTTAAAAATAAAGCAGAATAATTGATCTCAGGGCAAGGGGATCTGCATTTTTTTGCTCCTCCAGGTTGTCTTTATGGACGTTGAAATTTGAGAACTACAGCCAATAAACAACTATTTCAAAATGATAAACTATGAAGGGAAGGAGGAAAAGCTAAAGATGGACATATATTGGTGGGCAATTGTTTGAGTTGCCTTTTTTTTTTTTTTTTTTAAGATAAAAGAGACCCAGGCTGTTAATATTACTGTGGGAAAAAGTTCAATCAACAGTGAAAGGTTAAAGCTGAAAGGAAGAAGTAACACTGACTAGTTGGTAGAAGTCAGTAAGGAATGTGGTTCAGAGTCCAAGTGGAGGGATTAGCTTTCAAATGAGAAGAACCAGAAGGTAGTAAATAGGGTTCCGTTAAAGAAGAGTTTTGAGGTGAGAGGAGAACTTGAGAATTGTAGGGGTTTAAAATATGTCTACAAATTCAACACCTCTCCTTTTGAAAGAAGGAGCCTATTTCCCTCCCCTTGAGTGTGGACTGGATGTAGTGACTTGTTGCTAATGAATATAGCAAAAGTAATGGTATCTGACTAGATCAAAAAAGGCATCACTGCAGCTTCTTTGCTTTCTGTCTCAGATGATTCAACTGTCTTGTAGGGAGGACACTTAGGGGCCCTGTGGCAAGGCCCACATGGGGGGACTGAGACCACTGCCAGCAGCCCCATAAGTGAGCTTAGAAGTGGATCCTCTAGGGGCGCCTGGGTGCTGGTGGCTCAGTCGGGTAAGCGTCCGACTTCAGTTCAGGTCATGTTCTCACTATTTGAGACTTCAAGCCCTGCCTGGGGCTCTGTGCTAACAGCTCAGAGCCTGGAGCCTTCTTCAGATTCTGTGTCTCCCTCTCTCTGTCCCTCCCCGACTCTCACTTTGTCTCTGTCTCTCCCAAAAATAAACATTTAAAAAAAAATTTTTTTTTTAAGTGGATCCTTAGCAGTAGTCCAGTCTTCAGATAACTGCAGCCCCAGTCAACATGACTGAAACTCCATGAGCCAGTCAAACCACGTCTACATTCCTGACCCAAAGAATCTGTGAGATGATAAATATTTGTTGTCCCAAGCTGCTAAGTTTGAAGTAATTTATAGTGCAGCAGTAGAGAACTAATTGAAAAACCTTAACCATTCATCTTTGATTTCTCTGTGACATGGGAGTCAGGTTTATTGCTGAGACTAAGAAAGAAGACAGGTAGAATAAAAGACTTGAGAATCATAAAAGTTCAAACTAACTACCCAAGAAAATCGTCACTAAGAACTCATTGAAGGCATTTTTGCCATTGATGAGAATCAGCTGCAATTGGAGATGAATTTAGTACTCTCACTATTTTACAGAGATGTTCTTTCAGTGGTGTTTAGCAGCCGAAGTGTAGGATTAAAAATTATGCTGTTGGATTGCTCTAAGCTTGAGATTTTAACAAGCTGAGGGCTGATGAACACACAAAGGGATGTAGGAATTGAGAGTTTAGGCACCAATGATGTCTAATTCAGGCTGGCTAAACAGCATAATATATTGATTCACTTTAGTGTAAAGTCCAGAGGCAATTGGCTTCAGGAAAGAGTTGGCATCAGCTGTCCACTAATACTACCAAACACTCATTTCTTTTCCACTCTCTAACTTTTATAATAGTTTTAAAAAACTATGAGCACTGGGTATTATATGGAAACCCAACTTGACAATAAACTATTTGTAAAAAAAAAAAAAAATCTAAAATGAATAAATAGATTTAGACAATTAAAAAAAAACTATAAGACTGGGTATGCTTGTAAAATCACATAATGAAATAATTGCCAGTAACAACCAGAATTATATGATTTCCTTATTTACATCAGTCAAGAAAGAAAAGGATCAGGACACCTCGGTGGCTCAGTCTATTAAACCTGTGACTCTTGATTTTGACTCAGGTCATGATCTCCTGGTTCGTGGGTTTGAGCCCTGCATCTGCATCTTAGGATTCTCTCTCTCTGCCCCTCCCCCCCAAAATAAATAAATAAACATTAAAGAAGAAAAAGAAAGGGAAATATCTTTTCCTGTCTCAACCATAGAAGTTAAGTCCTAGGCTTCGTTTTGATTAAACCAAACCAAATCACATATCCATCCCCTGAACCAGTCTTATGGCCAAGGGAGTACCATTTGACTTTAGGACAATTAGCATCCACTCTAAAGTTGAAAGGTGAAAGAGTCAATGTTTCCCATAACTCATGGGAGTGGATGCAGAGAAGTTTTTTGGTAACACTCACCACAACACATGAAGGTGTGAACACAAAGAACTCATTTTGAAGATAAAGAAACTCAGGTACAGAGGAGTTATGTGGCTTCCAAAGTCACAGCTAGTAAATGGCAGACTTGAATTTAGTCTCAACAACATGGTCCAGGGATCTTTCTGCTACATCATTGTCTCTTAAAGATCTTAAAAATTGGTTTTGGTCTAGTAGTTATTTTGAGAACTCAGGGAAAAGAACTCATAGCCAAGAACAGACATATTCTGGTTGCCTCAGTTTATGTGAGTTTATTATACAACTAAGTAAATAAATATTAGAAGTAAAAATTGTAAGGGACATAAAATAGGCTCACCAGCCAGCTAGCCAAAAAGGAGTCAGTAAGCCACCCACTCCATTTCATGGAGCTGAAATGTATTTCAGGATTCATCAGGTGCCTTCCATCCATCAGAAGTTCTGGAATCTGGAAAGAGCTTCTGAGAAGGGGAAAAGAAAAAAACAAATATACATGGCACCTACCTTGTAAGATTGTTGTGAAGAAAACAGAACACACATACATTCACATATACACTTAGCTCATAATGTAATACGTGTACTTACACATAATGCATTAAACTATTACTTTCTGGCAAACTTTGAGTCAGGTGCCATGACCAGCATCACAAATCAATCCAAGTAAAATATTGAAGGGATGATTGGTAAGCTCTTAGAAAAGAAAATTTTGATTACTGAGGAGACAACATTAGATCACTAACAGTCAAATTAGCAAAATGATCTCTAATTGCTCAACATTTATAATCTCAGACATAAAGAGAATACAGTATATTTGATATATCAGGATTTCAACTAGATCTCCCATGATAATCCTTTTGGATAGGATGGAAAAAATGCATTGGTTGTACAGTTAGGTAGATGCATAATTACTAAATTTCAGTGTCATAGCATGCTGATTACTGGATCTAGTCATTTAACAGACACTGTGCCAGGCCCTGTACCAAATGTTGAGGACACACATGAAAGCAACATGGCTCCTGTTTGCATCTGTGTAAGCTTCTGCTGGCTTAGAAGGCGATAAGGTCACGTCCTGAAGTATATACTAGATGCTGTGCAGGCAGTACCCTACAACTGGACTTCAAGCATCACCCAAGTGGCTAAACTTCACATCTGTTCTAGCCCTGGCATTTTGTGAGTCATAAGTCAAAAAAGAGACTTATCTTGATATGGTATGAAACTAAAGAGTTTAATAACATAAATGATACCAACAGATGGTTGTAGAAGTTGGGAAATGGTAAGTACATGTAAGCACCAGATTTGTGGTTGTGATCAGCATCTGTATATATGTGAACATATATAACTTTTAAAAGTATATAGCTGTACAGATGTAAGGTAATCTCATCAAAGTCAAAATTATCCCCCCCCCCACCCCCTTATATTTTGACTCAACAACCCTTCAGATAAGCCTTCCAACTAGAATTTCTTGGTACAAAGGATAGTAGCTGTTTCCGGTTTTCCACATCTTGGTTAACTGAAGGATTACATATTTTATGACAATGATGTTGCGTAGCTGCTTTTTCTTTGGTAACAACTGAGTGCCCACACACAGGGTAGTACTCTGATAGTTAGAACAGGAACCATTGAGGACCACAGACTTTAGCATTCAGCACTGGAGCTTATGATGAAAAATTAAGCATGAGAAAACTGGTATTCCCTCACAGATTGAATTCAGTGATGAGTATGTTATTAACAAGGCAATGTTATGGATTTTAACCTTGTAATATTAAGTCCTGATTTGGAATTAGAAAAATTGGGTAACATTTTACAGCCTTTCTTCATCGGTAGAAAGGAGATCCCAATCCCTACCTCATGGAGTAGATTTTACTATTAAAATGGGATAGATACATAAAATACTTAGAGCCATACCTGAGATAAGGTTTTGAATAAGCATATATATATATAACATATACATGTGTTCATGGTATTTCTAAGCCTTTTCTTCTATAGAATGAAATAGAGATTTTCTGTGGGTGATTTTGTTGTCCAGATATAGGGGAATTGGATGGGTTTTTTAACTGTTAATCCCACTGCATTCTAGTATTCCACCAGCACAGAATCCAGACTGAGTCTGTACAACATGTTTTTTTTCCAAACAGCCATCAATCTTTCATGGCCCTTTCTAGCCAAGTGTAATAGAAATACTTGAATGAGTTTCTTGGTGCTGACATTTAGAATTTCACAGCACTCATCTGCACTTAATATCTGTCACTGAAAAGGCCTGGCAGCATTGCAGTTGGTTCCTCCTACTGGCAAGGTGTTAATGGTTTTAAAAAAAACATACAAGTTCTGCCAAGCTTGGTTAATTTAAGATACGCTCCTTAAAGGGCATAAGCCAAAAAGACCTGTGCCATATGCTTTCGTTATTGTATCCACTATGAATGAGTTTTGAACATAAAATTTTGTGATATTTCTAGATAATTTAATTCAGTTTAGCAGGAAGTTTTATTTAGGCACTGTATTTAGTCAACTCAGGCAGCCATTCAACATGCCATAGACAGGGTAGCTTAAAAAATATAAATTTATTTGCTCACAGTTCTGGAAGCTGGAAGTCCAAAATCAGGGTACCATCATGGTCAGGTTCTGATGAGAGCTCTTTTCCAATACTCACAGAAATAGAGCAACTTTTTTTTTTTTTTTTTTTTTTTATTTCTTTCTAGGAGAGAGAGAGAGAGAGACAGCATGAGCAGGGGAGGGTCAGAGAGAGAGGGAGATACAGACTCCAAAACAGGCTCCAGGCTCTGAGCTGGCAGTCAGCACAGAGCCCGACGCGGGGCTCCAACCCACGAACCGCGAGATCATGACCTAAGCGAAAGTCGGACGCTTAACCGACTAAGCCACCCAGGCGCCCCGAGCAACTTCTCTTTCTTCCTCTTCAATAAGACCACTAATTCTATTGGGTTAAGACCTACACTTATTCAACCTTGATTACCTCCTAAAAACCGAATCTCCAGGAACAGTCACAGTGGAGTTTAGGCCTTCAACATATGAATTTTGGGAGGACACAGTTCAATCCACATTAGGCACTTGTCCATATCCAAAATAGGGAGAGGAAATTCAGATTCATCATCTGCAACCAAAATACTTAGGATCCTAAATACTAACAGAAATGTTAGTATCCCACAATAAGACTATATGGACTAATAAATATTGAGCTTCTTTAATTTGAAACAATTTTATTTTATAATAACACTGATTATTTCATGAAAAATTAAAAGCTCTAATTGGACTGTATATGCCTAGATGATTCTTATGAAAAATAAATTAATAAATGCCATTTACTTAGTTAACCAGTTTTTAACTCCATCATCACCTTTAAAATTTCCTGCTAAAAAATCAAGGCTAAATCTAATATACGCTCTGTGATCTAGAGTCTAGATACTATCAGTGTACAGGAAATACAGGGAACATAAGATTATGCTAAATGATAACTCAGGAATGCAACCTACAAAATTTAGAATGTAGGACTATATGACAAAATCCCAGTTTCTGCAATTAAAAAGAGAGCAATAAAAAATTAAGAAACTATTGATACACATAACAGCTTGGGATGTTTAGCAACCCTAGTGTATAATTTAAAAGACTATATGCTGTGTGATTCCATTCATATGAAATTCCTGGTCAGGAATCAGCATCCTTTGGAGCCAGTGTCCAAGAGAGGTATTAGTCTCCGTAGGGCAAAGTTCCCATATTCAGTGCAGCCAGTGCCCCAGGGATCCATGCACAGAGCCTGAGACAACTGTGGGTCACATTGCCACTTCTCTGGTTGGCATGAATGAGCATATACGTACTGACCCTGGCAAAAATAACGAGGAATAAAACATGAGTTTGTAGTGAGACGATAGAATCAGAACTAGCAAACTTGAATTATAAAGCAATTACCTCTTAAAACCCAATTGTCTTAAGGACAATAAAGTTGTGGGAACACAGAGCTCAATATGAGCTGAACTAGACAAAGAAAGCTTCATGGAAGCCGTGCTAAGCAAGTAGTCTGGACAGAAAGAGTGTGGACTTCAGATAGTATAGTATGAATAGAGATAATTAACAGGAATGAGCATAGCAGATATGAGCAGCTGGAAAGAGAGCTGTCTGAATCTGAAGTTGTGTATTCTGCACTACTAGGTAATAAGGCTGGGTAGATGGACCGGGGCCAGGCCACTGCCAGTCAGGCAGAAAAGATTACAGTCTTCCTAGGGTAAGCATTAAACCATCTTGTAAGTTTTTGAATAGGGATGACTTGACAAAATTATGGTTATTCAAATTAAAGCTTATACAGTCTGAGAGGTAGTTCAACCTACATGAAACATCCTTTAAGATGTTTATTCCAGTAGTTTCTTTTTTTTTTTAATGTTTTTATTTATTTCTGAGAGAGAGACAGTGTGAGCAGGGGAGGGTCAGAGAGAGAGGGAGACACAGACTCTGAAACAGGCTCCAGGCTCTGAGCTAGCTGTCAGCACAGAGCCTGACGCGGGGTTCGAACCCACGAACCGTGAGATCATGACCTGAGCCAAAGTCGGACGCTTAACCGACTGAATGACCCAGGCGCCCCAGTAGGTTCTGTTTCTTGATTGGGTGCTAGTGACATGGTTGTGTTCAGTTTGTTAAAGTTCATCCAGCTGTACGCATACGACTTTCACCTGTTTCCATGTGTATGCTATACTCAAAAATAATATTTTAGTGTACTTGGTGGATTGTGGGGGATCTCATGTGAGACCAACAAATATGTTACGTGTATACATCAATGAAGCCATGAATGATAAGGGAAATAATCTGTCACTAACTGGCCCAAGGTCACATAGATAGTCAATGGTAGAACTAAGGGTCACAAATCTTTAGGTCTCCTGATTGGCAGTCCAATATGACATTTTTTTTTTAGTGTTTATTTATTGGGGGGGGGGCAGGGGAAGGGCTGAGAGAGAGAGAGAGAGAGAGAGAGAGAATCCCATGCAGGCTCTGTGCTGATAGCTCAGAGGGGCTCAAACTCATAAACCATGAGATCATGACCTGAGCTGAAGTCAAGAGTCAGATGCTTAACCAGCTGAGCCACCCAGGTGCCCCAATATGACTTCTTTACAGAAAATAATAAGCATTTCTAGTAGCCTTCCTCAGTCTACATACATTCCTTATGTATTGGAGAAATCAACAGATCATTAGTGTTTCCCAAGTACAAGCGGGAATTCTTTCTTTAAAGATTTACACCTAAACATAAGTGAGAATATCCCACGCCTCTAAGCTTTACCTTTAAAATAAATCAGCTTTTTCTGAGTTTATTAAAAACTGAGTTTATGCATTTTGCAGTGTCTGAGTGGCTCAGTAGGTTGACTCTTGATTTTGACTCAGGTTATGATCTCAGGGTTCATGAGATATAGCCCTGCATAGGGCTCCTGCACTGATAGCATGGAGCCTGCTTGAGATTCTGTCTCCCTCTCTGACTTCCACCCCGCTCTCTCTCAATCTCTCTCTCTCTCTCTGTCAAATAAACTTTTTTTAGAATGCAATTTTTTTTTGTTATATACACACACAACGTATACCAAACTTGACTAATTCTGGAATACTATGCAAAGACTTAGCGATAAGCAGATACATTATAAGTAGAACAAGTAAGTTGTAGAATTATATATTCAATATTATCTCATTTCTATAATAATATTTGAAATATGTATATATAAACAAAAGTAATTAGGATATTTACCAAAGTGTTAATATTGATTATCTCTATATGGAAGGACTATAGGTAATTTTATTTTCTTCTTAATTTGTTTCAAATTTTCAACACTGAAAAAGATTATGTAATCAGGAAATAAACTCTTTCTTTTTAATGTTTATATTTGAGAGAGAGAGAGACAGAGTGCAAACTGGAGAGGGGCAGAGAGAGAGGGAGACACAGAATCTGAAACAGGCTCCAGGCTCTGAGCTGTCAGCACAGAGCCCAACACAGAGCTTGCACTCACAGACCATGAGATCATGACCTGAGCTGAAGTCGATTGCTCAACCAACTGAGCCACCCAGGTGCCCCCTCTCTCTCTCTTTTTTTTTTTTTCTTAACTAAAAATCCTTAAGACGCATCAAGCTTCCTATCTAATATAGTCATGTATAAAAATCAATCTCAACACTTTTCTAAATCACTATAAAAAGGATCATTTCAGTGACTGTGTTCCTGTATATAATGTTAGAATGCTAATTAACTATTGAAATGCAAATTTTTCACCAGCTAAATATATTCAGTCCAACTTAGTACGACATTTCATTTAGCCATAAAATTTCACAAGAATACAGAGTATTCTGGAAATAGTACAGCTGTCTATTGAAAGAAGCTACTTAAATGTCTAACACAATAATAAACCTCTATGAAAATGTTTCTTCAGGTATGCTGGTATCCTCCTGGGCATCACAAATACATTTGCCACTATTCCAGGAATGATTGGGCCTGTCATTGCTAAAAGTCTGACCCCTGATGTAAGTAGATAATTTGCTTATAAACTACAAAGGTCTACACAGTTCATTTGAACCTGCACATCTGTGTCAGGTATTGAGTGTATTTTAATTAAAAGTAAAATTCTGAATGTTTATTCTTTTTTTTTTTTTTTTACTCTTTTAAATGTTTATTTCTTTTTGAGAGAGAGTGTGAGAGACAGAACGTGTGATGGGGAGGGGCAGAGAGAGTGGGAGACAGAATCCGTTGCAAGCTCCAGGCTCTGAGCTGTCAGCACAATGCCCAACACGGGGCTTGAACCCAAGAACCGTGAGACCATGGCCTGAGCCAAAGGTGGATGCCCAACTGAGCCACTCAAGCACCCTGAATGTTTATTCTTATACAATTCCTTATATCAACAAAAAGCTAAATGTCATAATGAATAGGAAAGTCTATTTTCAAAGAACACTCTTTGGATTTTATACAGAACAATAGAACTAAATTCAATGAAGATGTTGTAGCTGACACCACACACATACTTAAAAGTCATGATTTTGGGGCACCTGGGTGGCTCAGTCTGTTAAGCATCTGACTTAGGCTCAGGTCATGATCTCACGGTTCGTGGGTTCAAGCCCTGCGTCGGGCTCTGTGCTGACAGCTCAGAGACTGGAGCCTGTTTCAGATTCTGTGTCTCCCCCTCTCTCTGCCCCTCCTCCGCTCATGCTTTGTCTCTCTTTGTTTCAAAAATAAATAAAAGCTATAAAAAAATTTTTTTTAAGTCATGATTTTATACAATATCTTGTGTCTTTGATTTGAACAAATAAGCTGGCAATGTAACATTATTCAAGAAGTGGGTCCACAAAGGTGAGAGAGATGTCAGGAGGTCATGTGGAAATGAATAAGAACAGGCAAAATGATGAATACTGAGAGGAGCAGAAGACGTGTGAAGGCATGAGAGGTGTCTTCACACACTGAAGGACCGCTGCACAGAAGATAATGACTTATTCTCAGCAGTTCCACAAAGACAGATGGAGAGAAGTAATGAGGACACAATAGGAAAATTTCCTGTTTGAAGCTGTCTACTATATTGAGTGGGCTGCCTTCTAAGTTAGGAGCCCTGAAATAGTCTAGCATGTATTGAACAGGCATTTCTTTTTTTTTTTTTTTAATGTTTATTTTTTGAAAGAGAGAAAGAAGGAGTGCGAGCGAGGGAGGGGCAGGGAGAGAGGGAGACACAGAATCCAAAGCGGGCTCCCGGCTCTGAGCCGTCAGCACAGAACCCAATATAGAGCCCAAACCCACAAACCGTGAGATCATGACCTGAGCCAAAGTCGATGCTTAACTGACTGAGCCACCCAGGTGCCCTTAACTGGTTATTTTTTAAAAATCTTGCTTAATTTCCACAATACTCAGAACATTTGGTTTATTAAACCAAACTTGAGTCCAAATTTTGCATCTTAAATAATTTGTTACATTTTTTCACCTGTTAAGATTTTTGTTATTACATTTTTTTAATGTTGATTTATTTTTGAGAGAGAGACAGAGCATGAGCAGGGGAGGGGTAGAGAGAGGGGGAGACACAGAATCCAAAGCAGCCTCCAGGCTCTGACCTGTCAGCACAGAGCCGGATGTGGGGCTCAAACTCAGGAGCAGTGAGATCATGACCTGAGCCAAAGTTGGACACCGAACCAACTGACCCCCCCAGGTGCCCCTAAATAGGCATTTCTTGAGTGCTTATTAATATGCCAGGTACTAAGGATCCAGAGGCAAAATGACAAGCTTCTACACTTGAGAAACTCATCATTTAGAGATTGTATGCAATCAAGTAAAGTACAGAGTGGCGAATGCTGCAGGAAAAGAAATGTGTGCAGAGTGCTGTGGGCACAGGGGAGAGAACACGCAGTCTGTGGGAAAGGAGCCCTGGAGGAGTGGGTAGGGTGCGGGAAGGGCACTGAGCCCCCCTCCCGGGGCCCAGGGTTGGTGGGTCTGGAGCAGGGAGGCAGCGTGGTGCCACATCAGGAAGCAGAGACTCGGCACTGTCAAAGTTGCCCACAATGTGTGAGAAATAAAAATCAGCGACCTCCAGCTCCAGTGTTCTACTGTTTAAAACAATCTAACGCCTGGTGAAATATATTCTTCAAGAGGCTAACTCTAAATGTCTAAAAGAGACTTCATCCTCTCTTTGTCTCTAATCAAATTAACACCATCGAATCCTTAGAATTTCAGGATATGCTTACAAACTTTATTATTACCAGATATACTGATTTTGGACGTATATGTATTCACCGCTGTGTTCTTATTTCTTCTCTGCTCCCACCATTTCTAATTCCCTACTTAAATGAATTGGTGCCTCCTTATTACTGTTTTGTATCATTTAATAGAAAGGGATGTTGAGGGGCACCTGGGTGGCTCAGTCGGTTAAGTCTCCAACTTCCGCTCAAGTCATGATCTCACACAGTAAGTGGTTCAAGCCCTGTGTTGGTCTCTGTGCTACAGCTCGGAGCCTGGAACCTGCTTCAGATTGTGTCTTCCTCTCTCTCTACCCCTCCCCTGCTGACACTCATCTCTCTCTCTCTTTCTCCAAAAAATAAACATTAAAAAAAATTTTTTTTAAATAGGAATGTTGGGAAAAGTTTTTTTTTCTTTTAAAATTCTGTGTCTCAATATAGACACATCAAAAAATATATAATATATATGGACACATCAGAAATATTTAACCTTATTCATGAAGCATTATGGCAACCCAAACTTAAGTCAACATTTTATCAGATATTAATTTTACTTATTATGGGTAATTGTAGCATTTCTGCTAGGGAAATCCAGATTCTTCAATTAAAGTCTTGAATGTAAAGTGGGAACTGAACTGAATTTTGGATATGCTATTATAGCATTTGTTTAATGTTATTAAAAGGATTTTTTAATGTTTTATTTATTTCTGAGAGAGAGAGAGAGAGAGACAGCGTGAACAGGGGAGGGTCAGAGAGAGAGGAAGACACAGAATCTAAAACAGGCTCCAGGCTCTGAGCTGGCTATCAGCACAGAGCCCGACGCAGAGCTCGAACCCACAAACTGTGAGATCATGACCTAAGCCGAAGTCGGAGGCTTAACCAACTGAAGCACCCAGGCACTCCTAAAAGGATATTTTTTAAAGGGAAAAACACACATTTGCCTTTAAAATTGTAATTGCTCACAATTAAAAATTACTGCACTGCCTCAAAAACTTTGTGGAATGAGTCAAATATAAATAAAATCTACATTGTTCGTGGAGTGCCTGGGTGGCTCAGTCAGGTAACTGTCTGACTTCAGTTCAGGTCATGAGCTCATGGTTCATGAGTTCTAGCCCTATGTTGGGCTGTGTGCTGACAGCTCAAAGCCTGGAGCCTGCTTCATATTCTCTGTCTCCCTCTTTCTCTCTGCCCCTTCCCCACTCACACTCTGTCTCTCTCTCTCTCTCAAAAATAAATAAATGTATTTTTAGAATTTTTTTTAAAAACACATTGGTGGGGCGCCTGGGTGGCTCAGTCGGTTAAGCATCCAGCTTCAGCTCAGGTCATGATCCCACAGTTTGTGAGTTCAAGCCCCGCTTCGGGCTCTGTGCTGACAGCTAGCTCAGAGCCTGGAGCCTGTTTCAGATTCTGTGTCTCCCTCTCTCTCTGACCCTCCCCTGCTCATGCTGTCTCTCTCAGAAATAAATAAAACATTTTGAAAAAATTTAAAAACACGTTGTTTGCATACTAAATAGTTTTGCATACTAAAATTTAAGATGGATTTCTAAGATTTTTTTTCCCCAAAATACATGCATCTCAGATAAGTATAACTTAACAGCAGAGTGCTTTCTTTCTCCGTGACTTTCCTTTTTTTCCTAAAGGAATGACCTCATACTAGCCTCCTTTTTCTTTCTCGTTACCAGTTCTACTTGTTTTTTCTCCTTTAAATGCTGCAAACCGGCATTCCGGTTAGACATTGCAAAATCCAAAAGGTGGTTGTTTAAGTTGTCACATGACTCAGAAATTAGCTAACTGCCTAATGTTTTCATACCACCGGATTATATGCCAAACAATTGTGTTTTGTTGATCTCTTAACTGGCAAATCCCACACGCGTCCTGTTGTGTGTGCCATTCAAGAGCTCTGTGTGCCAGGCCTCAAACTTGAACTTCAGAGTCCATCTTAACTCATCCTGACTTGATTGCCCCTTGTACCTCCCACCTGAGAACTTGAGACATGATGGGCAGGCATACTACTTTCCTAGTAACACATGGTGGAAAGACATGCCACACGTTTTATTTTGAGTAAGCTCTTTATTGAAGCATTACAGTATTTTTAAAATATATACATCCTAAGCTGATAAATTTGCACAAAGTTGTAAAAGTCATTCAGTACACCCTCTTTTAGGTCTGGCTTCTTTTGCTTCACATTTTGTTAGTGATGTGCGTCGATATTGTAGCTCATTCATTTTCACCATGTATAGTATTCATTGAACAGATAGAACACAATTTCACTATTGATGGACATTTGGGCTGTTTCCAGCATGAGGCTTTTATGATTAGCACTACTGTTGTAACAGTCTTGTGACACCACCTTTTCTATAAAGCGGACTGTAAACAAAGTTCTTTCTCATCTGCATATTTTTCTTTCTTTCTATAGAACACTATTAGAGAATGGCAAACCGTTTTCTGCATTGCTGCTACTATTAATGTGTTTGGTGCCATTTTCTTCACACTATTCGGCAAAGGTGAAGTGCAAAACTGGGCTCTCGATGATCAACATGGACACAGAAACTGAAGGAACAAGTAAATAATGCTGTCTCGATCGATGTATTTTTGTTGATCATGTAACCTAAAAGTGCCTTTGATATTAATGTGTATGCATTCAATGGATAAGAAAAAATTGTACTTGTATTAAATTTTAAAGGCTCGTAATTATGAAATGCCACAAGTTGCCAGATTAGTAAAATTAGCTATTTTTAATTATTAATAACATGTATCCTGGAACTTAACACTTGAGGGTCACACATCTGGCTGTAAATCAGGCAATATAAGGAAGGGGAGTTCCGTTTATTCTAAGGGCCATACGTAAAGGAATGAGCTGAAGTGAACCCCTCTATACCTTGGATTAATTAAACTAGATAATAATTCTCAGGTCTTGGCAAACACCAAGTTTTGACCACTTTCCTCATAAGAATGAGTGGTCGGCAGCAGTCTTCACACTTAGGTCTCAGATGGTCACATCTCCACGGAGCTCCCGGCCGCTGCGTAATTGGCCTGGCAGCCAGGCTGAGGGAAGCGTGCCCAGGCAGCTGCCGAGCATTCCCTTCAGGGCTTCAGGGACAGTGCCCGGCAGTTATCGGAGGCAGCGTCCAAGACCAGGGTCCGTGCCAACTCTTCAGATGGTGTTCTGCCCCCCGGGGGCTGTTACCGTGCAGGTGAAACCCTGAGTAGCCCCGGGCAGCAAGCCCCACCGCCGCTGTGGTCGGTCGCATCCTCAGGCTTCTCCCTCCCCACCCAACTCACTGGAATACTGTTTGGTGTGTAACCTGGCCAAAGGACAGTGTGATGCCTAGTTAACCACAAGTAATATCACCCTTGGTTAGAACTACCTTCTGACAGATCAGAATAGAAATTTCCAAGTCCTGTGTTCTATGGGCTTCCACCAGAATAAGCTTTAAAAAGTTTTTTTTAATTCTCACATTTCTTTCCATTTGACTACATGTAAGCTTCTGGCTGCAGTTTAAGTTAAAGTGACATTTGTTTGGTCACATCCCTACAACCGGTGGTATAATCATCCTTACTTTCGGCTCCTGAGTCAGGTTTTCCAGTTTCTACCTGAACCATCTTCCAGTGGTTTTTGAGCATGCTTTGAGGGCATTTATGTGATTTAGAACTTGATTTATGTTTTGTTATCTTTGTCCAACACTATCTGTAACATTTTAACTCAACTGTTTGCTGTAATATGATGTGGATACATTTCTGTAAATTTATTTTTAAATTTGTAAATAGTTTTAAGTTGCTATGGTGATATTTCTTTCATAAATCATCAAAATTAAACATTTTTGGATTGATTTTTGGATCTGATAGTTCTATGGTATTTTCTAGTGTCTAGAGTGGCTATTTTACATCTCTGCCGTCTTCCTCAAGCCACCAATCTACCTCTACATGTCTCTGTGCCATCACCAAACCAAGGAGACTTAGGCCCTCTAAGTGATCCAGCATTAGAAATCTCTGTTGCCCTCAACCTGCCCTTCCTAGTTCTGCAAAGGACCCGCTCTTCTCCCCCAAGTGTATGCCTGCACCACAGACTGTATCCTCTCCTACCTCCTCTAAGAACTTGCTTCAGTAATTCCCCTGTAATTTGCTTCTTCAGTCTCTCCCTCTCTTCTTGTTCTTTTCCTCCTGCCTCAAAAATACTCTCCTCTAGCTTTTAAGAACAGAACTACAAGAGGCACCTGGATGGCTCAGTCGGCTGAACATCCAACTTCAACTCAGGTTGTGATCTCACAGTTCATGACTTTGAGCCCCACATCAGGCTCCCTGCTGTCAGTGCAGAGCCTGCTCTGGATCCTCTATACCCCTCTCTCTCTGCCCCTCCCCTGCTCGCATGCTCTCTCTCTCTCTCTCTCTCTCTAACCTCAAAAAATAAACATTTATAAAAAAAATTTTAAAAAAACAAATTACTCTGGAGACAAAAAAAAAAAAAAAAAAAACAGGTACATACAGTATATCCTTACAACGATATTCAAGGAACTGGAAACAGGTTACCTCTGAAGAGAGAAAAATAGGCAACCATGGGTGGGAAGGAGAATTAATTTTCACTTTACCAAATGTGGCAGCGTAACTGTTCAAATAAAAACATCACTTCAAAAAAAAAAACAAGAAACAAAAGCTCAAGCTACTCAAGCCACTGTGTAGTCACCACCAGGTTTTTAACTGCCCACCCCACGTCCCCACTGGCTGTCTTCTCTGCACGTAGGACTTTTGGAAATGTAACCTCTCTCCCTTACCTCCATCCCCAACAAAACCCACCACTTCCTTGTTCTTTTTTTTTTTAAGTTTTTTAATGTTTTTTTTTTTAATTTATTTCTAGGAGAGAGAGAGACAGCGTGAGCAGGGGAGGGTCAGAGAGAGAGGGAGTCATAGACTGAAACAGGCTCCAGGCTCTGAGCTGGCAGTCAGCACAGAGCCCGACGCGGGGCTCGAACCCACGAACCGCGAGATCATGATCTAAGCGAAAGTCGGACGCTTAACCGACTAAGCCACCCAGGCGCCCCACCACTTCCTTATTCTTGTTAGGAGCAATCTTCCTCCTCTGTCCTCATCCGCCCCACTCCCAAACCAGGGTATAATTAACCACCTGTCTTTTCCATTCCAGTTTTTCAAGTCTCAGGAATTTTTTTAAATCCCTCTCCTATCTTCTAAATAAGATCTCTGATTTTGTTTCTACCTGGAATAAAAAAGTTAAGTGGCCTTGAATCTGATCTTTTGCCCAACTTCCCACCACTGCTGAGTCATTGGTCCCAACACATTTCATCTCCCTGATCAGGATGCTCCCCCAAGCTGAAGCCCCCTAGCTTCCCTTTGCCTGCCCAGTAAGCCACCCAGGAGCCTACCCTCCTCACTTGTAGGGCCACTTACTCCATCGTCTTCTCCCACCACACATCCACCGGCTACATCCGGCTACAGCTACTGAACCCTCCCCCCACCTGCTCTCCATTGTCCTTCCCCTCCATACCTTTACCAATTTCATTCCTTGGACCTGGCAACTCATTTTGTCCCCACCTCCATGACCCTTGACTTCCTCCACTCTCCCTGATCTAGATGTGGTCTCTTCCTCTGATCCACTGAAACATTATTTATTTGGGTTTTTTCTATATTTTAAACTCAAGGACTCAGCCTCTGTTGTGAGGAAGAGATCATTCATTCATTCAACAAACAGGAATATCTACTCTTTGCTAGGCAATAAGGGCACTGATATGCATTTGACACAGTCCTTTCTCTCCCTGCAGGTCTTCCTGGAGCTCAAACTCCCTGGTGCCCTTTCTTCTCCATGGCCTTTTCTTTATAATACGGGTGAACACCAATCTGTGGCTAATCTCCCTATTAGAGTCATGACAAGCATCTTGAGAACAGAGTGCATTTGATTCATCTCAGCATGGTCTCCCTTGTAACAATATATGCTTTGTCTTAATATTTTAGTTGCTTAATAAATGTTTAGTAAATCATCCTTTGGTTAAATAGACTATACATTGGGGGTGCCTGGGTGGCTCAGTCGGTTAAGTGTCCGACTTCGTCTCAGGTCATGATCTCACAGTTCATGGGTTCGAGCCCTGTGTTGGGCTCTGTGCTGACAGCTAGCCCAGAGCCTGGAGCCTGTCTTCTGATTCTGTGTCCCCCTCTCTCTCTGACCCTCCCCTGCTCACGCTGTCTCTATTTCTGTCTCTCAAAAATAAATAAAATATTAAATTTTTTAAATGGACTATACATTGATATTTCATCTCCTATGACATTCTTTTCAATGTTTTTTCTCAAAAAATAACAGTTGAATAAATGTGCCAACACCAATACCTTTTAATGAAAAAATGATATGCCAAACTCAAAATAAGGTATAAGTGGCAGTCATTGGTAAGTGGTTTTTAAAGTACGTATCTGAGAACAGCTTGGTTCTAGATCAGCAAAATATTACTGCCAGTTATGCAGCAAATATTTATTGAGCATTCATTATGAGCTAGGCTTTGTTCTTTGCACCCAGGATACAACAGTGAGGAAAAGCAAATCCCTTCTCTCATTGAGCTCCCATTGTGATCTATCAAACATTTTCCTTCATAGATTCCAGCCTTTGAAACCTTCCATGTAAAAACATCATTATCCACCCAACAATCAAATCCAGTGGAAATGAGTGTGCCGGCTGACCTTGAGAATGAGAGTTATGAAAGAAATGGAGACAAACACTGAAGTCAGCAGTCTGTATTAACCATTGCAATGCCCTCGCTTCAGCCTGTTTCATTTTCAAGAAATCGGAAATAGACATGTTTGAATTTAGTCCCTGTTGCAAAGTGAATAATCTCCTCTCTAAGGGCAGTTTACCACTGTTCTAAATAAAACTCCCTCAACAGGAAAATATTGGTAAGAGTATTTAAATTTGAAGGCAGGAAGAGCACCATAGGAAGTAGCCTAGTTCCTCTCTGGAAAAGCACTGGTTACTGTCTCAGAGGCATAGACCTGAGGGTCAATGTCTAATTTGAGTTAAAGAATAAATTCTCTGTCTCCTAGAAATGTAAATTAAGATGGGTCACAAAGCCTTTTCAGACGCCTCTGCCTTTTAGAGTAACCATACACAGAAAAGACAAATATAAAAAGTATGTGCTCTAAGGGAGTAATAGAGAAAACACTTCCTAGGGGCGCCTGGGTGGCTCAGTTGGTTGGGCAGCTGACTTCAGCTTAGGTCACGATCTCATGGTCTGTGGGTTTGAGCCCAGTGTCGGGCTCTGTGCTGACAGCTTGGAGCCTGGAGCCTGCTTCAGATTCTGTGTCTCCTTCTCTCTCTGCCCCTTCCCCACTTTCATTCTGTCTCAGAACTAAACATTAAAAAAAAAATTTTTTTTAATAAAGAAAACACTTTCTAGAAGCTTCTGCCATGAAATGCTGTGAGAACACCTATTACTGAAAGCAAAAGAAAATAACTTTTCTGCCACCCTTTTTCATGTGCTTTGATGAGGAAAAACACTAGTAACTTTCCAAGCGCCTGTTTACTTTCACTTTATCTTGATGTTGCAGGAGGAGGAAACTTAGAAGTTCCACGTCACTGCCAGTCCTGTGCTGGTAAAGTGAGAAGCCATTAATGTACAACTGAGCTGAGAAGCATTTAAATGCCCTGTTTCCCCTCACTCGTGCCTTCATGCTGACAGGCTGCACTTCGGGCAGGGGGGAGTCTTACCATCCTGAATATCACATTAAATCTTTTCCTGAAGTGCTCTTTTTGGCAGGACCTCCTGAAATATGCTAGCATTTCAAACAAGTCATGGCCTGTCAGCATCAAGTGTGCATCCTGACCCCTGTCTTCCTGTAGAGCACCACAAACAGCCCCGGTTTGAAGCGTTTCAATGACTTCACGCTCACTGCCCAGTCTGAAACTGGAGCTTGCCACCGAAGTTTGGTTGAGACTGAAGGTGATCTGGTTAGGATACATAGTCTGGTCTTTTCATTGCTCAAGAACTATTCTGTGTGAATTATCAGGAGGCTGTTACAGGAACTTCAAATGTGCATATTGGATAAATGACCTACACGCTATTTGTCATAAGGCACTTTTTTTTTTTTTAACACCAAGAAGATACTTGAGATGTCTGCAGTGCTTTGAGCTGTTCTTTCCTCCACGGCAGGAAGTTGATCCAGGGGCATTCACAGGATTCTCTTGGTGATCATCACCAGCTACAGAGAACCACAGAGACCAAGGCATTTGTATAGCACTGCCACATACACCACCTCAATACTCACCATCACCTTGCAAATGTAGGGACAAGACCGATTTAAAGCTGGGATCAGACTTGTTAATGGAGAGGTCTATGGCCCTTGCAGGGACTCAGCCTCCCAATGCCAACTTCAACCAAATAAGCCCACTGGCTTTAACCATTACATTAGGCCAAAGACAAATTCCTTAATATCTGTCCCTAGTGCAGAATCAAATTACTGATTTTTGTCTGAAGAACAAAATTATGCTTATTAATTTAAAAGATTCCTATAAAGAAGCCTTGTGCACAAGAGCACAAAATATACTTACCTTCTCCTTAGCTGTAAAATTAGCCCTGCCTCAAAGCAACTGCAGCTGGGAATGTTATATCATTATCTTTGCGCCATGTGTGACTTTAGGGGATATTTAATTGTTCCATGTTTGTTTTATAGGACTACTGATTTTTTTTAATGTTTTCTATAAACTTAAGTATGCCAGGACACAATTCAGTTGCTTCTGTGAAAACACTGAACTCATTATTTCTACTCACATACTAGTTTGAAATTTTCAAGGATTAGGACACTGGTGTGGTGTGACAGACCAACCTTCCCTCTCTGTTCTGTTACTGAAAAATAAACTCCTTTCAGGAGAGCTGTTCATTTTCTAGTCTTGTTTCCATAAACCATATTATTTCAAATAATGGGATGGGGGGTGCCTGGATGGCTCAGTGGATTAAGTGTCTGACTCTTGATTTAGGCTCAGGTCATGATCTCACAGTTCATGAGATCAAGCCCCACCCTCTTAAGATTCTCTCCCTCTCCTTCCTTGTCTTTCTCTCTCTCAAAATAAGTAAATAAACTTAAAAAAAATTATGGGATGGGAAGCAAGAATTTGGGGGGACCTCAGTTCCCATTGGGAAATGAAAGTTCAGAATGTAGGAGAGAAAAATAAGTCCAAAACCTCATCTTGTCTTTTCTACCTCCTCACCCATGTTTTCCTCATTTCTGTGTCTGTGACAGGCTCCCCTTCCAGGGAGGGCTCTCACCATCACCCATTTTCAGCCTTTACTGACAGCAGGAATGGTAGCTATAGAGCCACTGCCCACGTCCCTGGCTTCTGTTCTTTCTGGGAGGGTCTCTCAGACACCAGGCACTCCTTTTGCCCTTGCCTTTGACCCACAGAGTAAGATGGAACACAATGAGGCTGATAAGGAGCAATGGTGGTTTTTTCTCACCGGGTTAGACTGGCCAGAGGAGAAAGCAGGCACAAGGTGTACATTATTAAATCTTCCGAGTCCGCATTCTTCCATTGTAAGTCTGAGGAGATGGGAAAGAATAAGAGGGTGGAATGGATTGAACCAGAACTATCTGAGACTGTCAACTGAATAAAAACTAAGTTATTTGAGGAAACAGTAAAGATGTGTTCAAAATTGGGTATAGAAGTATCTAATATTATAATATAATAAATAACAATATTTATAAATATCCTAGAGTGGAGAATTGATGCCTGGTACTGAGTTGACTGAATTCTCCCCACAGCCCTGTTGTGTAGATATTAGATCCACCTTTACAGATGAGGAACTGCAGCCTCTCTAATCCTATGCTATGCTGTCTCCATTAGAAAGCATGTCTGAACACTACTGACAGGGATAAAAAACATTACAAGATTTTTGTGAAGTAATTTGTCAGTAAGTCAAAATTAAATCAATATATTCATTGAACTAGCAATCATACTTAGGGTAATCTAGCCTAAAAAATACTTGAACAAGCACTAAGCGTTTTTTTTGGAATATTGTCAATTTTCCATCAATAAAGAAATGTTAAATAAGTTAGGATATATTCATAGAAGAGAATGTTATGTAGCCATTAAAAAGTGAGATAGATTGGGGTGCCTGGGTGGCTCAGAACGTTAAGCGTCAGACTTCAATTCAGGTCATGATCTCAAGGTTCGTAAGTTCAAGCTCCATGTCAGGCTCTGTGCTGACAGCTCAGACCCTGGCACCTCCTTCAGATTCTGTTTCTCCTCTCTCTCTGTCCCTCCTCCACTTGTACTCGTGCATACTGTCTCTCTCTTTCTCTCTCTCTCTCAAAAATAAACACTAAAAATAAAATTAAATAAATAAAAAGTCAGAAAGATCTGGATAGAAATATAGGAGAAAGTTGTAGGAAGAGAGTACCTAACAATATACATTGTTTTATCATATTTTTGTTGCCAAATTATGTAAGTGTTGATAAATATATAGAAAAATATCTGTTAATAGTAACAATGTAAAGTTAGAAGCTAAATAGAAAAAAATTGGAAAATACCTTTAGAGCCTAGAAATGGGGGGGGGGGGGTGGAATTATATGGATTTCACTATGTTAAATTAAGTACTTGTGTTCAGCAGAAGATACCAAAGTAAATGGCTGACGGACTAGAGGAGAGATTGCAACACCTTGTCAGTATAAGAGATTAAAATCTAGAATATTCAAATAGTTCCTGCAGGTCAACAAGAAAAAGTCAGAAAACCCAAGAGAAAAATGAGCCAACAATGAATAGACCACTCAATTAACAGAGGACCAGATATAAAACAAGTACATGGACAAATGATCAAACTCCCTGGTATTTATAAAAACAAGAAGAAACATAAACTAAAACTGGGATGAGATATTAATTTAGACCCACCAGATCAGCAAAAATTAGAAAGTTTGATGGTACCAAGTATTAGCAAAGGATGTGGAGAGATGAAAAGTCTTGTCCATAAGGAAAGCAGAGAGAAAGTAAACTGGCATGTCTGTTCCAGAAAGCGAAATGTTTGTCCTTAAGTAAGAAAATGTCCTTTGACCTCATATAATGCCCACACCTGGTTATATGTCCAAGCGTGATTCTTCCTCAAGTATGTAAGGCAGCACATGCACCACCCTGTTTATTGTGACAGACTTGTAGGCAACCGAGGTGTCCCTGTTTAGTGAAACATGAGTTAAATGTGTCACATATGTCCTATGGAATAGTATCACTCAGAAACATGCAGAGACCTCAAGAAGTGTTGGGTAAATTGAAGACTTATAGCAAAATACCACTTCCGAAAATTAAAAACCTACACAAAAAAATAGGATATTTCCAAAGATACATAATTAAGAACATAATTAAGATACATAATTAAGAACATATAATAAACACATTAGAGTGAGTGGCAATGCAGGGAAGGAGCGTGAGAGTAGAGACGGGGGTAAGTGTTTTATTTAACAAGACAGTGGGCTTCTCCTGAACATATATATCTATGAATACAAGAGTATGAGATAGAAATAATTTTTAAGCGGTACTCTGAAAATGTTGAAGTTGGACAGGGAAAGAAATATTTTACTTTCTAATTGTCACTCTTCTGCATTATTTAATATCTTTTTACAGTGAATGTACATCACTTTGATAATTAAAACTGAAAATATCAGGGGCGCCTGGGTGGCTCAGTCAGTTAAGCGCCCGGCTTTGGCTCAGGTCATGATAACATGGTTCGTGGGTTTGAGCCTCGCATCGGGCTCTGTGCTGATAGCTCAGAGCCTGGAGCCTGCTTCAGATTCTGTGTCTCCCTCTCTGTCTGACCCTCCCCACGCTGCCTCTCTCTCTCAGAAATAAAATATTAAAAAAAAAAATTTTTTTTAAAGAAAATGTCAAAAAATAAATGAAACTGTCAGGGACACCTGACAAGTTCACAACTATATGGTCAACTAATCTTTGACAAAGCAGGAAAGACTATCCAATGGAAAAAAGACAGTCTCTTCAACAAATGGTGTTGGGAAAACTAATGGCGACATGTAGAGGAGGAAATTGGGCCACTTCCTTACACCATACACAAAAATAAATTCAAAATGGGTGAAAGACCTAAACGTGAAACTGGAAACCATCAAAATCCTAGAGGAGAACACAGGAACGCAGGCAGCAACCTCTTTGACCTTGGCTCGAGCAACTTTTTACTACAAACATCGCTGAAGGCAAGGGAAAGAAAAGCAAACTATTGGGACTTCATTAAGATAAAAAGCTTCTGCACAGTGAAATAAACAATCAGCAAAAGTAAAAGGCAGCTTACAGAATGGGAGAAGATATTTGTAAACCACATATCTGATAAAGGGTTAGTATCCAAAATCTATAAAGGACTTCTCAAACTCAACACCCAAGAAACAAATAAACCAGTTAAGAAATGGACAGAAGACATGAATAGACACTTTTCCAGAGAAGATATCCAGACAGCTAACAGATAATGAAAAGATGCTCAACATCACTCATCATCAGGGAAATACAAATCAAAATCATAATGAAATACCACCTCACACCTGTAAGAATGGCTAAAATTAACAACACAAGAAACCACAGGTTTTGGAGAAGATTCAGAGAAAGAGGAACACTCCTGCACTGTTGGTAGGAATGCAAACTGGTGCAGCCACTCTGGAGAACAGTATGGCAGTTCCTCAAGAACCTAAAAATAGAACTACCTTATGATCCAGCAGTTGCACTATTAGCTCTTTACCCAAAGGATACAAAAATGCAAATTCGAATGGGTACATGCACCCCATTGTTTATAGCAGCATTATCAGCAATAGCCAAACTATGGAGAGAATCCAAGTGTCCGTCGACTGGTGAATGGATAAAGATGTGGGGGTGCCTGGGTGGCTCAATCAGTTATACATCTGGCTTTTGGTTTCTGCTCGGGTCATGATCTCACGGTTTCTGAGTTTGAGCCCCACTTCAGGCTCTGTATTGACAGTGCGGAGCCTGCTTGGGATTCTCTCTCTCTATCTCTCTCTCTCTCTGCCCCTCTCTGGCTCATGCTTTCTCTCAAAATAAATGAAAATTTTTTAAAAGATGTGGGGTATATAAATATATATATGTACATATATATATATATATATATATATACACAACAGAGTATTACTCAGACATAAGAAAGAATGAAACCTTGCCATTTGCAATGATGTAGAGGGAGCTACAGTATATTATGCTAAGCAAAATAAGTCAATCAGAGAAAGACAAATACCATATGTTTTCACTCATATATGAAATGTAAGAAACAAAACAGGTGAACATATGGAAGGGGGGATGAAAAGAGAGGGAAGCAAACGTCAAGAGACTGTTAATGATAGAGAAACTATGGGTTGACGGAGGGAGGTGGGGGAGAGATGAGTCAGATGGGTGATGGGTACTAAGGAGGGCACTTGTGATGAGCACTGGGTGTTGTATGTTAGTGATGAATCACTGAATTCTACTCCTCAAACCAGTATTACACTGTATGTTAACTAAAATTTAAATTTAAATAAAAATAAAAATGCAAAAAAGTCACAGAAGGCCTGTTAACTGGGAATATTAGAGAAATATTCATAATATATTACCAAGTACAGTGTAATTATATTTTTTGTTAATTTTACATGACAGCTTTATTGAGATATAATTCACACAAAATCCACCTTTTTTAAAGTGTACAATTCAGGGCGCCTGGGTGGCTCACTTGGTTAAGTTGTCTGACTTCGGCTTAGGTCACGGTCTCACAGTTTGTGAGTTCAAGCCCCATGTCGGGCTCTGTGCTGGCAGGTAACTCAGAGCCTGGAGACTGCTTCAGATTCTGTGTCTCCCCCTCTCTCTGCCCCTCCCCTGCTCATGCTCATCTCTCTCTGTTTCTCAATAATAAATAAATATTAAAAATTTTTAAATAAATAAAATGTACAATTCAGTAGTCTTTAGTGTATTCACAGAGCTGTGCAACTGTCCCATATCTAATTCCAGAACATTTCATCACCTCACAAAGAAACTCAGTATACATTAGCTGTCACTCCCCATCTCCCCTACCTTCCAGCCCCTGCCAATCACTAATCTACTTTCTGTGGCTATAAATATGCCTATTCTGGACGTTTCATGCAATGGAATCACATAATATTCGGTCTGTGTGTCTGGCTTCTTTCTTAGCAAATAATGTTTTCAAAGTTCATCCATTTTGTAGTGTGTATCAACATTTTATTTTCTTTTTTAAAAAAACTTTGTTTAATGTTTATGTGTTTATTTTGAGAGATAGAGAATAAGTGGCAGAGGGGCAGAGAGAGAGAGGCAGACAGAGAATCTCATGCAGACTCCACACCATCAGCACAGAGCCTGAAGCAGGACTTGAACTCATGAACTGTGACATCATCACGTGAGTCAAGATCAAGAGTCAGATGCTTAACTGACTGAGCCACTCAGACACCCCTAAAAACCTCTTTGTAAAGTGTTTATTTTAAGAGAGACACACACACACAGAGAACAAGCAGGAGAAGGGCAGACAGAGAGAGAGAGAGAGAGAGAGAGAGAGAGAGAATCCCAAGCAGGTTCCGCACTGTCAGTTTGGGGCATGGGGCTTGATCCCACAAACCATGAGATCATGACCTGAGACGAAATTGAAAGTCATACTATGCTCAACACACTGAGCCGCTCAGGCACACCGACACTTTATTCTTTTTACTCCCAAATAATATTCCAGTAGATGGATATACCATTTCTCGTTTATCCATTCATCAATTGATGAACATATTTTGGATTGTTTCCCTTTTTTGGTAGTATGAATATTCACAAACAGGTGTTTTTGTGTAGGCATATATTTTCAATTATCTTGAATATAGTGATTCCACTTTTGTTTAAATAAAATATTAGCAATTTTTTTAATGTTTTATTTATTTCTAGGAGAGAGAGAGAAGACAGCGTGAGCAGGGGAAGATCAGAGAGAGAGGGAGTCACTAACTGAAACAGGCTCCAGGCTCTGAGCTGGCAGTCAGCACAGAGCCCGACGCGAAACGAAAGTCGGACACTTAACCGACTAAGCCACCCAGGCGCCCCTGCACAGCAATTTTTAAAAACTGAACACGTACACCACAATGTTAGTAATTTTTTTCTAGATAATGGGATAATAGGTCATTTACGTTCCTTTTCTCCTTTGGGCTTTTTTATTTAAATTTTCAGAAATAGAAGTAGATTTTTATAATCAGGAAAAAACACCTTTAAAAAAAAAAAACAAAAAACAAAGAACTACTCGGGATCCGCGGGGAATTGACTGTTGCCCTGGCTTTTCAACACCAAACCCAGGGTCTCTGGCCCTGACTGGGGTGCCCTGCCCCCAGCTTCATCACCCTTCAAACTTCACACCTCAGCCTGGGCATAAAGTGACTTCTGTGGCCTACAAAGTGGCCCTTGTTGATATTCACGGCAGGCCACAGGCCATGCCAAATGACCCACATTTACTTGCCAAAAACCCAGACGCCGCGGTGGATGCCATTTAGTTCTGCTATTTTCTCCACTCCCTTACTCCAGGATAATGTCTATCACTTTCATCGTAAGGATTTTATATCTCTAAGAAATACTTTTTGAAGAGCGGATTACTAACGTTCCATTCATACTGCTTCTTCCAAAGCTTGGAATGCGCTGCACTCTGCCCACTTCACAGCGCGCGTATCGTTTTACCCTGGACGCCAACGAAATCCTCCAGATTTGAGCCACTTGGTGGCGAAACAAGAACCGTGGGCACTTCCCAGCAGGGTGGAGCGGAGCAGATTATTTATAGCTCTTAGGAAACTTGAGTTTGACTCAAAGTTTAGCTGACTCGTGAATCAGAATTATCAGGGACTAGATTTCTTTTGTCTGAGGCAAGAAGATGACAATTAGAGCAACCATCTCTGCGCGCTCGCGTAGAGAAAACACAAAGAGAAGAATTTACAATGACTCAGCCCCGGCCGCGCGGCCGGCGCGGGCCTCTTGAACAATGGAAAGTCACAGCGGGGCCTCTCAATTGGCCCCCAGGCGGCGTCTACACCCGCGGGGCCGCTCGCGACAGCAGGGACGCCGAAAAAACATGACTTATTACTTAACCCTCTTTTCTTGCTTTTTAACCTAAAATGCAGAACTAGCTCTTAAGATTACAGTATAATGATGATGATTTTGTAAAATTCGCAGGAGCTTTTGGACCTGAAAGCACAAGCTCTCAGGCTTCATTTCCAGGGAGAAGGTCACTGTAGTCGCAAACGTACGCCAGGAGACCCCCTTAACCCCCCCCCCCCCCCCCCCCCCCCCCCCCCCCCCGTCTCCCCATGCAGGTGGGCAGGAGCCTGCACACGTTTCCTTAACTCGTCTGAAAACTATCCTGAAAAAAGGCAGTAGGGTCCCAAATAGCAAACCTTTGCCTCCAGGCCAGGGGAGAAGGGTTTGCTAAAGCTGGGGGCGGGGGGGCGGCCAGCGTGGATCCTGCAAGATGAGAATTTGCGCTTTCAACGGGGAACAAGGTCTCAAAGATGAAGTTGGCCCGAGGCCTGGTGGTTTGGAGATCATTTCTGGAAAATGCAATCAGTTGTCTACCACAGGAAGTGTTGAGTTCGGAATTTCTTGTCCAGGACTCAGTTAACTCTCCAGGAATATAGCAGCTGCAGCCAAGGTTAGGAAATCAATAGAATGTTTTTAATGCCCTGGTTTGTGTTGTCAACGTGTTTGCCGGTGGGTAGGCTGTGAAGCGCTCGGCCCCAGGCAGGCCAGTTTGAACATTTCTGCCAAGTCCCCCCAGTATCCCAGGGCAGGCCAGGGCCAAGCCACCCAGGCGTTTCCAGAGCGCCCCAGTGCAGCCCACGCGGTTCCTCTGGGTTGAGCCCGCTCCGAATGTGGACTGGAGCGGCACCAGAGACCTGGAGGATGTACTCTGATGGAGGAGGGAGTCCTCACCTTGGGGTCCAACCCACGCTTGCCATCCCCTCCTCACCGATGTCCCAACCACCCTGTACCTGCCCAGGAGAGATTCCGGCCAGCCTAGAAGCCAGGATGCTATCCAAACCCAAAAGTTACCTCTCTAAACCTCCGTCCCCATCTCTGAGAACACACTAACCCCATACATAATGGGGTTACGTAATACCTTCAGTGTTACATACCTCAACCCCAGATACACTAATACATGCAAATCCTCTTTTCCTATAGCTGAGGGTGACTATTCCTTTTATGCAGTTTACCATCCAAAGCGAGACTTTTTTTTTTTCTTAATGTTTTATTTATTTCTAAGAGAGAGAGAGAGAGACAGCGTGAGCAGGGGAGGGTCAGAGAGAGAGGGAGTCACAGACTCTGAAACAGGCTCCAGGCTCTGAGCCGGCAGTCAGCACAGAGCCCGACGCGGGGCTCGAACCCACGAACCGCGAGATCATGACCTAAGCGAAAGTCAGACGCTTAACCGACTAAGCCACCCAGCCGCCCCCAAAGCAAGACTTTTGAGAGGGAAAGAATAATTGCACCCAGACAACAGAAGAAAAACTTCTCTGGGGCAAACCAGCATCCTGGTTTACATACAGGGTCACCTTGGGGGATTTGAGCAATTTTCCTAAATTTATCTAAAGTCAGAAAACATTCAAAATAAAATAAAATAAAATAAAGTCAGAAAACATTCTTCACCTCTTACACTCTCCTAGTGAAAGGAAAGGAGGAAGAGCATGAAGCAGGTGGAGGTGCAATTTTAAAAGAAAATGAAGCCCTGGGCACCTGGGTGGCTCAGTCGGGTAAGCCTGACTTTGGCTCAGGTCATGATCTCTTAGTTTGTGGGTTCCAGCCCTGCATCAGGCTCTGTGCTGACAGCTCAGAGCCGGGAGCCTTCTTTGGATTCTGTATCTCCCTGTTTCTCTAACCCCTCCCCCACTCATACTCTCTGTCTCTCTCAAAAGTTAATAAAACATTTAAAAATTTAATAATAAAAGAAAATAAAGCCTGATTCAGCACCACATTTTGAAAAATATCCTATTTTGTAAAGAACACTCAGACCTCGTTAGTGTATTTCACACTGCTTTTGTTAAATACTTGAAAACTTATTTGTGCACGCTGCAACAATTTCTGTGGACATCAGCAAAGCTGGGTTCCCAAACGTTGCAAGGGATGTGGAACTAGCCTCACTGTGCCAGACTGACCTGACAGTGGTATTTCTTCCCCACCCCCACCCCCCACCCCCGGATTCTCTCTGTGCATTATCTTTACGTACATACATGTATAGTTTATATCTTTATATACATACATAGTATAGTAATTACTTATACACAGATTTTGAAAACAGATTTGTTTTCTAGCAGTGGCATCCTAGCTGCCTAGCTATGTGCAGCCGGCAATAGCCAACCAATTTTTTTAACAAACTTCAAAAGTACATACTATGTGCACGCACCCTAAGTTCTAAGCACGTTACATATACTAGCACATTTAATCTTCTCAACAACCTTATGAGGTAAGTATATTGTTATCTTTCCCATCTTACAGATAGGGAACCTGAGGCAGAAAGGCGAAGTAAACTGCCCAAAATATCACCTCTAATAAATTGCACAGATGAGATGGGGACCCAGGATTAAAATCCCAGCCGGGGTCAATGCACTCAAGCACTAAAGTGTACTGATCTGACCTATGAACACTTCATAAGAGCAATAGGAGAGATGTTGCCTAGATTAATTAGGCTCATTTGCTAAATTACTTAAAGATGTGTTTTACTGCTGCCCATACCTCTTTTTTTTTTTTAATGTTTATTTATTTATTGAGAGAGAAAGAGAGCACAAGCAGGGGAGGGGGAAGAGAGAGAATCCCAAGCAGGCTCAGTACTGTCAGCACAGAGCCCAGCTAGAGGTTCAACCCCATGAATCATGAGATCATGACCTGAGCTGAAATCAAGAGTCAGATGCTTAAGTGACTGAGCCACCTGGGTGCCCCGCCCCCATACCTCTTTAATAAATGCTCCCATCAGGCATCCCAGAATAAAGCTTCCACTAGGATTCTCTCCAGTGGTGTATGACTTTCACAGTGTGACTCAGTCTTCTTTTTACCTAATCTTCAGCTTCAGCTAAACTAAAAAACACTAGTTTGTACTTTCCCGCCTTGGCATTTTCTCTGTGCTTTTCCCTGTACCTGGAATGCCTCCCAAGCCACCTCTCACCACTTGACTTCTCTTATTAACACCCCACCTACCTTCAAGGCTCAGATCAAACTGGCATTTCATTGTCCCACAAGACAGAAATTCTCTCCCCAAAGCCTGAAATCCGAAAGCCTTTATTATCTGCACCACTCACATGCCTACATATCTTATCTCCCCTACTCAGTCAGCAACTTCTTTCCCCCACAACACTTAGCACAGCACATTTTCACATAAATAGTTCTCAGTGAATGTATAGCCCCACATTGTTTGCCCTTCATCCATCCTCTGTTAAATATCTGCAAAGAAAAATGATGTATTGATTATTTCAAAAAGAAAAGACTTCCTCCTTATAAAAGAACTATGATTTTATTCAGATATTTGTCCCTCTCTAGTTCTAGAAGTAGACCCTGATTTGTCTGAGCCAGTGCTACCCAACAGAAATATAAGGCAAGTGGTATGTATAATTGAAAATTTTCTAGTAGCTACATTTAAAAAGTAAAAATAAGCAGGTGGATACAGAATTGCTGAATCACTGTGTTGTATACCTGAAACTAATCTAACGCTGTGTGTTAGCTAGACTGGAATTAAATTTTTTGAAGATTTAGTCAATGCAATCTCCCATCTAAATCAATCAGTCAATCAATCATAAGCAGGTAGGGTCAATTTTAATAAAGTTTTAACCAAATATGCCCAAAATGTTATCATTTCAATATGTAATCAATAACAAAACATCAAAGAGATATTTTACTTATGAGAGACAGAGACAAAAGTTTTTAGAATATGATGACTGTTTTACACTTAGAGCATATCTTAATTAAGACTAGACACATTTCAAGTACCCAGTCCACATGTTTCCAGTAGCTTCCATACTGGACAAAGCAGGTCTGAGCCCATCAACATGGCATTCCCATGCAACAATATTGGTTCAGGCGTGGTAGTCTGGAGACCTCAGCTGGGCCCATCAGACTGAGGCAGAGGATTTACAGTCCCTGTTTGGGAAAGTTGTCTGCCTGCTGGTAGGGACCAGGGAAGCCCATAGTTTTGATTAGCTTGGCAGCCTCGGTGGGAACCATGTTGGAACCATGAGGTGGAAATGGCAGGGGGGGTGTTAGGATGACACAATATTGAGAATGATAGGAGTAGGCAGACCAAAAAGACCCTATGTTCTTAAGGACATCAGTGAGCCACTGATCACACAGGGCCCTGAGCTCACCCTACCTCTGGTTATGAAAAATAAAGAGGTGCCTGGGTGTCTCAGTTGATTAAGTATTGACTCTTGATTTCGGCTCAGCTCATAATGTCATGGCTCATGGGTTCAAGCCCCACATCAGGCACTATGTTGACAGTGCAGGGCCTGTTTAGGATTCTCTCTCTCCCTCTCTCTCTGTGCCTCTCTCCCCTGCTCATGCACAAACTCTCTCTCTCTCTCTCTCAAAAATAAATAAATAAACACTTATTTTTATAAATGAGCACCTGGGTGGCTCAGCCATTAAGCATCTGACTTCAGCTCAGGTCATGACCTCATGGTTCATGAGTTCACCACTTCAGGCGAGCTCGAGCCCCACTTTGGGTAAGCCCCACTCCTCTCTCTCCCTCACTCTCTCTGCCCCTTCACTCACTTGCACTCTCTCAGAAAAAAAAAATGTTTTCTTTAATTTAAAAAAAGAAAAAAAGAAAAGGAAAAGTAATAAATGTCCTTTTTGTTTAAGGCAGACTGAGTCCTTTCTCCGTGACCTCCAAGAATATCGCAACATCAGAGCCAACCCTTGAATCCAGGTCTGCAGGCATCCCTGGGCCCAGGCTTCACTACCAAGATGCTCCTCAAAAGAGATTTTCAGCTAATTCTCTTGGCTCTCTTAGATCCTGCAGGCATGGGAGTGGCAACTGCCAAAGGATTAGAGGTAAAGATCCGAAAAGTGCTTGTGAAAGCTTCCCCACCCCCCACAGCACCCCCAGGGAGATCAGTTCAGCCACAGCCATTCTTGAGACACAGAGGTCCCTTATCAGGGCAGCTGCTGCTGTATTGCACGTTCAAGCAAGCCGGCACAGGCTCTGCCTGCCAGCACAGGCGGTTGTCACAGCACTTCGTCACCTCTCCTGAAACCCATAGACTCTGGGTCTGGCCCAACGCTGGACAAGCAAGAGCCTTTTGCCAGGAGGCAACTCAGGAAGCCACCCTCTTCGCTGTGATATGGCAGCTTTTCCTGGCAGGCTGCTGAAGACAGGATCAGGTGTCCTAGGTCAACTGGTGCAAGAATTTGGAGGAAAGGTCAGAAAGATTGACAGGAGCACTAACAACCACAGGGCCATAAACTGAAGAGGGGAGCAAGGAAAGTGGACTGGAAAATGGCACCCGGGAGGTTACAATGCTTGTAAACTCAGATCATCTTTGAGTGTTGCTTATAAGCGGTGGCAGCGTGTGAATGAACCTGCTCTGAGGCAAAGCGTACAGCTCGCTCACAGCGCGCAGGTCCAAGCCCCAAAACTAGAAGGGAAGGCAGAGCCACACTTAGCCGAACCTCCCTCCCATCTGCCTTGGACAATACGCGTCGTGCGCCAGTGGCTGAAAAACTGGTAACATGGGACAGTGAGGAGAATGTAGCGTCAGGACCAGCGGTCTGCTCTGCAACTCGGTGCTGCGTGACAGTGTGCAAGCCACAGAGGCTCTGCGAGGCTCAGTTTTCATGTCTCTGAAATGAACATTCGGTGTTAATCTCACAGCTTTGTAAGGCTCACATTCTAAACTGCATGTGAAACCCTCATAGGCTAGTGTAAATGTTCACTCTTATGATTTCCTTTCCAAAAACAAAAAGAAATCTCTGATGATTTTTCATACCTGGAAGGTATCACTCACCTATGAATACTGCTTCTGAAGAATATATGACAAATATAAGCATTTCTAATAAATTGTATGTTCTTACAGCACTTATGCTTGTCAATGACTTTTTCTCTGTGCCTCTGGTTCCTGATTTACAAAATGAGGCCTCAAATACTTGTCCTTTACCTGCTGGGGACTGGAGTGACAGCCAAATGAGGTTACAGATCCAAAAGGCTTACTAAGATTTAAAGCTTATACATCAGGAGCACTACCCCCCAAAACATCCACAACTTCTAATTGCAAAAGAGTTTGCCAAGGTATAGGGTCCCACTCCTGTTTTATGAAACATTTCAAATATGGCAAAGTACAGAAAATAATATGGTGCCCATATTACCATCTGTTAAATCTGGATGGTAGTCATAAGGGTGCCATTATTATCTGTACTTTTCAATGTTTGAAACATCTCATAAACAACAATTTTTTTAATTTTTTTAATGTTCTATTTATTTCTGAGAGAGAGAGGGGAAAAAAAAAGAGAGAGAGTGTGTGTGTGCAGGGGAGGGTCAGAGAGAGAGGGAGACACAGAATCCGAAGCAGGCTCCAGGCTATGAGCTAGCTGTCAGCACGGAGCCCGATGCAGGGCTCGAACCCACAAACTGTGAGATTATGACCTGAGCCAAAGTCAGATGCCCAACTGACTGAGCCACCCAGGCGCCCCGATAACAATTTTTTAATGATAATTTTTTAAAGACCCGAGTCAAGGATTAGTATCTCTTGGATACATTCTTTGCCTCTGAACCCTTCACTCACTCCATCCCCAACATTGAGTTAGATGCTGTTTCTCTGTATCTTTGTGACACTCTGGAGTGACTTCTGCCAAATAATTCATTGTACTTCATTATCATGTCTTGTTACCCTAGGTTTCAGCTCTTTGAAAGCAGGACCCAGGCCTTTATCTCGGTCTCCTCATCAAGTCTCATGCCTAGCTTATTGTGGGACTTAATAAATGTTCATGAATGTTAACTATTAAGTAAATTAATATGAAAGAAAGATTGGGTTCTCTCTAAGCCTTGTCAACAACACCCAGAACCTCCTCTCCTCTCCTAGACTGGTTCTTTTCACTCTTTCTCTTTTGTACTGGACATAACTTCCTCTGAATGTTGTAATTCTAAGTGTCTAAGAAAAACCTAATAGCAGCAGATCAAAGAAGCACTGTACTTTGGTACATATTGCTATACAGTGAATGGTTGTGTCCCCCCACAAAATGTCTTGGAACCTCATCTCCAATGTGATGACATTTAGAGTTGGGGCCTTGGGGAAGCTATTAGGCGTGAAAGAAGAGACCATGACTGATCTCAGCGCCCTTATAAAAGAGACCCCAGAGAGCTCCTGTGCCCCTTCTACTATGCGAGAACAGGGTGACACTACAGGAACCAGGAAGAAGGCTCTCATCAGACACCAAATCTGCCAGCACCCTGATCTTGGAATCTCCAGCCTCCAGAACTGTGAGAAATAAATGTTTACAAGCCATCCAGTCTATGGTATTCTATTACAGCGGCTCAAGTAGACTAAAACACATATACTAAAAATGCAAAAGAAAAGGCACTCAGAACATCACTCATCCTCTTGATATTCAAGACTGTAAATACAGATTTGAAAAATATGGGACCTTTATAATATTGATAATCCAACAAAGCAGTCCCACGGCATGGTTCCTGCTGAGAGGACAAAAGGTTTGCAGACTTCGAGAAGATTTATATTGTTTGGTCCATGAGAACAAACTCCTTTTGTTAGAATCCTTGTCCTTTTTCTTATTGTAGTTAGGCTATTCAAACAGCATGACTGAAATAGGATAGTAGAGTCTGTCTACAACCATCCAATAGAAAACTGAACTTTTTTGATCACTGAAACTGCCCTTCCTAACACACATTTAGCTGAATACTTATTCTCAGTTTCATTATAAACAAAGGCAATTGTCTTTAAGGTTAAAATTAATGTTAAAACCCCGCAACCAGTTCTCTCACACTTCCTGAAATTTCCCTACTTCATATTTAAGCAATCAACTCCAAATTACATAGGACAAAGGCTGGTATATCCAGTTATGGGTGCAAATGTTTTGTTTGATGTCCTTGCTCACCTTTCCGGTCCCATCTGCTGCCCCTCCCTTGCCACACCCTGCCAGGCAGCCATGCTGAGCAAGTCATTCTCTTTCTGATCTTGCCTTTACACGTATTGTTTCTTCAGCCTAGATTAAAATGTCTCCACTCCTCTGCCGCGACCTCAGGTCCGTTGTCATCTCCACTGGAGGACTTCTCTAAGACTCCTTATTCCATCAGTCATTATACATGCGTCTATTCAATACTCACTTTGAAATTAGCTGCTTCCATGACTTCTCTCCTCTAGTACCACGAAAGCCCCTAGTAGTCCAAAACTGTACTATACTCATCTTTGTGGTTCGTATGCCAAGTCCGGCACATGACGCTGAATCAATGCTTAGCAAAGGAGTAGCTGAGACTGAACAAATGAATGAATGAACGCATATGACACAACAAAACTGTACTTTTTAAAAAAATGTTTCTTTAGTTTTGAGAGAGAGACAGAAAGAGAGAGAAAGAGAGCACCAGTGGGGGAGGGGCAGAGAGAGAGAGAGGGAGACACAGAATCCAAAGCAGGCTCCAGGCTCTGAGCTGTCAGCACAGAGCCCAGCGAGGGACTCGAACACACAAACTTTGAGATCATGACCTGATTGAAGTCGGGTGCTTAACCAAGGGAGCCACCCAGGCGCCCCAACAAGTTGTATTTTAAGTCACGGCTCCTTTGCCACTAGGAACTTATAGCCAAATGGTTAACTAACATGCATAGACACCCAAAGAAGTAGCACACAATCAAGTTTTCATTTAAGTTCAACAGGGAGACTGCTGGTTATGTCTGCCCAACAGTGGTGAGCCAGCACACTGGGGTTCTTGGTCCTGCTGAGTCCATGACATCGTGTGCTTCCAGGATTTGGAGCAAGCTCAATGCAGACGTAGTAATCTTTACAACGATGAAGGGCTTTGTTGGCTGAAAGCCTGCTTGCTCATCATGCCTTGTTTGAATCCCGCTGTTCTGTTCCCAAACTGCTCTGTTCCCACAGGTTTTCCAGGTACCATAAGCCAGTATGTATATTAAGCAGAGCAGAAGGGAAAATGGCAACAGCCAGGGCGCCAGAAAAAAAATGGTAGGTTATAAAATAAGGAGGCATCAGCAAGATTAGCTACACCTGGAATTCTACTGGAGCCCATAGGATTCAACCACCTGCTTTCAAATAATAGTCCAACTAGAAGAATGGTCTAATATGCCACTTTATAAGTATGAATTCTTTGAAATTATCTTACAGTATATACAGTGGTATTCTTAGTTTATAAAAATATTATTATGTCCAAAAACATGCTTATTCAAATACTGTATTCAACACACACATTAACTGGGAGACTTGCAATAGTGCAAAATAACTAGGAAACAACCTCAGTGATTTTTTTAAAGTTTATTTTGGGGGAGAGAGAGAGAGAGAGTATGTGGCACACATGCACAGGCACATGTGGGGAGGGGCAGAGAGAAAGGGAAAGAGAATTCTGAGCAGGCACCACACTGTCAGCACCAAGCCCGGGCTCGAACTCAGGAACTGTGAGATCATGAGCTGAGCCGAAACTAAGAGCTGGACAGTTAACCAACTGAGCCACCCAGGTGCCCTCAATGATTTTTGTTAAGCTGGCAGGATGCAGGGCAAGGAGAGGCCTGGGAGTCTGTAAAACTGGCCCTGGAGCTTGCTTTGTGACGTTAGCAAGCGGCTAGGTTTCTAGGTCTGATTTCTAAGACAGATGATTTATTAAGAAAGTCATCATTTTGGGGCGCCTGAGTGGCTTAGTCAGTTGAGCGTCTGACTTTCGCTTAGGTCACGATCTCGCGGTTGGTGGGTTCAAGCCCCGCGTCGGGCTCTGTGCTGACTGCCAGCTCAGGGCCTGGAGCCTGTTTCAGGGTCTGTGTCTCCCTCTCTCTCTGACCCTCCCCTGCTCACGGTGTCTCTCTCTCTCTCCTAGAAATAAATAAAAAAAAAAAAAAAAAAAAAA
>NW_024080954.1:1606758-1614488 GCF_003009895.1 Hyaena hyaena | reverse complement strand
TAGAGATAAAAAAAAAAAAAAAAAAAAAAAAAAAAAAAAAAATTTAAATCTTAAAAAAAGAAAAAGAGGGACGTCTGGCTGGCTCAGTTGCAAGAGCATTTGACTCTTGATCTTGGGGTCATGAGTTCGAGCCACACATTGGATGAAAAGATTATTTAAATAAATAAAATTAAAGAAAAAATAAAGTCATCATGTTCAGGCAATTGTTCTCAAAGTGTGGTACAGGGACCAATAGAATCAGCTTCACTTGGAAACTCGTAAAATATGCAATTATTAAGCCCCACTCAGACCAAAGAATGAGAAACTCTGGGGCCCAGCAATCTGTGTTTCTTACCTGGCCTCCAGGCAATGCAGATGCATCCTAAGGGACAAAAACCTCCATTCTGAAGCCCTGGGAGCTCCTGCAGGAGATGAAGACCCTGAGCCTCTGGAACCAGGCATCCCCAGCTGGCCTATCGCAAGAGCCCATTTTCTGCCTCAGGGCACAGCCCTTGACAGTCTAAATGTGCTGGTCACACGCCCTCCCCCTCTACTTGACTTCCTCTCACTCAGTCATCTTCCAGGCTAACCCACATGCCACAGATCTCTAAGCAATTTCCAGAGATGTGTAACAGACCAAATGAATGCAAACTGAAGCCTTACTGTGCACTCTGTACCCCGCCCTCTTATACAAGCTCAAGTAGCCACAAAGCTGGCTGAGCGTAGGAAATCAGACTCTACCCCGTGAACCAAGAGCAAGCCAGGGCCACCTCCTCAGGAATCACTCCCAGGAATCACTGTACCCTAGTTCCCTCCAGGTGATAGGAAATCACATTACACAAAGCAATCACAGCTTATATTTTTAAATATTTTGTGGAAATATTGCTCTTCCCTAAAACTACGTAGCACTTTAAAAAGTATTTTTAATGCTTTCCTTTACCACTTTATCCTGAGGCTAATGCTATGAAGTGGGTTTTTAAAAATCACAGATGACCATTGTTTTAAAAGCAAAAAAAGAAAAAAACAAGAAAGAAAAAGAAAAAAGTTTAAAAAGAAAGAAAAAGAAAAAAGTTAAAAAAGAAAAAAGTTCCGGTGAGGTTTATGATTTCTGCAGACTCAGCTGAGAGAGAGCTACACTGAGTTAGGTGATGGTTGCTCAGGCCCTGCCGTATGGAGCCTCACATAGAAGTAGGCATACTTATCAATATAATATATGTGTTTCTGTTTGAATTCATCACAAATACCATTTAGCCATGTAACAACCCCCCTCGCCAATTAATTAAACTAAATCAGTGGCTCCAGAATAAGCATAAGACCCTACCATCGCAAAACCACCATCATCGGCCTCCATTTTCACGGATGCATTCTATCCACAGCCTTTGAGCCCTATGCTCCATTGGGCACTGCGGGCATTCAAGGTGTAGGTGAAGATGACCACAGTTCTTGCCCTCACAGAGCTTACTTGCTAGCCTTACCTCTTTTTTCAACCTTATTTCCCACAAATGACTGTGAAATTCTTCCCTCAAGCCAAACTGGTCCCGACTGTGATTTAGCTCCCTGCCCTCCCGCTGATGTTCAAACAGCCCTCCACTTGGAGGCTCCCTAGCCTCTTCTCAGGAGAGTGAGCTCCTAAGCATCCTTCAAACTTGAACTCAGAGAAATATCACTTTCCCTCAAAATGTTATAATGTTTGGCGTGCGCTTCAGGATATCTCAGTAGAGAGGGATAAATAGGAGTAAAATGAAAAAAGACTGGCCATGCACTATTAATAGTTGCATCCGATGACAATCTAACACTGTACCTTATGTTAACTATGCTGAAGTTAAAATCATATGTATATATATATATATGTGTGTGTGTATATATATATATATATATATATAAAATTTCTAGTCAGTCATTTGCTTCATTCTCTGTCCTGGTCCAAAGTGTTGTTTTGTTATTTATTATTACATGTCTGTCTTCCCTTTAGACTGCCAACTTCTTGAATTCAAACACTTTTGTTCTGTCGTATTTATCTACGTATCTTGGGATGTAACACATTCTTCATTAGTTGGGCAAAGGCTAAATTGTTCTTAAATATATAGTTTGTTAATTTCTAAAAGTAAGTTGGGATTATAGTGTCAGAGAATGGAAATATTGTGATGTTTAATGGTATGTAATAACAGTGTATAGCTGTAAACGTCGTACGTTTCAAATTAGAGAACATTAAACTTGTCTTTGAATTTGGACTAATCATTAAAACGCCAATAAGAAAGTGGTCAAATACACCCTTGCACAGTATCTTTGAGAGAAGATTGCAGGGTATCCCAACTTCTCCACTATCCTGACATTTGCAAAAATACTTTAGAAAAATATTTGAGCTACTATCTCTTGAAACTTCCCTAGAGCAGTGCTGCGGGCCAATTTCTAGCGGAATGGACGTTCCTGCTTATCAGAAAGCCCTTTTTGTGTCTGCAAATCACAGATGAAGCCTGGAGATGGGAAGTTGGATACTGGCTAATTGAATTATCCTCCTGTTGATCAACTTTCTTCAAAATGCCACGACAATACACATTTTAATTATAAGTGGTACTGATTTGTATGGTAACTTGCATATGGCTTTCTATTCTGTACATATTTATATGCAGGAATCCCAAAGGCCTGGGACAGGAATGTTAGGCTGCCCAACACAGTTAAATGGCAAACATTCTTTAAATGTCTATGGACCCTGTCCATTTCCCTTCTGTCTCCTAACCTTAAACCACCCACTGTCCTAGTTGCTGGGCTTCCCCTCCTCCAACCCTTCAGCAGACACAGCAGCCTCCTACAACAATGCTTCATATACTTGAATGCGCATACAAATCCAAATCATTTGAATCTTGCTAAAATGCGGATTTGGTTTCAGCAGATTTGTGGTGGACCCTGAGACTGCCTTTTTTTTTTTTTTTCCTCTGAGACCGCCCTTTTAACAAACCCCTTGCTCCTGGTCTAAAGACCTTACTTTGAGCAGCAAAGCGCTATACCAAGAGTCAGCAGATTTCCCATAAAGGGCTGGAGAGTAAAATTTTAGGCTTTGTGGGTAACAGAGTCTCTGCCCAACTACTAAATTCTGCCACTGTAGCATGAAATCAGATAACATGTAACTGAATGGGTGTGGCCTAAACTTTATTTAGGCCCTGAAATGTATATTCCATAGAATTTTCATGTTAGGGAATTTTAATCTTCTTTTGATTTTTTTCCCCTACCCTTTAAAAATGTAAAAAAAAGTATTCTTACCTTGAGGGCTATATAAAAATAGGCAGTGGGTTGGATTTGGCTGGTGTACCAGTTTGTCAATCCCTGCTCTAAAGAGCAAATTCAAGGGGCATCCAGGTGGCTTAGTTGGTTAAGCATCAGACTTTGGCTCAGGTCATGATCTCATGGTTCATGAGTTCCAGCCTCACATCAGGCTCTTTGCTGTCAGCGAGGAGCCTACTCTGGATCCTCTATCCCGCCCCCCGCCCCCCGTTTCTCTCTGTCCTTCCCCCACAAGCACTTGCACTCTCTCTCAAAAATAAATAAACATTAAAAACAAAATAAGAAATACAACAGATGAACATAGGTCAAGAGAAGCAAAATTAAGATAAAAACAGAGAGGGAGGCAAACCATAAAAGACTCTTAAATACAGAGAGCAAACTCAGGGTTGCTGGTTGGGTGTTGAGTGGGGGAATGGGCTAAATACATTTTTTAAATAAGAAAAAAAAATCTTCAAAATACTAAACCACTGTTCTTGAAAAATGGGATGGATTCCTCCAAGAGCGAGTGGATTTCCTGTTAATGGAGGCACTCCAAAACAAGCTGGGCAATCAATTGCCCAGGAGGTTGGGGATGGGTGAATAGTGTTTAAAAAAAAAAAAGAAGAAGAAAAGAAAAGAAACAACAGATCCAAAATGGAGTCACTTGTGCTAAAAGCCACACCAAGAAACCAAGACTCAATATCTAAACTAATTGCAGTTTCAGCCTCTCCTTCAGAGTATGACCTTTAATTTGTCAATCTGGAATTATCTAGTTAGCACTAGTGAAGTAATCTACCTGATAGAACTCCCTCCCTTCTCCCAAAGGAAAGTGGCCATGTGTGAAACAATCCACCCTTTGCTAGAAACTTCCTATTTCTGCTCCCCTTCTTCCTATAAAAACTTTCTCTTTGTGCAGCTCCTCTGAGTTCCTTCTATCTGTGAAGACGGGATGATGCCTGATTCAGGGAGCATTAAATAAAGCCAATTAGATCTCCAAATCTACTCAGGAGAGTATTGTTTATTAACAACAGTATTGGTTTAACTGAATAAATGGAAGATCCCAACTGAGATTTCCTCATTCTGTTTTCTGATTCTTTGCTAGTCATGCTCTGTGGACGAATAAGAAAATACATGAAAATGTTACATAATTATAGATACTAAATTCCCAAAACTACAATGTGCAGAAGCAGGAATCTAAGTCCTTTCCTGCATTATAACTCTTTGCAAAAGAAAAAAAAAAATCCTAGTGGGAATGAGATCCTGCCCATCCTGTCTGAGGAATAGTCATTAGGCCACAGCAGGAGAACAGGATTGATTGTTTGCATACCCTTTCCCTATCCATCTTCTGGTAAGATCACTTAGGTTGCTGCCCCTGGAGGGTCCTTAAGTAGGCCCACCCAAATTGTTTCCTGGTAATACTAGGGATTCATACACTGTTAAATAAATTCAAATAATCCCTCTGGAAGTTTCCAGTGGCAGGGGAACAATATTGTGGACATTGCTATTTTCTAAGTAGCCATGATAATTTTCCAATTGCAAAGGAACATTTGTCAAATGTCTGCGTTCAATGGTTAACATGTGAAGGGCTTCCATAATTTAGAAAATTCTAACCTCTAGAGAGAAAACTTGAGCTATTAGCATCAACAGTTAGCTGTTGTTCTCTCAGAAGTGCAACAGGTAAGTGTTAGGAAGACTGAGGTAATGGAGTGATGGGATTAGGGTGTTTCCTGAGATTTTGATCCTTTGCTATTTGAAGTTCACTGTTTACTGTAAGCCATTTTTAACTTTGCACAGAAAATTATAGAACTATAATTATCATATATACAATCTGACTCTGCCCTTTCCAATGACAGAAATAGGATTAGAAACTGGGTGGCAGGAGGAAGGGCTGCTCAATGATTTGTATCCAGAAACTAGATTTGACACGGGGACTTTGAAGAATAAAGGCGAGATTTTTTTTTTTTTTTTTTTTTTTGCTGAGTGTGTGTGTGTGTGTGTGTGTGTGTGTGTGTGTGTTTAAGTAGCATCTCTGGTTTCTATTATGGTTATAAGCAGTGATGATTAGCAATTCTTGATGGAAAGAAGCAGAAAATTCTGGAAAGACCTCACTCTCTCATTTCAACTATGGAAGCCTGATTCTCTGCATTTCTATCTCCAGACAAAGGACACTCTCACCTGAAATCGCCCCTGAGTTTTCTTGTTAAAATCAAATATCTGTCCCTAAACACTGCATTTGGGTGCTTAGATACAGGGGTTACTCAAAGAAGATACTTTCCCTCTGGAGCACAGAATAGTATGAAAACACACTATGAAAAGAGGACAAGAGATTGGATAATTCAAAGGTTAAGTAATTTAAAAAGAAAAGGAGGGGTGGCTGGGTGGCTCAGTCTGTTAAGCATCAGACTCTCTTGACTCTCTCGATTTCCGCTCGTGTCATGATATCAGTGTTCCTGAGTTCTGGGCTCTGTGCTGACAACTCAGAGCCAGCCTGCTTGGGATTCTCTCTCTCTGCCCCCCCCCCCTCCCCACACACACTGTGTCTGTCTCTCTCAAACAAATAAATAAACTTTCAAAAATAAAAGAAAAAGAAAAGGAAACAGGTAATACATTCTTTTTGGTCACATTTACTGTTTGTTGAAAAACCTAGTGGTGATGGTGATGTGGGAATAGTCCGGGACTAATAGTCAAAGACCTGCATCAACTCTTGGTTCTGCTACTTTCTGTTGTGTAAACCTTAGACAATCCCCTCGATCCTCTGGTCCTTATTTCCCTGTATTTAAAATATGGGAACAACAGCACCAACCTCAGGAATTTTTGGGGCCTCTTAGCATGTAATGTTTTTTAAAACTCCTTCAAAGTTTGAATGATTCTTGTGGGCTTTACCTGGGTTTCTGTGATGATGCCACAGATCCTGTATCAACGGAACATGTGTTTTTGTTCATTTCATTAATGCCAAGAGTCCATACCAAGAAAAATCAGGCTCTAGGTAGTCAGGAACCATTTTGAAAAGGATTTAGTAAAGGAAAGAGAGAGCATGATAAGGATGGAAGGTGGAAGACTTGCCTTACAGTTTTTTGATCAGAAAAAAACAAGACCAAGTGCAGCCCTAGATGCTAGCACCTTACAAACCAAGCCAATCACCTGCTGTGCACCCCAGTTTAGGACTTAAGGCATTTTGTCGAGTGAGAGAGAATGGGGTGGGGAATGAGTATAGAGAAAGAATAGAGCTGTGGCAGAGGGGGCTCCTGGGTGGCTCAGTTGGTTAAGCATCTGACTTCGGTTCAGGTCATGATCTCATAGTTGTGAGTTCTAACTCCACTTTGGGCTCTGTGCTGATAGCGCAGAGCCTACTTTGGATTCTCTCTCTCTCTCTCTCTCTCTCTCTCTGCTCATCCCACCTCAAAAATAAATTTTTAAAAAATTAAAAAAAAAAAACTGTGGCAGCAGAGGACAAAATTAGTGAAGAAAAAAATAGATGATAAATCAGGGTTTTGATCTCCATGGAGGTGAAATGCTCCCCATGGACCCCATGGGCTCTGCCTCCCCAGGGGATGGTAGCTTTTCCCCCAGCACACTGCACCTGTGCTGGCAGAGCCAGACAACTGTTGAGCTCAGTCCTAGGCACCCTTGACCCTGTGTGACATCCCTTCCCTGAGGTGCCCAGAAATCACCTATTTTGAGAAGGGACGATATGCCGGGCCTATTAAGACCAAACTAAAATTCCTACCACTTTGTGTCCATATTCGTTTCCTCTGGTGCCCTCAACCCATGTCCCCTAGCCCTCCAGAAAGTGAAGGACCTGGTCATTGTGTCTCTGAATCACTAATGCTAGGGCCATACTGGGTGGATTAATGTGGGTGAATGACATCAGTAGTCATTCTTGGTGTTAAAGAACAAAAAATTCAACTGAGGACACTTGAAGATCTAATTGGCTTTATTAAACAACTCATCAACTGGGCAGCATCCCATCTAGCAAGTTGAGGGGGGCTCTGAGGAGTTGTACTAAATGGAAAGTTTATATAGGAAGGAGGGTGGGCAATAATATTATTAGTGAAAGAAAAGAAATAATTATTCCAGGCAAGGTCACTTTGCCCTAGGGGAAAGGGCAGGGAGGGGTCTTGCTAGCTGAATTTCCTCATCTTCCACTGAGGGATACAGATTACTTCATTGGCTCTGATCAGAGAATTCCTGACTGACCAGTGAAAACGACATTTCTAGGGGAGGCTGAAACTGCAGTTAGGTTACGTATTAAGCTCCAATTTGGTGACTTGGCTTAAGTGACACCAATTGGGGCCTGTGGTTTTCTTTTTAAGAATTGGAAACCAGGGGCGCCTGGGTGGCTTAGTCGGTTAAGCGTCTGACTTTCGCTTAGGTCATGATCTCGCGGTTCGTGGGTTCGAGCCCCGCGTCGGGCTCTGTGCTGACTGCCAGCTCAGAGCCTGGAGGCTGTTTCAGTCTGTGACTCCCTCTCTCTCTGACCCTTCCCTGCTCAC